>NC_079323.1:7916921-8219951 GCF_029931775.1 Euleptes europaea
CCAGACTAACAAAGACTACAGTCCACAATAACCATGCTGATTAGCTTTGGATTCCACATGTTAACAGATCAATTCAGGATACAATGGCTCCACATTAACATACCACACCCTCATTAGCACATTACCTTGATACTTACAGGACAATGATTAGCACATTACCTCTGATTCTTTTGCAGGACAATGACTCAGCTCAAACCCAACCCCCTTCCGACTATATATATTACTCTTCCTACACACTTTGACACTGAGAGACACTGTCCTTCAGTGTTACTCCTCTGAAGATGCCTGCCACAGCTGCTGGCAAAACGTCAGGAAAGAAAATACCAAGACCACGGTCACACAGCCCGGATAACCTGCAAGAACTGATGAACTAGAACAGTGTTGCCAGCCTTCAGGCCGTATTGTAAAAGTTGTAAAGATTGGTTGCACGTCACCAAGCTGCATCCCCGCACCTTCACAGTGCACAAAAATAGTCACATGGTTTACATTGTGTATCTCTTGGTCCACCACAAATACTTCGGATGGCAGCTGAAGGCTCACAGGGGCCACAGTCAATGAGTTGGCTCTCCGTTTCACACCAAGTAGGGCTAGACAACGGCAGTCAGTCGAAGAGATACAACCTGAACTCACAAATACGCACCGAAACTGTGTGAAGCTCCCTTCTAGGGTCTCCCGGTCCTTAAGCAATCAGCCCTGACACAGAGGAGCAAATCTCTCCTTGAGATAACTGCCTCGGCAGATGTCAACCTGGTTTTCCGAATTGTCTTGGTGTGGTGAGATGATCTTCAGGAAGGAAAGTGCATGAGCATATAGACTCTGTGCATGCTGCAATTCTGCAAGCTACAAGAACGTGACGCTCCTGAGATTCTCGTCTCAATTTTCTTTTTAAAAACAAGCAAGTTACTAGTACTCCTGGTTGCAAAGGATCCATAGGATCCAATGCATTGTGTTTTGATATTTTGTGCATGCCCATGAGAAAAGAGAGATGAATCCTTGGTTTGTAACACAGAGTGTTTTTATTGGCAAGAATTCTGACCCCTTTTGGCAATGGTCCTGACAGAACCAGCAAGGGCATTATTGAAAATAGGCCAAAACACAATGCTGAGAAGTCTGTTCGTTGTCGTCGTTTAGGGATTAAATGCCAGTTTGCAGATTTAAGTCCACATTGTTTTGGAGGGCTTCTTGGGAAGAAATGCAGACTTTGCCCCTAAAACATTTGCTCTAGTAACAAACAAAAGGCAGAATTTTTTTGTGTGGGGGCAGGAGACCCTAAATGCTGCTAAATGCATCTTTGACGAATGTCTCTGCAAACGAAAAAAACAAAAACTCAAAATGCAGTCGCTCGCTTTCCTGGATTTCCAAAGAAATCAAGAACGCTTTTGTTTCAGCAGCCATGAAGAAAAGAGCTGCGGAGCAGAACAATTCCTCCAGTGTCTGGCAGCTCAGAATATCCTTGATAAATCCTTCAAGAGTCTGTTTGGCAGAGCCGACCACTTGGAATCTAACCCTCCCGTTGGCCGAAGGACAATGCTCTTTGCGTCACGTTCCTGGGGCTTCTTTTCTCTGCGCCAGCCATGAGAATTTTAATGGACTACAAGATTCAGAACTCGTTTCATGCCTGGCTATCGGCGTCTGGTGATTTGGGGGCATTCGCTTTATGCAGCCGTAGGGGGACATCTTTTGACAGATTGCTTGGTGGGCGGGGTTCCTTCGTGCACATTATGCGCGTGTAAATATTTCTGAGTTCCTTCGGGGACCGTTGGATTCCTCGCAAAGGTTTTTTTTAATTTATTTTAAAAAAGATAGAAAGGGAGGAGGGGAAAAGTCAGGAAAAGATAATAAAGAATTACATTCAATACACTCTTTTCTCCTTTCTTCCTTGGCACCCAGAATATGTTGAGATAAACTCACTAATACATTAAAAACTACCAACTAAAAATAATATCAGATGTTTTCAACATTTCTTGTCCTGCCTTCTTTCTTTCTCATCTTAACTTCTTATTTTCTTGATGCACAAACTTAGTTATAACCCCAATTGGATTGTAAGAGACAATAATAACACAATTAAACATGCCTATCTATGTAAACCTAAAACATGCCTATCGATGTAAAATTGCAAGTAAATATTTACGATATAGTTTAAGTTATGACTTACTATCTATATTACTGTGTATTACTATTAACTCTAGTATCATTTTAAAATAAACATAATAAAATGAATAATATTGCAAAGGTTTAATATGGATAGCTGTGCGAGGATCATGCACCGGATCATCACAGAAACGGAATATGTTTCATGAAGGACTCTTTGGCCCCGATTGTACAAGACATTGAGTTCCATAAATGGGACTTCAGATGTGAAATCTGGCTAGGGTGGCCAACGCTGGCTTCGGAAATACCTGTAGAATTGGGGGTGATGCCTGCCCGGGAGGGGGGAGATTCAACAGGGACTTGACATCACCCTAGGACATCTGTTTCTCCTCTCTTTTAAGGTAGGGTGGCGAGCTCCAGGAGGGGTCTGGAGAACTTTCGGAATTACAATTGGTCTTCTGTGTCAACTGCTGCTGGTCTTTGACTGTAAATCAGGGATGGGGAACGTCAGGCCCGGGGGCCGTTTAAGGCCCGCGAAATCATTTGGCCTGGCCCTTCGTGGGTCCTGGCAGATCTCTAGCTCGGAAGGATCTAAGACTGGCGATCCGCGCCCCCCCCCCCCCCGCGGACAGGAATAGCCTCTATTCAAGGCGGATGTGAGTTTGTTTTGCCGAAAAAAAGGGACCTTTTTTCCCCCTTGAAGAAGAGTCGTTAGCTATGGAGCTGCTAGGACTGCCCAAGAATATAGCAGGCTAATTTTAAGTTGATAATTTCGTATGGCCCGCAAATGATATTGTAAATATCTAAATGGCCCTTGGCAGAAAAAAGGTTCCCCACCCCTGCTGTAAATAAACTTGACTGACTGACTGAAATTGATCTTCTGAAAACCAAGATCAATCCCCCCTGCAGAAAATGTCTGCTTTTGAAGAGTGGCCTGTACGGCATTATACCCCCAGTGAGGAAGAAGAAGAGTTGGTTTTTATATGCTAATTTTCTCTACGTTTTAAGGAGAATCAAACCACCTTGCAATCACCTTCCCTTCCACTCCCCACAAAGGTCAGCCACATGAAGCCAGCTGGGTGACTTTGGGCTAGTCACACTCTCTCAGCCCCACCTACCTCACAGGGTGTCTGTTGTGGGGAGGGGGAGGGAAGGTGATTGTAAGCCAGTTTGATTCTTCCTTAAGTGGTAGAGAAAGTCGGCCTATAAAAACCAACTCTTCTTCTTCCCCTTCCTCCTCCTCCTCCTCTGTAAGATTTGTCTCCTCCAGGGTGAGACAATTCTTGGTCAAGGTGGAATCCTGGCTGGGGAAGGGGATTGTCTACTAGGTCGCCGTAAATGGATTGATGGACGTGTCCAAGGCTCTAAGGCACGTAAAAAACTTTCCAGTAATTTGAAAACGGCATCCAGAGTTGGTGTACCGAGCCACAAGGCTCTGCTGCTTGCTGTGGTTACGGACTATTTGCTAGAGAAAGTGAGGAGTTGTGGGTTTTTTTTCCCAGGTGCCGCCTTCTGCCTGAGATCCTTTAGGCGGAGATTGAACCTGATATCTTCCGCACGCACGGCATGTGCTTTTCCACTGAGCTTTGTTCCCATTACTCCCGCCTGCAGCGAATTTAATAGTTTCCCCCCCCACACTGGACTTGAAAATCACACACACCCCAATTAAGAGCCCCGGGGCGCAGAGTGGTAAGCTGCAGTCCTGCAGTCCAAGCTCTGCTCACGACCTGAGTTCGATCCCAACGGAAGTCGGGTTCAGGTAGCCAGCTCAAGGTTGACTCAGCCTTCCATCCTTCCAAGGTCAGTAAAATGAGCGCCCAGCTTGCTGGGGGTAAAGTGTAGACAACTGGGGAAGGCAATGGCAAACCACCCCATAAAAACAAAGTCTGCCTAGTAAACGTCGGGACGTGATGTCACCCCATGGGTCAGGAATGAGGCAGTGCTTGCATAGGGGACTACCTTTACCTTCCCCCCACCAATTGAATCATATGTTGTTTTTAGGGGTTTTAAAAATGTAAGTTGTTTGCTTGTTTGTTGTTTTATTATGATGTATTTGGCATGCGTTTTACGATTGCTTTCCACCTTAGCTGTTGTGTTCATTGCGGAAGGGAGAACGGTCTACATGTTATGAATGATTAAAATAAATACGGAGGTGGAAAATGCCGTCAAGTCATTGCTGGCCTATGGTGACCCCGTAGGGTTTTCAAGGCAAGAGGTGTTCAGAGGTGGTTTTGCCATTGCCTGCCTCTGCATAGCTAGGTTTGCCAACCTCCAGTTACCAGCTGGAGATCTCCTGCTATTACAAATGATCTCCAGCCGATAGCGAGCAGTTCACCCAGAGCAAATGCTGGTATCCTATATTGGAACACATGTTGTAAGCTACTTGTAAGCTACACGCTACCTGGAACTTCATATGAAAGCTGTATACTACTGTGATATGTGTTATTACTAAGTGAGTGCATGGCAGAATTCAGACGGAACTGAAACAGTCTGAGGACAAAACAGATTACTTCTAGAAGACTGACTTCGCTGTGTTGTTTGACTTTCAAAACTGCTTTGTGACCATTCTTCAGACTTCATCAGAATTTGTATTCTATACATAACTCTGATGGACTTCTTTATATGTGCAGCCAAACATTATACATACATGGCATTCAAGTTTTGGCCACCTATGTTTGTATTTTGATTAACCCTACAAAGCAGCCATTTTCTCCAGGGGAACTGATCTTTGTCGCCTGGAGATCCGTTGTAATCATGGGAGATCTCCAGCCACCACCTGGAGGTTGGCAACCCTACCCATCCAAGTACCAACCCGGGCCAACCCTGTTTAGCAGCCGAGATCTGATGAGATTGGGCTAGCTTGGGCCATCTAGGTCAGGGCGATAAGCTCGACTGAAAATGGCTTCGATGGGGAACATTTGAAGGGGGAGAAACGGGGAAGCACCCTTCCCTGGTTTCTCCTCCTTGTGTAACTCTCGAAGCAAATTTGATAAGAGATTCCATTGCCGGTATTTGAAACCGGGAAGAGGTCCTTATGCCAGCGTATAAACCTGCGCACGGTGACCACATGTTGAACAATGTGGAAGATCTGTCAGACCTGAAATGAATCTCCAGTCTTGGCCAACCAGCAGAACCTGTTTTTTTTTTTTTTTAAATGAGTGGGTGAAGAGCTGCCAGACAATCTCTGGCTGTCGGCGCCGAGGGTGCGGGGCAGCCAGGAGCCCACGGAGATATGAGTACAAGCTGAAATAGCATGAGACTGGAGCGGGGAAAGAACAGAAATGGGCAGAGCTTGCAAAACTGCCAGGCAGGGTAGGGAAACAGTCACAGGGACATGGCAAGATGGAAGAACAGATGATGCCACTGGGGTGTGCCATAATTTGAAGGTGCCCGTACAGACAGGGAAGGCTAAAATCAGGGAGCTGGGCAGACAAGAGCCAGGTCAGGCCCATGAGCATTCATAGGTCATTTGTAACGTTAACAGGAACCAAAGCATTCTGTCACTGAGTGCCTGGAGGGAAGCAGTTCTGGAGAACACCAAGGGTTGCCAACTCCAGGTTAGGAAATGCCTGGAGATTTTGAGGGTGGAGCCTGAGGAGGTCGGGGTTTGGAAAGGGGAGGGATTTCAATGCCACAGAATCCAATTGCCAAAGCAGTTTTCTCCAGGGGAACTGATGTCTATCGGCTGGGGATCAGTTGTAATAGCAGGAGATCTCCAGCTAGTACCTGGAGGTTGGCAACCCTAGCTCTATTCCATCTCCCCCCCAAATCTCCAGGTATTTTCCAACCTGGAGCTGGCAACCCTATCTACTGCTGAAGTATGGCCCCTCCCCAATATGACTTTCATTACTTTGGAGTTTGGGTCTGGGTGGTATTAGAGTAGGGTTTCCAGCTCTGGGTTGGGAAATACCTGGAGATTTGGGGGGTGGAGCCTGAGGAGGGCAGAGTTTTGGGATAGGAGGGACTTCAGCGTGGTGTAATACCATACAGTCCACCCTCTACAGCAGCCATTTCCCCAGGTGAACTGATCTCTGTCATCTGGAGATCGATTGTAATAGTGGGAGATCTCCAGGTACCACCTGTAGGTTGGCAACCCTACATTAGGGGGTCCAGAGGCGGTCTTTGTCAGGGGAGTTGTCTGTGGCAGCTCTTGATAGCCCTGAATTGCATTGGTTGGGCAATTATTCAGACTAAAAAGTTTTGCATTATTGCATTCTGGAGGGAAAATCCCAGTAGTTCTTCCCCACAGTTGCTCAACTTGTATTTATTCAAAATTAAGACTCTCCATATAAAGGTAATTTGGGGCATAACTACAGCTGAACCTTTCTTTCCCCCGTGAATTTAAGATCTTACAGATACATGGTCTCTTGTTTTTTTATATATATATATTTGATAAATTTGATAAAAATTCAAGCATTTTCCCCCATTGCAACTCCTAGGGTTGCCAACCTCCAGGTAGTAGCTGGCAATCTCCTGCTATTACAACTGATCTCCAGCCAATAGAGATCACTTCACCCTGCCCTCCTCAGGCTCTGCCCCAAAAACCTCCCGGGATCTGGCAACCCTAGTATCTAGGTTATGGGGGGAGGGAAGAGAAGGGTCCCCCCATAGTTTATATAGATTATTTTTTGTAAACCTCAAAGTGGCAGTCCAGTCCATGTTAAAAACAAACAAATCTTGAAACAAGGACTCCAAAAATTCATTTCCCCTGTAAACGGACTATATAGGATGCAGTCTCCAGTATGGAAATGTTCAGGATGGGATTTTTATAAAGGGATTAGAACTGTACTAGGGAGGGAAGTCAGCATGGTGTAATGGTTAAGGTGTCGGTCCAGGATCTGGGAAACCCAGGTTCGAATCCCTACTCTGCCATGGAAACTTGCTGGGTGTCCTTGGGCCAGTCACACATGCTCGGCCTCAACCCTGGCAAATATTTGGATGGGAAACCATGCAGGGGAGAAATACCCAAAGTTCATAAGGGAGCATTCCAGTTATAAAATGTTCTAATTTACAAGTGGACCAATAGCTCACCTTCGATTGTCTGTCTGTCTGTCTGTCTGTCTATCTTTAGCAGGGACTCCAGATGGATTAGACTTTTAAAAAGACGCATTTGTTCACTTCAGATGCACGAACAAGTATACATGCAGCAAAAAAGCAAATAATATAATAAAAGAACGCTTTAAAGGATCCTTGGCCTTAAAACTTGTTTTTAAACCCCAAACTGTCCTTTCTTGCAACTTAGACTTGAGAACATGGTATGTCACTTTTTATGGTGGCTAATCTAATCACCCTTGTTTTCCTTTAGGATTTTAACCTCTGTTGGAAGATTACGGGGCTGAGAACGAGTGAATTATTGATAGCCAGGTCCCTGCTGAAAGCGTAGTGATGTCGTTAGCTCCTGAGTGATTGGATTTATAGAGACAGTTTCTGTAACACCCTAGAACCTCGCCCAGCAAAAGAGGTCACCCAGCCAGTCAGAGCTAAAACACAGCTGCGAGGAATAGCTACAGGCATGAGGAAGAATTAGTGAGGATGTTAGGTTGGCAATTCCGGCTTGGGGAAGTTCCTGGAGATTTTGGAGCAGTGCCTGGGGAAAGCAGTTTGGGGATGGGAGGGAGCTCAGAAGGAAGGTGATGTCACTCTAGGAATTCTGTTTCTCTTAGACTCCATGAAATACCATAGAGTCCATTGTCCAAAGATGGCATTTCCTCCAGGAGAACTGAGGGACTTGGGGATGTTTAATCTGGAGAAGAGGAGGTTGAGGGGGGACATGATTGCTCTCTTGAAGTATCTGAAGGGCTGTCACTTAGACGAGGGCAGGGAGCTGTTCCTGTTGGCAGCAGAGGATAGGACTCGCAATAATGGGTTTAAATTGAGGGTGGAAAGGTACCGTCTGGCTATTAGAATTTATTTTTTACAGTAAGAGTAGTTCAGCAGTGGACTCGGCTACCTAGGGAGGTGGTGAGCTCCCCCACACTGGCAGTCTTTAACCAGAGGCTGGACAAACACTTGCCAGGGATGCTCTAGGCTGATCCTACATTAAGCAGGAGGTTGGACTGGTTGGCCTGTATGGCCTCTTCCAACTCTATGATTCTATGATTCTATTCTTTTCTGTTATCTCTCTAGTTTGGAGATCAGTTGTAATGGCAGGAAAAATCCAGGCCCCACCTGGAGGTTAATAAGCCTAGTTTGGAGATGGGGAGAGAGCTCAGCAGGGATATTTTGCATTGCCTAGATGTGATCCTCCGCTTGCAGTCTGAAGTACCATCAATTCTGCCCCCTCAGGTAGGGTTGCCAACATCCAGGTGGCACCTAGAGATCTCCCAGAATTTCAGCTGATCGCAAGACAAGAGATCTCAGTTCCCCTGGAGAAAATGGCTACTTTGGAGGGCAGATTCTCTGCTGAGCTCCCTCCCTAGGCTCCGTCCCCCATTTTTTCAGGCATCCCTAATTCTCTGCCACTTAGTTCCTCAGAACCAGGCTGGACAGAGTATCCAGCCTGGTTCACAGAGATCACAGAATCTCCTGCAATATACAGGAAGTCCATGGCAGACGCTTTGTGGTTCCCTAGCACAGAAGCCAATGTATAAAGCCTTTTTCAGAGGTTGCATTAGATTAAGGCTTGAAGAGATTGTTGGAAGATGGAACAGCGCCGTGCCATATGCATATATTGTGATTTGTGTTGTTTCCAATGTTAGACCATTTGAGGGCTTCCAACTGTAATTGATTAATTGGTGTGATTGACTGGTTGATGGTTTAATAAGCAATGAGGTCATCACCAGCCCACACACAAAAAGATCTGTGATTGCGCCAGAAAAAGACTCTCAATACATAGCTCGGACAAAGAAAACTGTGCGTCGTAGCCACGTGGCTGCCTTGTAAAAGCGTTTAAAGGGATAGATACTGGCACCAAGAACAAGATCCTCACACTGCTAGACGATGCCACTATATATAGCTACGGGTGTGTTGTGGAAATGGATTTGAACTAACGACAGAAGACCACTGACTGATTGGTTCGGAGCCGAAGACCTGTCATCTGTCGTTAGACGAATCGCCAGCTGATCCACGAAAGCCAAGTGTCGTCTGCATTGCCAATCTCAATAACGTTTGAAACAAACAGTGAAGAGTTACTTTTAAAAGTCTAATGTTGAAGAGATGTGTACATCTTTCCATAACCCCCGGCATTTAATGCGGTGCTTTCTAAGAGTTCCCAGGCCAGGATCTGTTAAGGAATGGAAGTGCTGCTTGACCCTGATAGTAAGTCATATTGATATCAGAGACATTTGCCAGGAAGAAGGGGAGCGGGTTAGAGTTGCCAACCTCCAGCTGGGGCCTGGAGATCTCCTGGAATTACAACTAATTTTGGAACCTGGCAGGGTCTCGCCCCAGGACCATCTTCCCCCCACAATCTTCAAGTAACCCTAGACCACTGACACACACACCCTTTCGCTTCTTGTCGTACAGGCAAAGTATATTTTACCTTCTCCCCTTTATTCCCCATTCAGGCTACCATAACAACCCCCCTCCCCGAGTATCTTTACAGGGGACTAGATGTGTCACTGCCAACCAAGATCAGGTTAATTCATGCCATTGCATTCCCTCTTACTATGTATGGGTGGGAAAGCTGGACAATGAAGAAAGCTGATAGGAAGAAAGTAGATTCCTTTGAAATGTGGTGTTGGAGGAGAGTGTTACGGATACCATGGACTGCCAAAAAAACAAAAACCAGTGGGTTCTAGATCAAATCAAGCCTGAACTGACCCTAGAAGCTAAAATGACCAAACTGAGGCTATCGTATTTTGGTCATATTATGAGAAGACAAGAGTCACTGGAAAAGACAATCATGCTAGGAAAAATTGAGGGCAGCAGGAAAAGAGGAAGACCCAACAAGAGATGGATTGACTCAATCAAGGAAGCCACGGCCCTCAATTTGCAAGACCTGAGCAATGATTGTCTTTTCCAGTGGTTCTTGTCTTCTCATAATGGGACCAGTTTAGTCATTTCAGCTTCTAAGTAGAGTTCAGGCTTGATTTGATCAAGAACCCACTGATTTGTCTTTTTGGTGGGTCCAAGGTATTCATAAAATTCTCCTCCAACACATTACAAAGGAAACAACTTTCTTCCTGTCAGCTTTCTTCATTGTCCAGCTTTCATACCCATACATAGTAACTATGGCATGCATTAACTTGATCTTGGTCGCCAGTGACACATTTTTACACTTGGCTGCCCTTCCCAGTCTCAGTCTCCTTCTGATTTCTTGGTTGAAGTCTTCCTTTTGGTTGATGATGGAGCCAAGGAACAGACAGTCTTGAACAATTTCAACTTTTTCCTGGCCTACCTTAGAGTTGTGTAATTCTCTCGTAATTCCCCAGAACAAGTCTGTTAACAATAGGACGTTTGGGAGGTCTTCAATTCATAGAGTCGCCATATGTCAGAGACGACTTGCCTTAACACTCACATGTATGGGTAGTTTTAACATTCTCTTTAACGGTGTTGTGCCCATACATAAGGGCTAATACAGCACGCACACACATACGCCATGGATGTTTGGGGAAGTTGGCATCAGAAGACTATAAGCCACAACATATATCCTGTCTGGTAGGGCCCCTTGCATGTTCACTATAGCAGTTCTTGGGCTGACAAATGGATTCTCTTATCTGTAGTTAGGAATGTAGTTTCTGTTTCCCACTTGGAAGAACAAATGCAATCTAGGAACGCCTTAGGGCTACATTATAGGCTATGCTTATCTATGGCTGTTATGTATTCACTTGTGTATTGATGCTTTTGTCTCTTTGTTATTCAAACTGTTTCCTTCTAAGGCAATGTACCTGCCCCCATCCTAAGGCATAAAGGATCCTTCCCTTCCTTTGTTCTCTCGTGGTGACTCTCCGCTTCTGCATTAGCGGTTTCCCCACCCGGCTCTATTATTTAGCTAAATAAAGAACTGTCTGCTTTAATCCTAACCTCCTCCTCATTGTCTGTTTATTGGACTCTACGGGCAATTAGACACTTCAATGGTAGAAAATATGCTTTCCAGAATTGGGAGGGAACACTGGTTGCTGTTTTCCCATCTGATATATCAGAGGTACAGGATTCCAGTGGTGGTGGTGGGGTGGCGCTCCTGCGTGGCTTATGCTGGGGCAACACTAAGATGCAACCAACATAGGGTTGCCAACTCTGGGCTGGGAATTCCTGGAAATTTGGGGCATAGCCTGCGGAGGGCAGAGTTTGGGGAAGGGAGAGACTTCAGCCGGGATGCAATGCCATAGCGTCTACCCTCTGAAGCTGCCATTTTCTCCAGGGGAACAGATCCTCTGTAGTCCAGAGATCAGTTTTAATTCCAGGAGAACTCCCAAAAGGGAGAAATCCTTCTTTTTAATAGGAAAATAATAGTTGTTTCTAGTAAACAAAGGCCCTTTCAGTTAGCACTGAGGGCTGGCTCATGTACATTTGGATGGGCAGGTAAAATATAGACCTAGCATGGCATAAAAGAAAGTGGGGTTTGCAACTTTCAGGGTTTCCCCCCACCCAACCCCATTACCCTGCCGAACCATGTTGTATAATTCAGTAGGCAAGGTAAAAGTGTACACTACACTTCTGTAGCAAGCAGTGAGTGGAGTGAGAATTGAGACTGTGGATGCCGGTCCTGCCAGTTCCCAAATCCCACCCCACTTGCCGAGGCTGCATTTTCATGTGGTCGGAGCTCCTGGCCACCCTGGATCCAGAACAGTAAGTAGCCAATAAACACACATAGGAAGAGTGGAAGAAACCCACCCTTCACCAGCATGCAAACAACCAGGGTTGTGTCTACAACTTCAAAATGGCTCCCCAGTGGCTTCTCAGCGTGTCTCGGAAAGGTCATTAGAGCTTGTTTTGGTTTGATTTCAAATAAAGGTTGGTGCATCTGGTGAGCGCTGTTCCCGGAGGAGCGACCCACGACAGGCCACAGAGGCGGACTCTTTCCCCCTTCTGGGAAAATAAGCATTATTTGGATTTTCCCAGGGCGCGTCGGATTACCAAAAGGCACGGACGTCACAAGAACCTGAGAGGACTGCAAAGTTGGACCTCATTTAAGGATGCATATTTTTTTTAAAAAAAATTATTTTCATAATATAAAACAAAATAAACAAATACAATAATAACAAAAAATAAAAAGAAAATACAAAAGAGTATCAATTGTAAAAGTATCAATTATAATTATACAAGGTTATAAAATTCAACAAAGCAAAAATACCCTTTTGACCCTCCACCCACCTTAAAAAGGGACCCTTCACCTGACTTCCGCAGAAGTGTCTAAACAGTTTTGAAAACTGTTAATAGTAATAATAGAAAAGTAAGTAAACTATTTAAGGATGCATACTGAGATGATTTCTTATTTTTCTAGAGTCCAAATTCCCAGCGGGGGTCATGAAAACGAATTAACAGTTTATGGACATTCTGCTTGAGACCAGTTTGGAATTGCTTATTCTCCCTGTTTATGTCCTCATGTTCTTATGTGTTGTTTTTTTAAGCCAAAATATTAGTCACTGGCTAATATTGTACATGTCAAACTTGCACTTGTTTGCATGTTGAAGAGCTGCTCTGCAAAGCTTCAGCAGACCCCAGTTGCTGCCAACCCCCAGCTTTTTAAAAGACTGATTCCAGCTGTTACTTCCTTATATTTGGGAAAGTAAAAAAAATGCGGAACTCGATTTTTGAGGCCGGCCTCCAAGGGGCCCGCGTTGCCATAGCAACAGGGGAGCCACGAATCCGACCAATAGGAAACCAGGGCTTCCTGCGCAGCCTTTTTGCTCAAGCCGTTTGGGAGCCTCTAGCGAACGGGGTGGGGGAGGGGGATGAAAAGGGAAGAGAAGGAGCCATCCTAACATCACGCTACTGGACGATGAAAAAAAAGGAGGCGGGATCTAGGTACAGAAAGCCCAATCAATTGTCCCAGAGATTAAAAAAAAAAAAGGGCGGGACTGAGAGGCGGCAACGAATCAAAAAGCCTGGTCTCCCGACCGTCGCTGAGCGCAGGGCAATAAAGGCGTTGAAAGAGGCGGTGCTTGATCGAAAGTAACAGGGGGGAGGGGAGGGAATAGGCCAGGCAGTGTGGCCCAATCGGCGCGCGGCGTCGGGGCAGAGGCGGCCAATGGCGCGGCGGTAGCGAACCCAAAGCCTCGTCCACCAACCGTCGCTGAGCGCAGGGCAATAAAGGCGCTGGAAGAGGCGGTGCTTGATCGAAAGTGACAGGGGGGAGGGGATAGGATAGGCCAGGCCAGGCGGCCCAATCGGCGCGCGGCGTCGGGGCAGAGGCGGCCAATGGCGCGGCGGTAGCGAACCCCAAAGCCTCGTCCGCCAACCGTCGCTAAGCGCAGGGCAATAAAGGCGCTGGAAGAGGCGGGGGTGACGGTGAAGAGGAGGAGGCGGGGGGCGAGCGGGATAGGCCGGGCGGAGCTGCCAATCGGCGCGCGGCGCCGAGGCGGCCAATGGCGCGGCGGCCAGCGAACAAAAGGCGCGTCCCGAGAGCCCGCCCCCTCCTCCCCGGCGTCTCCCCGGAGCCATTTCGCATGACGCAACGGCCGGAGGAAGGAGGAGGGGGAGGGGGAAGAGGCGCTCGCCCGCCTGCCGCAGCCGCCGCCATTTTGTGCGTGCGCTCGTGAGGAAACGGAGGAGGAGGAGGAGGAGGCGGCCGGGCGAGGCGGCGGCGGCGGCCCGGCGAGGAAAACGACGGCGGCGACGGCGCGGACGATGGTCTAAGAGCGTCTCGGCGGGAGCGGCGGCGGCGGGGGCGACGAGAGCCGGCGCGGGAGGCTTCGGCAGGGGGGGGCGGCCGGTAGGCCTCGGCCTTCTCTTCTCTCTCCGCGGCCTGTCAGCCCCGCGGGGGGGGAGGGGAGCGAGCGAGCAGCATGTCGGGCGGCGGCAGCAGCAGCAGCTCGAGCGGCAGCGAAGGCGGCGGCGGGGGCGGCGGGGTCGGCGGCGAGGACGCCTGCCGCGACTACCAGTCGTCGCTCGAGGACCTGACCTTCAACAGCAAGCCCCACATCAACATGCTGACCATCCTGGCCGAGGAGAACGTGCCCTTCGCCAAGGACATCGTCTCGCTCATCGAGGCGCAAATCGCCAAGGTTTTTATACGCTCTACGCCGAAATACGCCCTCTCTTAAGACCCCCCCCACCCTCGCCCCCCCCACCCGCCCCTGTCCCCCTTCCCTTCCTTTTAGGAGCGCCCCCCCCCTCCGCCCCTATTTAGTCACAGGCAGGGAGTGGAGAGGGAAACAGAGGGGGTTGGCCGACACGTACACGAGTGGGTGTGAGATCGTGCCCCGCGGACACGTGTCTTTGCGCACGCCGCTGCCGGGCCTGGAACAACAGGTGGGGGCGCGCGTGCGCATCTGTGCGTTTTTGGGACACGCGTCTGTGCGTTCTGGACTCGCATTTATGTGTTTTGGACACGCATCTATGCGTTCTGGGCTCGCATCCATGTGTTTCGGACACGCATCTATGCGTTCTGGGCTCGCATTTATGTGTTTTGGACACGCGTCTATGCATTCTGGGCTCGCATTTATGTGTTTCAGACACACATCTATGCGTTCTGGACTCGCATCCATGTGTTTTGGACACGCATCTATGCGTTCTGGGCTCGCATTTATGCGTTTTTGGACACGCGTCTGTGCGTTCTGGGGCACT
The DNA here is from genome assembly GCF_029931775.1 of Euleptes europaea. Lineage (NCBI taxonomy): Eukaryota > Metazoa > Chordata > Lepidosauria > Squamata > Sphaerodactylidae > Euleptes > Euleptes europaea. Next base: position 7,931,682 of record NC_079323.1, read on the forward strand.
TTCCCACTGTGCTGAATAATCCGCTTCCGATCCGCTGCCAGTGCACTTTGCATCTGGGCTTTACGGTGCGAAATGACCAAATCCAGTTGCAAACGATGGTCGAAGTGGGTTGAAAATGGATTATTCAGCATGTGGGAAAGTGCCCCATGACTCACATCCATGTGTTTTTGGACACGCGTCTGTGCGTTCTGGACTCGCATCCATGTGTGGATTATTCAGCATGTGGGAAAGTGCCCCATGACTCATATCCATGTATTCTGGACACGCATCTGTGCGGTTTTACCTTGGAAATGCAGGGCGTGCGTATCAGACATGGGTACTTAAGCACAGGCATATGGCTGTGAGGTATTTTTTTTCGGGGGGAGGGGGTCTTTAGGTGTTTTTTTTTTAAGGGTGGGGGCTCAGGCGTGTCTGGAGGTGTGGGGAGAGGAGGTTGACAAGGGGATTGGGTGAGGCCGGGTGTGGAGAGATGGGTGGTTGGGGCCCTGGGCAGTTAAGGAGAGAGGGACCCTAAGAGTGTTTGGGTTGGGGGGAAAGGGCATGGGTATCAGCCTTTAGTTTGACTCTTTTTTTGCCCCCCCCCACCTCCTGTAGGTGCCCTTAGAGTGAGCTTGCATTAGGAATAAGAAAGTAAAAGCCTTCGAAGGTAGTTAAATGTTTGCCATATTGGGAATCGTGAAACGTTCAAAAAGTCAGGCTGGGGAATTTTTACCCCCCCCCCCCAAACTGTTCCACCAACATCAGGGCAAGTTTAAATTTAAAAAAAATTCAGGTAGAACTATGGGGTATGGGTTGGGGGATAGATTGTAGCTAGAGAGGGCTATAGTCTGACCCCTGGGTGTGTGTGGGGGGGAGGGAATTGATGTGGGGGGAGGGAATTGAAGAGTAGAAGGGAGCAGGGAAAGGGTGCGGAACTGGGGAGTCTAGAACTGGGCCCCAGTGGAAATAATGACTAGTATGAGTCCTTTTTTTGTGGGGAACCAAGAGGCTTTGGGGGATCTGGGTGTTTTAAGATTGGAAATCCCCTAGTTTGGATACTTGGATATGGAAGGGAGTTGTGGCAGAGACGAAGGTTAGGACAGGTGGCAAGAGAGAGGAACAGGGTAGGTTAGGAACAGGAAGAGGCTTTTTAAAGCGAGAGAACCCTGTTTACAGAAGGGATAATGACAGTGACACTTAAATGAAAAGGGCAGATGACAAGATGTAAGAGTAAATTCATCCAGCGGTTAAAGCAAAGTAAAAACAGATTGGGGGTGGGGGAGGGAGATGTCGTTTCACGGCAACCTTACCCGGAAGCAAAAGCTCCAGAGAAACATGGTAAATTTGAAGGGTGGAGGGAAGCTGTCTCCCCTTCCAAATACATATCAGGAAATGGAGATGGCTTTTTTCCAGCCTGCAGAAATGAGGCACACAACATGGCGGCCTGGCAGCGGCTGTCGAGCAGCAGATCTGCCTCGCCACTGTAGTTTTTCTGAGCGTTAATCCTGGAACTCTTATTTTAATTAGCTGTAGCATCTGATAGCATTCACAAATCTTGTACTGATACTTTTAAGTATGACATGGGGGGAGAGGTTTTGAAAAGATGCCACGCGACAGGAGAGAAGTAGGCTTGTGTACGGGATTGCTCCAGGTCGTGTAATCTAAGAAGGGTAGTGTAGTCTCAAGAGGTATCGGAAGGCATTTTATGTAGTGTTGAGAGTAGAATTTCCCCCTCCCCTCTCAGTTTGACTCAGCAGGGTCTTTAAGGTGGGAGGCCACTCTGTTCTGAGTAATACGATGGAGGTGTGCCAGATGAGAAGGGTGCGTGTGTGCATGGTAGACTGGCCAGAACAGCCCATTCGGTTAAAGGCAGGGGAAAGAAACGATCCACGCTGCTGGGAAGAGCTGTGTCGGCAGCCTGTGGGATCCCAACATGGCGCCTGAGAGGCACATGACGCAAAAAAAAAGAGAAAAAAAAGGAAGAGTAGGCGAGGCCCGAGCAGTGTGTTTGCTGACATGTCAGCTAGCTGCACATGTTTCAGATTTTATTACACCTTTTATGCCCAAGGGTTTCTGATCCTTCTCTCATTAGAATATCAAAAGGGGTTTCCTCTCCCAGTCAAACATAGCAGTTCAGTCTCTTTTCTTCTCCTCCTCCCTCACATCTCCAGGTTGCTGGGTTTTTTGTTTTGCCAATCTGGGATTTGAAATGATGATAAAATTTAATTGTGGGAGGGGGAAAGCTGCTTATAGTACAGGGTGGTTAACCTCAGCACATTCACCAGGTACTTTCCCTCCTCATTTTAAAGTTGTTTTCAGTCTTTCTGTTACTGCCTGCACAACATCCTAGCTCCCAACATTGTTAAGCTATTGGTTAGATGGGAGGTGGCATAATTTCCCCACAAGTGTATTTAAAGATATCTAAAACCTGTACCTCTAATTGGATTTGCCTAGTTGTCATTAGTGGTGGGGATGAAACAACATGAGTCTTGAGTTCTCTGAAAAACCACTCGAGAGTGTTGTCTGAAGAGTTTATTTTTTAGTGTAACACAGTGGTTTGATTACATTTTTAATAAATGATTTTGAAATGTGTGACTGGTATTCTAAAAACTGTAAATAAAATGTGTGAAATATGTATTTGTCTTTTTATTTACCGGGTGTAGTGCAGATTCTGTTTCCAGAGTGTTAATTATTCTGTGGCCTGTGGTTACAACTAAAGAGTTATGTTGGAGGTTCAGATCTTTTGGGGAAGTATAACCGGAAAACCATGGACCCACACATTTTAAACATTTGTTCGGGTGGCATTTGAAGGAGTGCAGCAGGCATTCTATAAAGAAATCCAAATATGTTTTCCCTGCAAATTGCCCTTGAGGTTAATTGCCTTCCGTTTCTTGGTGGTTTGTATTCCCTTCCCACCTTCCACACCTGCTTGGGGTAGTCCAATGATGGTTTACCTTGATTTGGAGGAGACAGTCCTCAGTAATTCCAGTGTTTCCTTTTTGAGACTAATGGAAGAGATCGCTAACAAAAACTTTACATGGAGACTTAAATACCGGCAGTCTAAAGATCTGGTTCTTAAACATGGCAGTCAAAACGTTTTAACTACTTAAAAAATGGGGTTTGTGCCTTCATCTCTAAAACCCAAGTTTGTGATAGACTTGCTTCCTTATTGTCTCACGTGCACTTTCCACAGTCCTGAGAGTATTATGGGGGCACTAACCCTTGCGCTAGCAGTTTTGCTGCTTAATAAATTAAAAGAAAAATAGCACATGCTTATCTTTTGGGAATAAGATCTTTTTGAGTCAGCTGTGTTTCTGTGACAGCCGTCCTTGTATGTCAGAACTATCACATTTGGAGCTTAAAAGCAAGGGCGCTCAATAAATAGTGTTAAAAGTGCCTCAATCCTTCCCAGCCCCTAGTATAACAACTAAAATTGGATCCTGACAGTGCATACTATCAACTGGTATCTAATCTAATTGTTTTCATTCCCAAACTATTAGGTAGTTAATAACTTCCTGTACATGACCTATGTATCAGTTTGTGGCCTTTATTTAATATGGAGGTATACTTCATTAAGTTTTCCTAATATGCCATCTGATGAAAACCCCATCTGGTTGAAGCCTTGGTATAGTTCTCCTCTCAAATAAAATTTAAAACAACCGTCTACTAATATGGTTTGAACGTTCTGTGTGAAGCCCTTCCATTTCCCCCCACCCCTTCACACATTTGGGAATGGTTTGGGTGTACCAACACTAGAATTCTTGTGTTGCCTGACTACCATTGGTAAATTTAATTCATAACTTATTTACGCTATTTAGCGGGGAAGAAATTAAAGACAATAAAGAGCAATTCCTCGTTTGTCTGGACAGTGGGTTTTGACAATGGTTTGCGGACCCTGTTGGCTGCCAGATGTAAAAATACATGTGCCTACTAGATCTTTTAGGATTGCTGGGTGGTAAATGGGAATTTTTTTAATCCTGTGGGGAAAGGACAGCGAATACGCAGCCTGTGTTAGCATAATTTAATGCTCCTTCCCAGCAAATCATTACACACCGATGCTTTTTGGAAACTTCCTACCCCTTCCTGGTACGGATTCATTTGGACCAGAACTAAGAAGGCTTCCATTTTCTTTGGAAGTTCAGTCTCGACGACACGCTATGCGCTGCACGACCTCGGTGCCTCTTGTGTTTGAGAAAGGTTCCGACTTGTTCCTTGGACATTGAGGGGTGCCCAGACTCCGAAGGCTGTCTCCCCTGTCAGTCCTTGATTCCAGTTGATCCTGTATGCTCAACACCATAATTCCACTGTGGATTTATCCTTTTTTTAATCCAGCTGTGTACCCTAACCCGCAGCTTTGAAAAATGAGTGGGATTGCTTCAACTGGCCTAAGATATGCATACCCATTGGTTTGGATTGCAAATGTGGGTCACTCCAAAGACTGGTGTTTTTTCTGCTGCAGTCCTCCCCACCCCCCACCCCCCGTTTGTAAAAAGCACGCTTTTTTGAGGGACCATGTATTGATTCATGTCCCATCTTCTAAAGGTACCAGTAGAAACTAGCATGGGGATCGTTTGAAGTGGGCTGTAGTAACAGAGGTACAAACTGCTGTGTTGTATACACCCAGCGGTTAAAGTCATGCCATGGGCCAATTCTGATTGCCATGGCAAACACACAAATGTCCCCTTTGCTTTAAAGACGACACAATCTGCCCAACGTAGCTTAACAAATGGTATTTAACTAGGCAGCTGTTCCAAGTAGATTATATGCAACATCACTTGGTTCGTAATTGGTACAAAGTAAAAGGTCTGGTGCTTTGAGGGAACAATAATGCCAATTTTGTTTTTCAAAAAAAAAAAAAAGATCAAAATGTTGTATAACTAAATGTCTCAGTTTTCTTCTTATCACTCCAGGCACCTTCTAATGAGAAACTTCCTGTTATGTACCTAATGGACTCCATTGTCAAGAATGTTGGAAGAGAGTATCTTTCTGCGTTTCCTAAAAACCTAGTTGCGACATTTGTAAATGTGTTTGAAAAGGTATATACAGACAAGCTTTCAGAAATGTTTTCAAATTTAGTCCTGTGTAAATAAATACTTGGCAATCAGTCTTGGGCTTTCTTGGGCACTACAGTGTAAGGAAGGAATACAGTACAACCTATGTCCAGACTTCATTTGTTCATGCATGGCTGATACTCAGAATAGCGTTTATGTAAAAATGTTTGCTGTGAGAAAGATTTAAGATCCAGAATGAGGGAAGAACTGAATGAATGTTTGCCCTTTTAATTTTACCATTAATTACAGTGTGCTTCTTCTTGGTTGTGAATGCTTTTTGTGGCTTAAAAAAATGTAACTAGTTCACTCTGGGGCTTCTTTCATGAATAACGAATTTTTTTTTTTAGCCTTACAGAAGAATTTTTAAATGGACGTTAGCATAGTCTTCTATTCATTTTGATTTAGACAGTAATTTGGTTAATGCCCACTTATGGGAATTCTTCCTTTCAGAAGGCTGTAAATGTTAGTTATTTAAACTGACTCAGCAATGGTCTGGAAATCTATTTTGATGTGGGCCCCTTTGTCTCTGATATCACACAGCCTTTTCAGTTTGGTACTCTGGCCTTTTCACGTTTCTTTTTTCAATCAGAGCCGCTTGATCGTACATGGCATTTCTAGCACAAGAAGTGTCTGTGTGGAGGAAGATCACGATGGGGCAGCCATGTTTGTCTGTAGCAGTAGAAAAGAGCAAGAGTCCAGTAGCACCTTATTTCTGGTAGGGTGTGAGCTTTCGTGAGTCACAGCTCACTTCTTCAGATACCGTGTGACTCACGAAAGCTCATGCCCTGCCAGAAATTTTGTTAGTCTTTAAGATGCTTCTGGACTCTGCTCTTTTGTACTGTGTGGAGTTTTTCAGCAGACTTGCATGAAGAGAAAGTAATTAGAATCTTTCAGGGTCTGTTTTTGTGGTGAATCACTCATACGTCAAAGCAATCAAATCTCCACCTCTCATGTTATTTTACATTTTTGTTTAATTTTTATTTCATTTATTAAAACATATCCTGCCTTTCCTGTTGGTTCAAGGCGGCTGACAATAAATGCCATTTGAGACAAATCTCTCTGCAATGTGATCTACAATCCAAATAGGTTGTATCTTCCTACCATACATGACTGATTGGCTCTGTTGGTAGCAGAGACAAAAGAACTTTGATCCGCAGCTGATAAGACAGTTTGAACCTGATCCTTCAGAGGAAGGTTCATAGATGTGCACAGGATTGCAGTTAATGCAATTTTATACGTGTGTATCAGTTTGAGTCATCTGGATTGTCTCTATCTCTTCAAGGAATACTAGGTGTAAAGTATCAGCGTTGTGATTTTAATCTTCCTGTGTGAATTGCCTTGAGGGGTCTTAACAGACTACAAGGCAGGATGTACATTTACGCAATTAATATATTGCTAATAATTCCTGCAGTGGAAGGCCAAATAAGAGGTTTTAATATATTCATGGCTACGCGATACAGACCATGATCCTTTGTTCACTTGCATAGGGACAGTTCTGTTTACTCCAGTACATACATGGTGAGCAGGTGCATCTGTGAACTTGTGCTAAGAAGCATAACAACTGTTTTCTAATAACTTGACAAGCCATAGAATTGTTCTGTTGTTCTTAGGTGGATGAAAATACTAGGAAAAGTTTATTTAAGTTGCGTTCTACGTGGGATGAAATTTTCCCTTTGAAGAAACTCTATGCCCTCGATGTCCGGGTGAATTCGATAGATCCTGCTTGGCCAATTAAGCCGCTGCCCCCTAATGTGAATACTTCTAGCATCCATGTGAATCCTAAGTTTTTAAATAAATCGGTAAGTTGCCATAACTGTTGTGTGATTCTTTAAACAGTAGTGCTCTTATAGTATGTCTGACCGTTGGAGTTCGACGAAAAAGGTGGACGGGTCTGATGAAGTTCTGAAAGTTTGCAGCCCTAACATGGTAAATGAGGGAGAAGCCCGGAGAAGAATATTCGTTGCTCACGTATAAATGTCTGAAACCTGTGTGGCTTCTAAATTCTAGTTAAATGCAAAGTGATTAAAACATTTTAAATTGACAGGGGAAACAGTGTAGATTTGAATTAACGCATGTTGCCTCTCACGCCTAAGAGTCATGTTCTTTGCCGTTTTCTTGGTAGCCTGAGGAACCCCCTGCACCTAGTTCTACAGTCTGCCCTCCTGTTATCTCCTCTACTCCGATTGTTCCTGAAATACAAAAGAATTTGACGCAAGAGCAGCTAATAAGACAACAGCTACTGGCAAAGCAAAAGCAGTTGTTAGAACTTCAGCAGAAAAAATTAGAACTGGAGTTAGAGCAGACTAAAGCACAACTGGTAAGTAGGATAGATGTGGCTGTGGTTGTCAGGATCAATTTCCCCGCCCACCCCAATCAAATGAGTGGTTGGATCCCATGGATATGTTCTGCTAGCTGGCTCCTTTTTTGGTGTCAATAGAAGGTTCCTCACACCAGACAACTGCCAAAGTTAGTGGAATGGATCTGTGGCATCTATCCTAAGATCTCTTGGTAGACCCGCAGTGGTCCATTCATTCCAGTTGACCTTTGAGTTGCAGGACTATTGCAGTTGGTATAGTTTTTCTTGCCAAGGGAATCAGCAGGATAACTGCAGTACAGTGAGATCGAAATGTGAATGGTTTCCTTTAAAAAACAACATATTTTACTGTTTTTATAAAGGGATACAAAAAGTAAAAAGGAATAAAAGGAAAAGGATCAAATCTGTTTCTTCCAACCATTACACAGTCTAAACTATTGTCGGAGCAAAATGACATCAGTCGTCGTAAACATATAAACATTATTATAAGCATTTGTTTAGTTTCTAAAATAATTCTCTAAACTCTTTGTTTATAATAAATATTCATGGCACGTGAGTAATGATAATATAAAGGTTGCCATTTTATCATGAATTCGTCCACTGAGTTCACTTTTTACAAGTGAGTTAATCTAGCCATTAATGCAAAGTCAGAAAGTTTAAAAACGTGAATGGTTTCTTGTGCGGCGCCTTCAGCGTATCGGCAAACACACAGTTGACCCTTCCATGTGAACATGACCATTGTCAGTGTAGCAAGTTTCCATCCCAGCTGCATCATGTACTTCAGCCCGCTGCTTGCCGTCACGTCCAGTTTCTCCAGCCTTGCCAGCAAACATGATTGGTGTGGCTCACAAATTGTAATTTAATAAGGTATGGGTTGGGATTAGACTTCCTATAGTGTATTCACACCCTTGGGGAAGTTTAATGTATAGACCAGCAGTCATGGAAAGCACTGTAGGAATGTTCTTGGTTTTACTTTCATCCAGAACTGAATGCCTTTGTGTATTGTTGCGTTTTGTGCTTTTCTGTAGCGGCTCTTGCAGGCTGCCTCATTTAGAAGTTTTCATTCCAGTTATTTATTAGTTTTAAATAAAGTCGGTCTTGCGAAGTCTATTGTAACGGTGTTGGGTTATTAGCCCCACCAATAAAGATTTAAAAACATAAAGAACAACATGCCTTTGGAAATACATATTACATCTCTCAGGACTTGGTGGTGAAAATAGCATTTTAGACATTCACAGACATAAGTATTGCAGAGGAATGCTAACAACTGAGATTTGTCCAGAAGTAAGTTAGATGGCTTAGTAACATCAGTTTTGTAGAACTTGGGAATTACAACCCTGGAAATCTCCTTATGTTAATGCCTATTTGAGTTACTATACGAGACATTGTCTTGTGCCGTTTAGGTTTTTTTACATATATTGCACATGAACATGATGATATTTGGAATGCTTCTGTTCTAAATATTTCCTGTTTGTTCTTGAAACTTTCTAGGCAGTTTCTCTTAATGTCCAGCAAAATACACCCAGTATGGGTTCAGTCCAGCCACCTTTGAAACCGCATGCTCCACAGCCACCTCACATGCCAGTCAAACCTCTCCATCCGGCTTGTCTGCCACCGGAGAAAAACCGCCTGTCTCCACTTCAAGATGTCAAAATGGCCAACAGAGACCCTCGTCTTAACAGAATGAGCCAACATCCTCCTCATTCTAAAGATCAGAGTCATAGGAAGGATTTTGCAATGAATCCAGCCAATCAGCTTGACAAGTCAGGTAAAATTCTGCAGGCTGAGAAGCATAACGTATCAAAGCAAGAAAAGCTCAAGCAGGGTGACAAAATGCAGAAGAAGGAGTTTGATCAGTTAGATGCAAAATTGAAATCGAAATTTCCATCTCCCTTGCAAAACAAGCTTCTTCACCCTAAAGATACCAGAAACCAAGAGTGTGAGAATACAAGAGCGTCTGAGATGAGCAAAAGAGACCCGCGGTTAAAAAAACATCTTCTGGACAAGCCTGATAGTAAAGAAGATGATATAAAAGAAAAGAGAAGAAGCATGGAGAGAAAAGATAAAGAAGAGTATCGATCTGTTGGCGGCAGAAGTAAAATTATTAATGGTGTTGTCCAAAAGCAGGACACCAGTGTGGAAGAGTCAGAAAAACAGGGTGGAAAACTAGGAAGGGCAAGTACTAGGAAAAGGTCACGTTCTCCTCGGTCTCGCTCACCGTCTTCCCATTCTCCAAAGCGAAGAGATAGGAGATCACCCAAACGGAGACTGAGGAGCCTTTCTCCTTCAGGACTAAAAATTGGGAAACCTCGGCAGTTGGGGCCCAAGCAGTCCCATCCAGAAGATTTTGGGCAAGGTTCCCGGGATGAAAGGGGCTCTAATAAGAGGAGCTTCAAGCAGGAAATGAGGGATTCCAGGAGGCCAAAGAAAGTGCACGAAGACCGGCCACCGGAAGGGATGAATCAGCACTCTTCAAGAGCGAGTTCGGAACCCAAAGAAAACATGGAAAACTGGCAAGGTTCCAAGTCAAGCAAAAGGTGGAAGTCTGGTTGGGAGGAAAATAAAAGGTAAGTTGGGATTTGTGACCTGATGAAAAATGCAGATCTAGCTTTGCTAGAGCCAGCATGGTGTAGTGGTTAAGAGCAGTGGTTTGGAGCGGTGGACTCTAATCTGGTGAACCGGGTTGGTTTCCCTGTTCGTCCACATGAAGCCAGAGGGGCGACCTTGGGCTAGCCACAGCTCTCTTAGAGCTCTGTCAGCCCCACCTACCTCACAGGGGGTCTGTTGTGGGGAAGATAAGGGGATTGTAAGCCTGTTTGATTCCTCCTTAAGGGGTAGAGAAAGTCGGCATGTAAAAACCAACTCTTCTACTTACGCTGAAGAAACAACTGGTTGGACCCAATCAGCTTTTCCATTGGTGGAAAAGAGAGGAAAGGGACTCCTTTAACCACACGAAAGGATCCATTCTAGGAATGATGGGACCTGCCTGGACAACAGCCGTGTTGGGGGAGGGGCTGTTGTAAGGGGAAGAACTTCCAAGCCAAAAAAGCTTGTCTGGATCCAACCCGGTACCTCGATCAGAGAAAGTGACATACTTATTTTCACTTGCATTGTGCGTAAGGGCATTAGCTCTGTGGACGATAAGATGTTTGTTTCCTTTATCGCTTTTAGTCCTCCATCTGCTGAAGACCATCAGGGAGCTTGTAAATCACCTCACCCAAGGCACAGGGACTCCTGGGCGAGTAGCAAAGGGTCGACCTCACCCCGCACGCCCAAGCAACAACATCGATTAAGCGTGGATGCCAACTTGCAGATTCCCAAAGAACTGACTGTGGCAAACAAGAGAGATTTAATTAAGAAGGTAGTACATTAAATATTTCCTTGATTTTTTTTAAAATGTAGATACAGACATATGCGTATATGAAACTCGCAGAATGTTACAATTTTCCTTTTTCCCTCCCCCCTTCCCCCACAGGCAAATGAACGCCTGTCATCTGGGGAAATAACACAAGATGAGTTCCTTAGTTTGGTTCACCAGATTCGCCAGCTCTTCCAGTATCAGGAAGGCAAACATCGATGTAATGTGTGGGATAGTCCCTCAGCGGAAAAAGGCGTTTTGAAGAAGAAGCCCCTGTTGTCTGATGCCGATTTAATATACCACGAACATAAAGCTAAGCTAAAAAGGACACAGGTTCAGCATTCGTTTCCGAGGCTCAACTTGGATCCTGATGAACTTTTAGAGTATCACTTGAGCGATACGTTGCTTTCCGGGCTGGAATGCGAACAAACGAAAAGCAAGCAGTTTAGCGAACGATCGAGGCGGCATTCCCCTGTAGGTGGCAGTAGACCATTCTCGGATAATTCAACACACGATGGTCGGAGAAGACACGATGAGTCCACCTCTTCAAAAGGTACAAGGCAATGGGCGGGGGGGGTGTAAACTCATGGAGAATCCATAGATTTTGGAGGAGTTAGTCCATCTAGACCAGCAGTTCCCAAATGTTTTGAGTCATGGAACACTTTTCAGGAGAGAAATTCATCACAGAGCACTAATTTTCACCTAGCACCTGAAAGGGCCGATATGATGGACAACAGACGGCAAACTTTTGAGTTTGGCACAATAAACACTTGACTAGTCCTTTATAGTTACTGCTTCACAGCACACTGCAGGAGCTAAATAATTTCTATTCAGTAATTACCTACACACAGTTCATGCCTGCAAAAATTCACAATTTTGAGATCTTGTCACATTTTATTTATTTTTCCAATCTCTACGGAGCACCAAGTGCTCTGTGGAGCACAGTTAAGGAATCGCTGATCTAGACCAAAGCTTCTCAAACTGTGGGTCGCGATCCCATATGGGGTCGCATAACAATGTGGGGGTCACGAAAAATTTGGCAACAGTAAATGGTAAAATTAGACATATACCAAAGAATTTTTTAAAAATGAATTTCTTTATGATTTATTATCAGTAAATGTTTGATTTGTGTACCTATTTTATATACCTATATACCCAGGGTCGCGTAACAATTTCGCGGGCAAAAAGGGGTCGCAAGTGGAAAAAGTTTAAGAAGCCCTGATCTAGACTAGCATCCTGTTTCCTACAGTGGCTTACCAGATGTCTCTAGAAGTCAAGAATGCAGAAGAAGCAGCCAACAGCCTTTCGTTGTTGATCCCCTGTAACTTGTACTTAGTACCATGCTGCTTCTTAATGTGGAGATTCCCTTTTAAAGATATATATATAGAGATAGAAATAGATATATAGATATCTTTATCTTGGAACCTTTTCTTTATGTAATAGGAAAAGTTGTCACCAATCCTATCTTAGCCCATAACAATGCTTTTCTCTTTTCAAGGTGTTCGAGAAGAGCAGAGGTCTCCCTTTAGCGACCAGTACAAGCGACCAAGATTCGAAGAGACAGAGAAACACTTTACGGAGAGTTCAGGATCACGCTTTGGGGTCATCGATGGAAAGCCAAGATTCGGCGCACTAATGGAGGAGAGGTCTCATTTTGAGGGCTCTCCGAGGCATCCCACTGCAAGGCCTGGCGGAGAGGGACAAGCGAGCCATTTTGATGGGCCCGCTAATACAAATTCTAGAATTGAAGGACCACCAGCACAGAGCAATTTAAGGTTTGAAGGGACCCTAGGCCAGCCTACGTCTCAATTCGACAGCCCCCCAGGGCAGTCAGGAGGAAAGGGCTCTCTGATGTTTGATGGACCCCCAGGGCAGATGGGTGGTGGTCCTCTGAGGTTCGAGGGGCCCTCTGGGCAAGTTGGGGCCGGGTCTGCTATACGTTTTGAAAGCCCTATGGGGCAGCCAGCAGGGACGTTGAGGTTTGAGGCACCCACAGGTCAAGCGATGGGTGGCATGAGGTTTGAGGGGCCTCACGGCCAGCCGCCAGGCGGGTTGAGATTTGAAACACCTCATGGCCAGCCCTCTACAGGGATGAGGTTTGAGGGACCGCATATTCAGCCATCCTCTGGGATGAGGTTCGAAGGGCCCCTTGATCAGACCTCAGGCGGGATGAGGTTCGAAGGGCCTCACGGCCAGCCGTCAGGCGGGATGAGGTTTGAGGGGGCCCATGGCCAGCCGTCGAGTGGAATGAGATTTGAAGGGCCCCACGACCATTCTGTGAGGCCTCACGGTCCCCCCGGAGCCGGACTGAGATTTGATGGCCCTCACAGTCAACCTGTAGGGCCTCATGGTCAACCGGGGGCTGGGCTACGGTTCGAAGGGCCACATCTACAGCCTGTGGGGCCCCACGGTCAGCCCGCAGGTAATTTGCGGTTTGAAGCGCCACATGCTCAGCCTTTGGGCCCACCTGGTCAGCCAACAGGCGGTCTTAGATTCGAGGGGCCGCACGGCCAGCCCGGCGTCGGGCCTAGGTTCGAGGGGCCTCATGGACAGCCTGGGGGGTCACACGGACAGCCAGGGATGGGCCCTAGATTTGAGGGGCCCGCGGTCCAGTCTGGGGGTGGACTTCGGTTCGAAGGACCCATCAACCAAGCCGGCCCCAGGTTCGATGCCTGTCAGTCCAGATTTGATGGTCAGCCGTCCCTTTTGCAAAGGCTGGATGGATTGCACGTACAGCCTGGTCCGAGGTTTGAAATGGGGCCTAATCAGCAGACTCCATCTCGGTTTGACGGTCCACCCGGTCAGCCAGTGCAGCCAAGATTCGATACACCGATACCTCAGAGGTTTGAAGACCCTCAGCACCAGCCAGCAGCACGATTTGATATCCCTCTTGGTCAAGGTCCAAGAATGGAAAATGTAGCCAGTCTCCCGGCCTCAAGACATGAAACTCCACCTTACGGACAAACTGGACCATACAACGAGCCTCCCAACCAGCCTTACAATGGGCCAGCGCAAGGAATGCAGTTTCAAAGACCAGAGCAGATGTTCGATTCTCCTCAAGGACCAAACTTCAGCGGGCCACCCGTTTCCACCGCACAGACCTTTCCTAATGCACTTAACAGGGCCCCTGGGCATTATTATGATGACAAGAATCTTCAGGGACCTCAATTTGGAAACTTCAGTAACATGGCGGGAAATGTTCAGCAGCAAGTAAGGGTTAAATAGAATTTCACTTTGCTTGAATAATATTCAGATCTGCTTTTCTGAACTCTTGGTAGCAGGGAAATCTTTTTTGCATGCTAAAAGTAATTTAAATTTTCTTGTCACTAGATTGAAGCAAGTCAAAGGATTTCAGGCAGTCAGGTTGGTGCTATGAAGATGGCTAGCTCTGTTTGTGAGCTAGATTTATTCTTGATCCACAGAAATTTAGAAAATCTTTGCATTTATAGGCACATAAAGGTTTGGATCCTTTCCCCTGAGAACTATGGTGCCAGAAGCTTTCTGAAGGATCCAGCCCAATGACTGATTTTAAGGGAACGTAACAGAATTCTCATGTTTGAAGAAATATTTAACAAAACTAAATGTATGTTGTGCGTCCCAATATACTGGTATCTTTGTATTTGGTTTCATTGTGAAATCATGATAGAATCAGCTAAACCAGTATAATCCTTCCATCGTAGGCTGAGTGAAGTATAACAATAAGTGATTGTAATTTTGTCAGTATAAGGAAAATTCAGTTAATAGTGCTCACATTTTCAATACAGGTGCTTCTTGAAAGCAAACTTAAGAGTTCATCTTGGTGTTCAGCAATTCTGGATGATATAATTTGTTCCAGAAATCAATTTGTTTTAGTTTGACTTTAATATTGACGTTTAACATTTTAATTTTTTGCTGTGGGGTTTCGTTGATACAACGCTGCACTTCTGTAAATGGCTTCGTTGCTGCTGGGTTTATAGCCAGGTGCAAAATAAATTCCGTTCATTGTTTTGGAATTAAGTAGTAAGATAGCTGAACGGTTAGACTTAAAAGCATTTTTCCCCCTCCCATCAGATTCCTGTTATGTCAATAGGATCTACTCAGCCTGTACCTTTCAGTCAAGGGCAGCCACTCTTACCAGTTCATGTTCAAAATCCTGGTACCTTTGTCCAGACTCAAGCAGGTAAGCATCTGAAGCTTTTGTTGTCTTTGTGAAAGCCAGTTTCTGTAAGCCAGCATGGTGTAGTGGTTAAGAACAGTGGTTTGGAGTGGTGGACTCTGATCTGGAGAACCGGGTTTGATTCCCCACCCCTCCACATGAATGGCGGACACTAATCTGGTGAACCGGGTTGGTTTCCCCAGTCCTCCACATGAAGCCAGCAGGGTGGCCTGGACTAGTCACATCTCTCTCAGCCCTCACAGGGTGTCTGTTGTGGGGAGGGGAAGGGAAGGTGACTAAGCCGGTTTGATTCTTCCTTAAGTAGGAGAGAAAGTCGGCATATAAAAACCAACTCTTCTTCATCAGAGGCCTTTGTTTGGAGCGTTCTGTTCACATTTGCACTTTCCATTCCCAAGCACATTCAGCAGCTGGGGTCTCTATGTCTGCCATGCCTCGGCTTCGGTCACTTGTGAACAGAGCATTTGGGCCAAGCTGGTATGCCAGTCTTGCTTTATGGGTGGCTCTGGGGCTAAGTGGGAAAGAGGTCCATGAAATTCAGAGCTCACATTCACTGCCCTGGCCACAATCCAGAAGACTTTGGCATTGCTCTGTGTTGGACCTGTTGAGTTTTTTAATTTGTGATTCTAAAAACAACAACCCCTCTTTGTGCCACACAGGAGGACGTTTTTTTTGGGGGGGAGGGATAAGGCATGAGGGCCTAGTGTCCAAAGGCAAACTTTCCAAAGCCACTGTTCTCTGTAACCTTTTTTGGCATGCCTGGGGTAGGGGTGAGTGTTTGGGCAGGGGCTTCTGGTAGCAGCAAGACTGGCGGCTTTCCCTTTGGGATGGGAAAATAGTTTGTGGGACCGCTGCTGTAGAAGTGGGACAAACCAGACTGGGGTTGAAAGGAGATAGGAGAAGAAATGAACACACGGAGGGGGAAAATAGTTGAATTGGGGAGGGAAGAAAGGGAGAACATATGAACACATGAAGCTGCCTTATACTGAATCAGACCCTTGGTCCACCAAAGTCAGTACTGTCTACTCAGACCAGCAGTGACTCTCCAGGGTCTCAGGCAGAGGGGCTGTGGCTCAGGGGTAGAGCATCTGCTTGGCGTGCAGAAGGTCCCAGGTTCAATCCCTGGCATCTCCAGTTAAAGGGACTAGGCAAGTAGGTGATGTGAAAGATATCTGCCTAAGACCCTGGAGTGCCACTGCCGGTCTGAGTAGACAATATCGACTTTGATGGACCAAGGGTCTGATTCAGTGTAAGGCAGCTTCATGTTTTCATGCGTATTCAACTCTCCTTTGGACGCATGGAATTAGTTGTGTGTATCTTTTCCATTGAAATCCAGTGGCGTGACTTGGGAAATAGCGCAAAGATGTAGAAAGGGGATAGAAGTGAGTGACTTGTTTTTGAAGCTTCTGGGGAACCAAGTTTCTGACTTTGATGGACGAAGTGTAAGGCAGCTTCAGTGTAAGGCAGCTTCATGTGTTCATGTGTGTTCAGCTCTCTCTTGGACGCATGGAATTAGTTGTGTGCATCTTTTCCATTGAAATCCAATGGCATGACTTGGGAAATAGTGCAGAGATGTAGAAAGGGGATAGAAGTGAGTGACTGCTTTTAAAGCAATGCTGGGGAACAAATGGTTGTGGGGTAACCATATGATCAATTAAGCCTTAACTATTGTGAACTATGGAAGGATGTTGCGTTGCACTTTCCAGGAGAAGGTACTAAGTATGGAATGAAATGTTCATCACTTTCTAGGGAATGCCCCAGTTTCCTACACCGATAATCACCTTGGACAGCTTGATGTAAATGAATTGTACTCAAAGCTACTTTTAACAGGAATCCTCAAAGTATTGCAACCTGATTCCACTTCAGCCCGTAAGTATAATTTTCACCCTTGTGATATTTGTGCTGAACCCTCAACAATGTTAAACGTGCAAGATAGGATGTCCTAAATGTTTTATAATGGTGGGCACTGTTTAAAATTTGCAGTAAAGAACCATTGGCTTTCTTTTTTGCTGGGCAGAAACGGGTAGAATGTGGAAATAGATCCTTGTCTTTTCTCTGTGTATAAAGCAGAATGGGAAATATCTTCTATCATTTGCTTTTCCCCCCAGCCCAACAGGCAAAAAATGCTAGAATGGTTAGACTTAAGATCTGGTTCTGCTCTTTACTCTGCCATGGAAAGTCTCTGGGTGACCTTGGGCCAGTCACACATCCTCAGCCTAGCCCACCTTTCTTTCAGGATTGCTGTGAATAAAATAGAGAAAGGGGGAAATGTTGTGAGCCTCTTTGGCTCCCCACTGGGGAGAAAGGCGGAGGATCAATGAGATATATAAACTAGAGGTTTTAAAAGGATTTTTAAAATGCCTGTTTGTGGTAAGCAAGGGGTTTTTTTAAGAAAAGAAAGAAAAGTAACCCTGACTCTTTTTGCAAAAATTGCTAGGTCAGAGATGTAGCATCATATCTGTCAGATAGGGTTTCTGACAGCATGGGCCAAACAGGATGGTTCCTCTGTAAACAATATGGATCCTTCCGTGCACTCCCCCTCCCCTCCTGTTTTGCACACGAGCCACAAGCTCCGGTCAGAGATCTACAATTGTATGGAGACCCGCCCGTGTAAATCTTTCATCTGATACCGGGCCTCGCTCACAATGCCAGGAACCCCACCAGCCCCTTCTCTGATCGCCCTTAAGTACCCAGTACTTGGTTTGCTGAAGTCGTTACCGGGAGAAAGAAATCTCATTGTTTCCTTTGTATTCCTGTAACTCAATCTCATCCATTGTATCCGTTCTATAAATATAGCAATGTCCCAATGCTCTGTATTCTAACCTTCTCCGTCTTGCTGAAACTACTACCTCATGAATAAACTCTCTGAATCACTGCTCCGTCTGGATTTGAGTTCTGTTGCCTGAGACGCCGTAGGCTTGCTGAAACCTGACAATATCCTAGATATGGCTGTTTTACAGTATCACAGTTCTAGAAGCTGATGTTCCTTCTTAACACTGACAACATCTCCTGTTTGTTTAGAAGCCAGTGAAGTTTCCACCCAGCCCACACCGGAGGAAGAGGAGGAGGACCTAGACCAGAGTGAAGATCAGGATGTCCCTGACCTTACTAATTTTGTAATAGAAGAACTGAAACAGTATGTATATCAGTGAAGGGGTAATCGCAAAAGCTAGTCACAGCATGTTAACAAGTAGTCAGTTTCATTGTCTTTGGATCTGACGCGAAAGGTCAGGAAAAGCTCCTCTTTTAAGAGCAAGCGAGGGCAAAGCCAGACGGTTTTCATGTTGTTACTGAGGATTTAAATACTACCCTGGCATTTAGAATAGGGTATTTTATTGAGTTACATGCTAACAAATGGCAGGTTTAAAATTGACTCCTTTGATCTAGATCAGGGGTATTATGGCCCACAGGCTGGAGCCGGCCCCTTGAGAGCTCTTATCCGGCCTGTGGGTCAGCTGAGGCAGCCACACACACACCCCAGACCCGATCTGGGCTGGCGAGGCCTGGCACGACCAAGTGACATTTATGTCATATCCGGCTCTCATAACAATTGGATTTGACATTCCTGGTCTAGATGCAAAGAATAGTGAGGGCCTTCATAAGGAAACATAGCTGCTTCTGGGTTCCCTGTACCTGGCCATGGTTTATATATGCTGCTTTGCTTCATTGCCTCTATTCCTGCAGAGCATTTGTGAGTGAATTACGCCATTGAGAAACTCACCAGAGTCCTTTTAGACACCTTCCAATTTGAAAACAAGCTTCGCCTTGCTTTTTTTTTTTACGTTGTCCAAATTTGTAAAGTTTGCCTCCCTCCCCCCCCCCCCGGTTCCCTAAAAGCAGCCCCCCGGCAACTGCTAAGAGGTTTCTGTCTTGCTTGCAGACGTTACGATAGCGTTATCAACCGGCTGTACACTGGCATCCAGTGTTATTCTTGTGGGATGAGATTCACGACGTCGCAGACGGACGTGTACGCCGACCACTTGGACTGGCACTATCGCCAGAACCGCACAGAAAAAGACGTCAGCAGGAAAGTCACTCACAGAAGATGGTACTATAGTTTAACGGTAAGGGCTGGCTCTGTATGGGCTGGGCATAGAGACTTAATTTCAGGGCATTGTGGCGGATGATAGTAAATTAAAAACAAAACGTGAAGGTAGTTTGCGCTTCAAGTGTAGCCTTTTGTAGACCTTCAGAAATTTAAGTATGCTGAAAATTCTGAGCCCCCGTGAAAGCTTATAAAGTTTCTTCTGGAAGGGGAGTTTTGTACTAATGACTATAGGAATGCCCTCAAATCACCAGCAGATTTTTGCCTCTAACCTCTTTCTTGGATTGTTGCTGATTTCTGCCTCTTTGACTGAAAGTATAATTGTTTTTCTGGGCTAAATCCTGCCTGCCTAAACTAGTCTGGGAGTTACATTGTTTTGTCAACGTTGCATTAACACAGTACTGCCCTCTGACGGTCACAGCTAGTCCTGGCGTGTGTGAAGCTGCCTCTTCCTGTTGCTCTATTTTAGAATATTTGCTGTTGGTAAGAGCCAAAATACGAATGTGTAAGCTTAAGAAGCTTGTGGTTCTAATAAGAAATGAAAGCAGTAGTAAATAGTATTAGTAGTCTGGAAAGCCTAGCTTGGCCTGAGTTGATCAGGGCTTGGGTGCCAAGGAGGTTTGAACACAGTTAGTAGAATCATAGAGTTGGAATGGCCCTCCAAGGTCATCTTGTCCAACCTCCTGCACAATGCAGGACATTCACAACTACCTCTCCCCCACACCCCCAGTGACCCCTACTCCATACCCAGAAGATAACAACAACAACAAAAAACCCTCCAGGATCCCTGGCCAATTTGGCCTGGAGGAAAATTCCTTCTTGACCCCAAACTGGCAATCGGCATGACCCTGGGCATGTCTCAAAGGGCCACGGGAACCAAGCGCTGTCGCATCCCATCCTGCCCTCCCTCTCGTGATCTGCCTAAGTTCACAGAATCAGCATTGCTGTCAGTTGGCCATCTAGCCTCTGCTTAAAAACCTCTACCTGGATGGGAGACCGCCAGAGGAGATTGGAGTTACTATGCAAAGGAATGCAATGGCAAACTGCCTCTGCTCATCCCACAGATGGGCTCACCATGAGTTGGTTATGCCAGCGTGGTGTAGTGGTTAAGAGCGGTTATTTGGAGTGGTGGACTCTGATGTGGAGAAAAAACTTGATTAAAATCTGGCTTTCAATCCTATACAAACTCAGTCCTCCACCTGTTCCTCAGCCTTAATGGAGTCACCACTCTGTGGTCATATTTCCCATCTCTATGATGTTTGTAAATAGCATTGTGTACTCTAATAGTGTTAAAGTTTTTTTAAATTCCCGGATGCATTGAAGGGAAATTGAATTTCAGCACATAGGCTGAAAGTGACAAAATTAGTATTTTTTAAATCTTCCTTGATAAGTAGCCATGTTAGTCTGTCAGTAGCAGTATAAAAGAGGAAGAGTCCAGCAGCACCTTAAAGACTAACAAAATTTCTGGCAGGATGCAAGCTTTCATGAGCCACAGCTCACTTTTTCAGAGACAGAATGTGAGTCAAGGATAGATGAGTGAATTTGACACTTGAGATGAGTGAATTAGACACACGATGGCAGTGTATGTCAAAAGCAAATAAATGACATTAGCAGGCGTGATTGGCATTAGGTGTGATATGCAGAGAAATTAAATCTTTCTGTTATCTTTGCTGCCCAACGGAAATACACAAAGGCTAGATTTTTTTCTTGGCTGTGGTGGCATGCTGTATGCCAACCCCTCCTTTTAAATACCTGTGCCTTTAATTTGGGATTTATTTAGCACCACACTGGATTACTAAAGTACACTTTTTATTTGGGCAGAACCTACAGAGCGTCAGTTATCACCCATGGAAGAAGCAGCAAAGTAATGTTTTGCTCTAAAAAGAAGCTGTGTCTGTTTTCGCTCCAGAAAGAAACCGTGTCAAAAGTTAGGTCAGAGCCGTATTGTGAAATCTCCTGCTGTGTCAAAGGCAAAGCCAGAACAAACCAGAACTAAGTTTCACCATCCGCTTTGTTATTTCTCTTCAGGACTGGATAGAGTTTGAAGAAATAGCTGATTTAGAGGAGCGTGCAAAGAGCCAGTTCTTTGAAAAAGTCCATGAAGAAGTTGTGTTAAAAACACAAGAAGCTGCTAAGGAAAAAGAGTTTCAGAGTGTCCCAGCTGGCCCTGCTGGAGTAGATGAGGTAAATGAGGCTGGGTGACTTATTTTTGGGAGAATAGCTGCGCAGAATTCCCTAGTTTTGCTGCTGTCTGTTATTTATTTGTATTTCCCCCATATCTAAATGATATTGTGAATTGGTGGTGGGGGGGATGAAGTACAGACTAACTTGATCACACAACTTTGCTTTTTGTACGACAAGGATTGTAAGTAAAAGCAAGTTCTGTAGGCGAAATGTGAACCTCACCGTACAGATTTAAGGAAATCTTCCTGGAAAAGAAATCCATGTTGACATGAATGCTGTTTGCCCTTTCTTTGGTGTCTTCCGTGAGAAATGAAATCTATATTCAGGAATGCTGCACGTGCTGTAATTAAGGGCACAGTCACAGGACATTAAAGTTACTTAATAAAAACCTAAGCAGTCTTGCATGTTAACAGAATAGTCCACGTGCATCATATATTGGTGATAATACCAGTGTGTGAGGGGCTGTGGCTCAGTGGTAGAGCATCTGCTTGGCATGCAGAAGGTCCCAGGTTCAATCCCTGGCATCTTCAGTTAAAGGGACTAGGCAAGTAGGTGATGTGACAGAACCCTGCCTGAGACCCTGGAGAGCCGCTGCCAGTCTGAGTACACAATACTGACTTCAATGGACCAAGGGTCTGATTCAGTATGAGGCAGCTTCATGTGCTCTTCTTAATTTGCAATTTTAAAATTGAATAGAGGACGTATACAGTATGTTGGTGCTCTCCTCTTTTCTGTGAAGTAGACTGGGTGGCCTTGGGCCGGTCTCTCTCTCAACCTGCCCTACCTCACTTGGATGTTGTGAGGATTAAAGGAAGGGGAGGGACAAAATGCCTCTGACCCGTCACCCTGAGCTCCTCAGAGGAGGGTGGGGGAGCAACAAATGCTGGACGCTGATCTTAACGTAATTTTGAAACACTAATGCCTGATTAGGAGCCTCGTGGTGCAAAGTGGTAACTGCAGTACTGCAGTCCAAGCTTTGCTCATGACCTGAGTTTGATCCCAACGGAAGTAGGTTTCAGGCAGCCGGCTCAAGGTCAACTCAGCCTTCTATCCTTCCGAGGTCAGTCAAATGAGGACCCATCTTGCTGGGGGCAAAGTGTAGACGACTGGGGAAGGCAACGTCAAACCACCATAAACATAGTGCGCCCAGTAAATGTCGGGATGTGACTTCACCCCGTGGGTCAGCAATGACCTGGTGCTTGCACAGAGGACTACCTTTAACTTTAAAGTCTGATGCCCTTTGAGCTGAATTGTATCTTGTGCATCCAGTCATTTTGGGTGTGGCTGTGAACTACCTCCTCTTGTAATTGCTCACCTGCTTTAATTATAGAGCGTATTTGCCCGGTTGTTCTCGGTCTGACTAAACACGGCTTCTTTAATGATCGAGAACCTCGCACAGTATGCTGTGAATGCAGAAAGGGCCATTAACTTGCTTTTCTGTGTGTTTTTTATTTCTTCCAGAGCTGTGAAATTTGCCAGGAGCAATTTGAACAATATTGGGACGAGGAAGAAGAAGAGTGGCACTTAAAAAATGCCATTAGAGTAGATGAAAAGGTAGCGTGAGCAGGTTTTGTATGCCAGTGGGGTGGAGGGGGCTTCATTGACTGCTTTTTCAGTAATCGTCTTACTGATCTCATCTTGGATGTTATGTTGGGGAGGAAAATCGTTCCTTTTGGTGGCCAAATGTTTATGGCCCTGGTAGTACAGCATTTACACAGTCTACTGATCTGCTCCCGAGCACAATTCAAGGTGTGTAGGCTTTGTCCTTTAAAGCCCTACATGGTTTAGGCCCGAGGCATTTCAAGGTCCGTCTTCCAGACGTTCCTGCCCGGGAATTGAGATCACAGGGAGAAGCCTGCCGGACTGTCCCACCAATCAGAAAGGCTTTTCTGGTGGCCACATGAAAGAGGGCCTTTTTGGTGACAGCCCCATGATTAAGGAACAACTTCCCCAGGGAAATGTACCTGGCCCCCTCACTGTTGGATCTTCAGTTGAAGACTGCATTTGACTAACCTAGTTTTTGTTTATCGGCAGCTCTAATTGGCGGTTTTTCACTGTGACCTTTTACGTGTTTCTATAATCGTTTTTTCATTCATATTGTTTTTATTGTGTTTTTTATAATCGTTTTATTTACATTGTAAGCCACCTTGAGTTCCACAGGGGGGAAAGGCGGCCAATAAATGTTTTAGTTTTAATTTTATTAATAAAAATGGACAGTCAACAGTAAATATATAAACTAAAAACAAATAGTCACATAATCACATAAAGTCACATAAAATACTTTACAACCCTGCATCCGTAGCCCCTTCTCGCTTTACTGAAACTATATCTTATTATAAAATGGACATTTCCATTCTTTGAATGGTTCTTGTCCATAACAGGCCTACACTATTAATATCATTATTTTTTTGGTAAGCGGTTAGCTTCACTAAAATATATACCTCTTTTATCTTTGACAACCAATCATGTATCTTAGGGGAGGTTTTCTGGATCCTCTGCCTAGCAAAATGTTTTAAATAAATTAAAATAAAATTAATTTGCCATAGACTAAAGTTAGGTCCTGCCCAGCAGCACGTTTGAAATACGGGCCAAAAGAGGACTTTGGGTTAGCAGAAATCAAAAGTAGGCTGTAAAAAAGCTTCTGAAAACAAAAAAAGTAATGATTGTGAAACAAACCATGTAGTGAAGTGCGTGGGCCAATTGGCCTTACCAATTAAACAAGCGTGCTACTATAAGTATATCATGCATAATCAAGTTTATACCAAGTTTTCAACAAACAATAGCGTTTTGTGTCGGATATCAAAATAACTACAGCAAAGTGCCGTATGAATCTTAACAAAAGAAATGACTTAATACAGTTTGTATGTAAACAGTCTTGTACAAAGCTTCTAGCAACAGTTGGGATTCTGTGAAAATAGAAATTGCTTTGAAGTATGGTTGTGTGTACCTTTTTAAGTAACGCAGACACTTAAGCTTGGTTTTCTTTTCTTTCCACAGATCTACCATCCATCATGTTACGAAGATTATCAAAATGTAAGTTTATCCTCATTGTCAAGCCTCTAAAAACACTAATTTGCTGCTTCCCTCATTGGAATGCAGAGTTCATTGTGTGGACCAAATCCACAAGCGCTGAAGTCTGCAGGTTAAAATAGAGCACACCAAGTAATTCATGTAAGAGGATGGGAAGCGGTCTCTGTTCTTCTAAAACTTGCCCTTAAATGTGGAAAAGAATGAGCCGCCTCTTCAAGATACTGCTGTGTTGTCTGCTAAAACAGGTTTGGTGGGTTTTTTAATGGTTTGAGATCCCATAGATATTTTTTCAAACAAGAAAGAAGGCAGAGGCTGGAAAGCTTTTTAAAGAAATGAAAGAAAGTCAGGATTTGCAGAATGCCAACAAGACAAAAAGTAGTTCAGTAGGCAAGATGTCATCATTCTGCTGTACACTGCATTGGTCAGGCCGCACCTGGAGAATTGTGTGCTATTCTGGAGGCCTCACTTCAAAAAGGATGTGGACTGAATGGAGCGGGTGCGGAGGAGATCGAGGAGGATGATCCGGGGCCTGGAGACCAAGCCCTACCAGGAAAGACTGAGGGACGGTGGAATGTTCAGTCTAGAGAAAGGAGGTTGAGGGGGGACATGATTGCTCTCTTGAAGTATTTGAAGGGCTGTCACTTAGAGGAGGGCAGGGAGCTGTTCCTGTTGGCAGCAGAGGATAGGGCTTGCGATAACGGGTTGAAATTGCGGTTGGAAAGGTACCAGCTGGATACTAGGAATTTTTTTATTTTACAGTAAGAGTTGTTCAACAGTGGAATCAGCTTCCTAGGGAGTTGGTGAGCTCCCCCTCACTGGCAGACTTTAAGCAGAGGCTGGACAAGCATTTGTCAGGAATGCTGTAGGCTGATCCTGCATTAAGCAGGGGGTTGGACTCGATGGCCTGTATGGCCCATTCCAACTCTATGATTCTATCACCAGACATAATTTGGACCATCCCGGGTGACGTACATGTTGCGAAAGCAACATTTGATACCTGCCTTTAACTTCAGTCATGTTGGGAAAGCCGCCAATGAAATGTTTGAGCAGTGATGAAAAACTCCAAATGTGGTATTACTTTTTTTTTTGCTTACAGACTTCCTCGTTTGATTCGACGCCCTCTCCTAGCAAGACACCCGTAGAAAACCCACTAAATATGATGTTGAATATTGTCAAGCAAGAGGTTCAGGACTCCTGTAACAGTCCTAAAGTCAAGGAAGAGCCAGAGGAAAAGCTTGACGAATGTATGGCTGGAAGCACATTGACACCTGCCGAAATTAAAACAGAACCTGAAAAGGTTGAGTCGGTTTAAACAAATTTGATTTTTTTTTTAATTACAGAGACGAGCTTACCTGTGTCCTAGCTGACTAGAAGGCAAAGAATTTTTATATGAATAAAGTGTTCTCCTGGGGCAGGGCCTCAGTTGCTTATTGGGTTAATAAATACATTTTTGTATTTGAATTTCTTATTGCCTGCACAGTATCAGGTGTCTATTGTGTGGAAGTTCTGTAGTTGGCGTACCAATTTAACAGGAATAGACTGTATATGTAAGAAGAAATTGTATGATTTTTTCCCCTCATCTGTGGAAATGTAAATTATAAATAAAAAGATATTTTTGCTATCTATGGAGTGTAATGTTTATGCACACCATTCAATAAAAAAATAGTATTTCTGATTTGGGAGTGTTTTGAATGGAACTGAACTCAGGCTTAGACGCAAGCCTCGTCCTTAAATAGGATTCTCAGAGGAGACAAGAAGACGGACTTTTTTGAATTCATAGGAAAGTTAAAGAGAGCATTGCTGTTCCAGAAGAAGTTCTTGCAAACGGTGGCTTGGTGTTTTCGTAACCTGCATTCATAACCAGATTCTTAAAAAGAAGGCTAGGAAGCATATATAACAAAGCGATGGGCGCTTGACTTTGGATCCGTGCCAAAGGTTTACAGTGAAAAGCCCCAGGCTATACCTGGAGCTGCGTTCTGAATCCACTTTTCTTAATTACTACTTTTTCCTTCCCCTCTAGCCAAACACTTGAGAACTTAAGGAATTTTCTTTCAGTTTTACAGAGGAGAAAAATGTAAGATTCTGCAACGTTGGTTTAACGTTTTTGTTGGTTTATAGCTTGGGCCTAGATGGTAAAGGGATTACCATGAGATGTTAATATTTATTTCGTGTAATAAACTAGAGTGAAGCATATTACCTGTGTCTGAATCTCGTTATTTCAAGGGTTGTTTTTGGGAAGCATGGCATTGGCGCCTAAACCAGGGACTGGAAACTAATGCGTCCTTGTTACCCCAACTTACTGGGAGCGGAAAGCGAGAATTCAGTACTTGCAAGCTTATTGAAGTTGGTTCCTTTTCATTTGCGCAAATGATTGGTGGTGAAATTACCCACATGTAGCAGAAGAAGAGTGTATTTTCAAATCTTTCTACGTGGGTCTTGTACAGGATGTGATGGCTTTAAGAGGGAAGTGGACATGTTCATGGAGGAGAGGGCTATCCATGGCTACTAGTCAAAATGAATACTAGTCATGATGCATACCTATTCTCTCCAGGATTAGAGGAGCATGTCCTATTATATTTGGTGCTGTGGAACACAGGCAGGATGGTGCTGTTGCAGTCGCCTTCCTCGTGAGCTTCCTAGAGGCACCAGGTTGGCTACAGTGTGAACAGACTGCTGGACTTGATGGGCCTTGGCCTGATCCAGCAGGGCTTTTCTTATGTTCTTTTAGAAATATTCACGCTTGGGCAATGCTTTATCCTGGCAGTAGCTAACCATGTGAGAGTTTTCGATGCAGCCTTTTCTGGGCGGTGCAATTGAGGCATCTTGCCACATATACCTTCCCAATCCTAATGGCTGGCACCTAAAAACTCATGGCTTGCATCCTGCAAACTGCCAGCAAAAAGCACTGATGGTCTAGCATCTCCCAACTTCCAGAACCATTTCTGATCCTGCAAATGTTTATTCCCATGTACCGTATGGCAGAGGAGCCATAGAGGGGAGGAGGAAGGGGATAAGATTGCCCATCCATTTTACATCTTTTGGAAAGAGAAAGAAAAAAGGTAATTTGCCCCCTGACCTTTCTCTATTGCACTGTCATCTTGTGTGGCTACTAGTACAAACAAGTCCCTCAACCCTGGGAATAAAAATTCCAGGATTGGAATTTTTTTTTTGGGGGGGGGGGAGATAGAAACAGAGCTGGAAGGTGCCTCAAGGGTCATCTAGTCCAACCCCCTGCACAATGCAGGAAATTCACAAATACCTCCCCCCGCACTGGCCCCTGATCTATTCCCTGAGGAAGGCAAAAAAACCTCCAGGATCCCAGAGTGTCCATCGGCATTACCCTGGACATGTAAAAAAGGGCCATGAGAGCCAAGCACTGACTCATCCCTTCCCTCCCTCTTGCAATCTGCCTAAATTCACAGAATCAGCCTTGCTGTCAGATGGCCATCTAGCCTCTGCTTAAAAACTTCCAAAGAAGGAGAGCCTACCACCTCCCGAGGAAGCCTGTTCCACCAAGGAACTGCTCTGTCAAGAAGTTCTTCCTAACGTTTAGCCGAAAACTCTCTTTATTTAATTGCAACCTGTTGGTTCATCTGGGGCAACAGAAAACAACTCCGCACCATCCTCTGTATGACAGCCCTTCAGATACTTGGAAGATGGCTAGTAACCTATGGTCGTTGAAGCTGCGGATCACAGGATCCAACCACATATTTACAAATTTGCAAAGAGTGGTGGTCACATAGGTTAGGAAAACCCACCTTTTCACAGATTTCAAATATTTGGCAAGGAAAATATGAGATCTAGAGTATCAGACGTGGGCCTGGAAGACTTTTGGAAATAGCCACTTGGCCATGTGGCTCATGAACACATTAAGCTGCCTTATACTAAATCAGACCTTTGGTCCATCAAAGTCAGTATTGTCCACTCCGACCGGCAGCAGCTCTCCAGGGTCTCAGGCAGAGGTCTTTCACATCACCCACTTGCCTAGTCCCTTTAACTGGAGATGCCAGGGATTGAACCTGGGACCTTCTCCATGCCAAGCAGATGCTCTACCACTGAGCCTCTGGCTCAGTGACCATCAGCCTAACATACCTACAGCCTTGTTAGGATGAAATGAGGGAGAACTTGTGTTAAGCTGCCTCAAGCTTCTTAGAGCTAGGGTAGGATAAAACTTGGGGAAAAAACCATTGGCGCTGCTGAGGTCCCTCCCATGGCTCCAGGAATCTCCCAACCTGGCATTGGCAACCTTCACCCAAGTCCATCCAGACATGAAGATAGTGTGGGAATTTGAACTCAGGTCTTTTCATTTACTAGTCTCATTACTGTCCAGGTTCAACCACCTGGAGGTTGACAACCCTATGCCAGGTAGGGTTGCCAACTTCCAAGCACTAGCTGGAGATCTCCTGCTATTACAGCTGATCTCCAGCTGATAGAGATCCGTTCACCTAAAGAAAAAGGGCCACTTTGGCATTGGAGTGGGGTTGCCAACCTCCAGGTGGTGGCTGGAGATCTCCCGCTATTACAACTGATCTCCAGCTGATAGAGATCAGTTCCCCTGGAGAAAATGGCCCCTTTGGCCATTGGACTTTATGGTATTGAAGTCCCTCTCCTCCCCAAACCCTGCCCTTCTCAGGCTCCGCCCCCAAAATCTCCCAGTATTTCCCAACCTGGAGCTGGCAACTCTTCATTGGAGTCCCTCCCCCTCCCCAAGCCCCGCCCTCCTCAGGCCCCGCCCCCAAAATCTCCAGGCATTTCCCAACCTGGCGCTGGCAACCCTGATGCTAGGGGGCCATGCAATGCTCCCTAGACCTTCCAGGGCTTGTTTGTTTCTGCACGTTTGAGGGAAGGGGGCAGCCAATCGACTCCGCCCCTTTCCTCAGTCGTCTCCTCAAGGGAGGCTGCATTTTTTTAATTAATTTTTTTAAATTATTTTCTTCATTTAAAATATCAACATATAAATCATCATCCATTATTAAAAATTAATACAAAAGTATCAAATTATTAAACATAGTGATTTAAACTTAAAATGACTTCCCCCTCACTCCCTTCCATCTACAAATAAATTGTATATCGAGACACTGTCCTTCAGTGCTACTCCTCTGAAGATGCCGGCCACAGCTGCTGGCGAAACGTCAGGAAAGAAAATACCAAGACCACGGTCACACAGCCCGGATAACCCACAAGAACCAATGAACTCTGACCGCGAAAGCCTTCGACAGTAAATTGTATATACTTTTGCTAACAGAATTAATCCTCATATTATTTGATTAAAATATAGGTATCTTATCTTGGTGAAAATATGTTAACTATCGACCTTAATGCAGCCATAGTACAAAGTGTATATAAGAGATTAAACCAAAGACTATCCTTTAAATCAGTGGTTCTCAACCTTTTTTTGACCAGGGACCACTAGGACCTTTTTGTTCGGTGCAGGGACCCCAAGGTTCAAAATAAAAATTCCGAGAATTTGAAAATAAACTTTAATCATAACTGTTAGTTAAACATTAAACTTAGAATAATATTTGAATATCTATTTTTATAATAGAGAACTTTTAATTGAAAATATTAATTTATTATGGGTTTATAACTTTGTTTTGCGGACCTTAATTTAGTTCCCCCGGTTGGGAACCAGTGCTTTCAATGAACCTGTTACGAATTGCTTTTCACAGTAAATTCTCCACGCCTCCCATTCCCCCCCCAAAAAATTGTACGTTATCAGTCTGATTTATCAACGCTGTCAGTTCTAGCATTAGGGGAGGCTGCATTGGTGGGCATCCCAGTTTGCAGGCATCAGATTCCAGCGCCCCCCCCCCAACTCCCCCTTCCAGTCCCAGTTCCGGAAAAGAGCCGCACAGGTTGTGTACACCGTCTCCATAGCAACCCTCCTGCAGCAACTGCAGGGGAAGAAGAGGGCAGCTCTCACCCCAAGCATCATGCCGGCTGCTGCAGCCCCAACCGGTGAGGCCAGCTTTAGGCTCTTCCTACAGATGTGGGATTCTTTGGGGGGGGGGGGGTTTATAGGCAGCTGCCGCAGGCCACACGGCAGGCAGGGTTGCCAACCTCCAGGCACTGGAGGAAGAAAATACCTATGCTGGAAAAGGTAGAGACTATAATAAATGGCAGGCCGTGGCTTCAAAGATAATATAATGTGAAATAGACCAACTGGAAAAGAAAACAGTATTATAGAATATAATAATTCTATTTTTTTTGGAAAATCCAAAACACGACATATATTCAAAAATATATGTTGTGTTTTGGGTTTTCCAAAAAATAGAATTATTATATTCTATAATACTATTCTATTCTATAATACTAATACTGTTCTATAATATTATATTCTATAATATTATATTCAAAAATATATGTTGTGTTTTGGGTTTTTCAAAAAATAGAATTATTATATTCTATAATACTATTCTATTCTATAATACTAATACTGTTCTATAATATTATATTCTATATTATATTCAAAAATATATGTTGTGTTTTGGATTTTCCAAAAAAATAGAATTATTATATTCTATAATACTATTCTATTCTATAATACTAATACTGTTCTATAATATTATATTCTATAATATTATATTCAAAAATATATGTTGTGTTTTGGGTTTTCCAAAAAATAGAATTATTATATTCTATAATACTATTCTATAATACTAATACTGTTCTATAATATTATATTCTATAATATTATATTCAAAAATATATGTTGTGTTTTGGATTTTCCAAAAAATAGAATTATTACATTCTATAATACTATTCTATTCTATAATACTAATACTGTTCTATA
This sequence comes from Euleptes europaea, assembly GCF_029931775.1. NCBI lineage: Eukaryota > Metazoa > Chordata > Lepidosauria > Squamata > Sphaerodactylidae > Euleptes > Euleptes europaea. The sequence continues at coordinate 7,962,589 of NC_079323.1, forward strand.
ATATTATATTCTATAATATTATATTCAAAAATATATGTTGTGTTTTGGATTTCCCAAAAAATAGAATTATTATATTCTATAATACTGTTTTCTTTTCCAGTTGGTATATTTCGCATTAGATTATCTTTGAAGCCACAGGCTGCCATTTATTATAGTAACCTCCAGGCACTAGCTGGAGATCTCCTGCTATTACAACTGATCTCCAGCCCACGCAGCATGTAGGGTTGCCAACCTCCAGGAGGGTTGCCAGGTCCCTCTTCGCCACTGGCGGGAGGTTTTTGGGGTGGAGCCCGAGGAGGGCGGGGTTTGGGGAAGGGAGGGACTTCAATGCCATAGAGTCCAATGGCCAAAGCGGCCACTGATCTCTATCGGCTGGAGATCAGTTGTCATAGCAAGAGCTCTCCAGCTACCATCTGGAGGTTGGCAACCCTAGCCTCCAGGTATTAGCTGGAGATCTCCTGCTATTACAACTGCTACAGCCCGCACAGCATGTAGGGTTGCCAACCTCCAGGTACTAGGTGGAGATCTGCTATTACAGATCTCCAGATCTTTTGGCCATTGGACTCTATGGCATTGAAGGCCTTCCCCTCCCCAAACCCCGCCCACTTCAGGCTCCGCCCCAGAAATCTCCAGGTATTTCCCAACCTGGAGCTGGTAACCCTAACAGCATGGCTAGTTTTCTTTCTTCCTACCAAGACTCCCCATGCCTTCCCTATATAGGGTTGCCCCCTTTCTGTCCTAGGGTTGCCAGCTTCGGGTTGGGAAACACCTGGAGATTTGGGGGGCGGAGTTTGAGGAGGGTGGGGCTTGGGGAGTGGAGGGCCTGGAGATCAGTTGGAATAGCGGGAGATCGCCAGCCACAACCTGGAGGTTGGCAACCCGATTCTGTACCCAGAGATTCTGTCACGACTTCAAGGGGAATGCCTCTGAGCATATGCAGAGTACCTTCCCATATGGAGGAGGATACATGATTTTTAAAGCGACGGAATAAATTTTGAAATAAATGAGATTGACCGTTCACATTCGATCTCACTTCGAATTGCTACGTGATTCGGCATTGAATAGGGACTGAATAGGGCAAGTGCCTCTTACTTCCTGAGCATGGTTGCCAACCTCCAGGTGAGGCCTGGAGACCTCCCAGAATTAATACGGGTCTCTAGAGGGCGGAGATCACGCCCTCTGGAGAAAATGGCTGCTTTGGAGGGTGGACTGTATGGCACTGTACCCCACTGGGATCCCCAAGCCCAGCACTCCCGAGGCTGCACCCGCAGATCTCCAGGAATTTCCCATCCCAGAATTGGCAACCCTATATCTTGAGCGATTTCATCAAAACAGTTCACAAAACTGTGGAACTCCTTGCCCCAGGAGGTCTGTCAAATCCCACTCCTGGCTTTCGGGGGACTCAGTAGGGTTGCCGGGTTGGGAAATAACTGGAGATTTTGGGGTGGAGCCTGAGGTGGGTGTAGTTTAGGGAGGGGAGAGACTTGAATGGGGTATAATGCCACAGAGTCCACCTTCCAAAACGGCCATTTTCTCCAGGTGAATTGATCTCATCCAGTTGAGCTACCTTGGCCTCAAGGAAGTGAACTCGCTTCCTGAGAGCCAGGAGCTCCCTGCACCGAGCACCCCCCCTGACTTCTGTCCAGCAGGCAGATAATCATACATGTGACACTCCATGCAGCACACTGGATAGCCCCCCGACCCCTGCTGGCTTTCTACCTTCATAACTGGTATTTTATTTATTTATTAATTATTATATTATTCTTTGGTGTTGTAACCCTGCCCTTTACTCTCTTGCACTCTTCCTGTACCAAATAAGAACTGAGTACCGAAGTTCCTTGCCCTGCAGCTATCTGCTGCTAATTCACATAGACATTCAAGTTGCTCGGTACTCCAACTGGATGGAGAGAGTTACTCTGCCAAGATAACAAGATTTTATACTCACCCTACAGATCCCCAGTCACGATCCACAGGCTAAGAGCAGGAGCCTTGGAATTCAAATGCTCACAGCCCCCATCTCTCACACACAAGCTCCAATCACAACAACCCCACTTAACAAGGTAACAATCAAGCTTTCAGGCAGCAATCAACCTCAATCACCCACTGGCACAACAATCACAACCCTCTCCCAGCAAACCTCAATTAAATTCTCAGTTTATTTAGACTTCCCAGCGTTTAAAAAAAGGCAAAGTTTAAACTCACCCCTGCCTGTAGTTCCCAGCTCAGCTCAGCTGAATCAAAATGCATAATAGTGGGAGACCTCCAGCCACCACCTGGAGGCTGGCGACCCTACAATGGTCCAGCACACAGGAGGAAGAAAGAAAAAATGGAAGGAGGAAGATCAGTTCCCCTGGAGAAAACGGCTGCTTTAGAGGGTGGGATCTGTTTCATTTATACCTTGCTGAGGTCCCTCCCTTCCCCACATCCCACCCTCCACTCCCCAAATCTCCAGGGATTCCTGGAGATTTATTTGCTGCAAGTACCTGATGGGTGGGCCCTGCTTTTGACCGGGTGGCTCCCTGCTCCAGCTATGCACCACCCCTGGGTGGCAGATTCGTGCCTTCTCAGAGCTGGCCTACCTTTCTCCCACAGATCTCAAGAAGAAGCCGAGGTTCCAAAGCATCCATAAGGCGGTAAGAACTGGGAATGTCCGACAACTTGAGGACCTGGTAAATGCTGGAGCCAGCATCAATGAGGTGGACCCGATCCACAAGTTTACACCCTTGCACTGGGCTGCGCATTCGGGAAGTCTGGAGGTAAGAGAGATGGAGAACAGTTAGGAGCGGGCGGGTTGCTAGCTCCAGGTTGGGAAATACCTGGAGATTTTGCGGGTGGAGTCTGAGGAGAACATAAGAACATAAGAAAAGCCCTGCTGGATCAGACCAAGGCCCATCAAGTCCAGCAGTCTGTTCACACAGTGGCCAACCAGGTGCCTCTAGGAAGCCCACAAACAAGACGACTGCAGCAGCAGCATCCTGACTGTGTTTCACAGCACCCAATATAATAGGCATGCTCCTCTGATACTTGAGAGAATAGGTGTGCATCATGACTAGTATCCATTCTTACTAGTAGCCATGAATAGCCCTCTCGTCCATGAACATGTCCACTCCCCTCTTCAAGCCTTCCAAGTTGGCAGCCATCAATCACCACCTACTGGGGCAGGGAGTTCCACAATTTAACTATGCGTTGTGTGAAGAAATACTTCTTTTTATGTGTTTTGAATCTCTCCCCCTCCAGCTTCAGCAGATGACCCCACGTTCTAGTATTATGGGAGAGGGAGAAAAGCCTCTCCCTGTCCACTCTCTCCAAGCCATGCATAATTTTATAGACCTCTATCGTGTCTCCCCTCAGCCTCCTTCTTTCCAAGCTAAGCAGCCCTAAGCGTTTTAACCGCTCCTCATGGGGCAGTTGCTCTAGTCCCCTGATCATTTTGGTTGCTCTTTTCTGCACCTTCTCATCAATGTATGTTTCTCACACATGGACTCTTCAGATGAGACTACACCTCATTATTTTTATTACAACTAAGGACATTGATAATAGGCAATCAGCCATTGTTGGATACTTTGTTTGCATAGGTTCTCTATGTTTTAGTGTGTTAGTTTCATTTGCATAGCACATATAGGACTCACGGGTGTGTTTAGATTTCACTATTTTGGATTGTTAATAAAATGCTGTATTATTGTATGAGTAGCCAGTCTATGTGAGTTCAGTATTAGTTGTGGAAAAGCGCCGGAGTGATTGTCTTTTGTCGGACAGTGTCTTCAGTGGCTCCTCTGGCACGGAGCTGACAGGACAGACGTGACCGTAAGAGGCTGGAGCGCGGCTCATCTCGCTGCGATCCGAGGTCAGGATGCGTGCATGCAGGTAAAGCGTTCGGTTTTAAAGGCAGCGGGAGCCGGCCGAAAATGGCTGCCATGGTGGGTAGCGGGGCCAACGATGAAATATTGGGAGGTCGTAAAGCAAACATCTTACTAGAACGAATGCAGCCTGTTTCTGAATGGGGGTTCCCTGCAGACACAAAGGGGATGCCCCTAAACTCTTCCTGAAGCACCCTCTGGTACGTTAATGGGTTGCCAAGCCCCCAGTGGGGTTAGGGGAATATTGATGATTTTACCAAAGAGTCTCCAGTGATTCTTGGAGCTGACTGCCATCACTTCCGTATTTTCCCTGGGGGAGAGATGCTTGGACAAAGAAAGCGAACTAGTGATAGGAAAGGAAGCCCGTTTGTGGGAACCATGTTGGAGATCACTGAACTAGGGCATGACAATATTTCCATGCCCTAATTCCGAGCCTAGGCAGGGCTGCCAGGTCCCTTTTCGCCATTGGCGGGAGGTTTTTGGGGTGGAGGCTGAGGAGGGCAGGGCTTGGGGAGGAGGAGGGAGTTCGATGCCATAGAGTCCAATGGCCAAAGTGGCTATTTTCTCCAGGTGAACTGATACTCTGTCGGCTGGAGATCACTTGTAATAGCAGGAGATCTCCCCCTAGTACCTGGAAGTTAATCCTAGGGTTTTTGGTTTGTATGTTAACAGGCTCTTCTCCTCGATAACGTCGACCTCGGAGCCCAGGATAACCGAGGGTGTACTCCGGCACATCTAGCCGCGACTCACGGACACTCGTACACCTTGCAAACCATCCTCCGGAGTGGGGCGGTGAGAGAAATCCTGCCTTCCTAACCGCTCTCGCTTGAGACTTGGCATGTTTCCATTGTATCCTTATAGCTCCTTATGAAAACAACTGGATTGAGGAGTTAAGCTGGATGTGGGCTGCTAGGATTTTCATGTAACTAGACTTCTGCCAAGATGTCAAGCTTTGGAGATCTCCCACTATTACAGTTGATCTCTCCAGATAGGTATTGTCGAAGGCTTTCACGGTCAGAGTTCATTGGTTCTTGTAGGTTATCCGGGCTGTGTAACCGTGGTCTTGGAATTTTCTTTCCTGACGTTTCACCAGCAACTGTGGCAGGCATCTTCAGAGTATTGTCCTGTAAGTATGTACCATACCATACCCTCATTAGCACATTATCTTGATACTTACAGGACAATACTTTTGCAGGACAATACTCAGCTCAAACCCAACCCCTTTCTGACTATATATTACTCTTCCTACACCCTTGACACTGAGAGACACTGTCCTTCAGTGTTGCTACTCTGAAGATGCCTGCCACAGTTGCTGGCGAAATGTCAGGAAAGAAAATTCCAAGACCACGGTTACACAGCCCGGATAACCTACAAGAACCAATCTCCAGATAGGGTTGACAACCGCCAGGTAGTAGCTGGGGCTCTCCCGCTATTACAACTGATCTCCAGCCGATAGAGATCAGTTCCCCTGGAGAAAATGGCCACCTTGGCAATTGGACTCTATGACATTAAATTCCCTCCCCTCCCCAAACCCCGCCCTCCTCAGGCTCCAACCCAAAAACTTCCCGCCGGAGGCAAAGAAGGACCTGTCAACCATAATATTGCGCAATCTGGGTTCTCCTGGGTCAGGATTTGGAGCTGTGGGATGCAATTGTTCAAAAATATTTGCTGTGCGAGACAAACTTTACCCTACCCGGTCCTCTCTGAGAACAGTCTCTAGACCCTGAGCACAAACCAGCTACTGTTCAGTACTCCATGAAAGCCCCATGTTTAAATCCTTTTTCTCCACTTCTTTTCTTCTTGAAACAGGACGTAAATGTTTCCGATAGGAACGACTGGAAGCCCGCACACAACGCCGCCTTCCACGGCCGCCTCGGCTGCCTGCAGCTTTTGGTTCGCTGGGGGGCCTCCCTAGATGATGCAGACAACAACGGGAATTTTCCGGGTACCATAGGGAAAAGGCCCTTCATAACAGAGCTGGGTGGGGAGTAGGGTTGCCAGGGCTCCCTGTCCTCCGGTGGGAAGTTTTTGGGGCTGAGGTCACTTCTGGTTTACAATTGCCTCCCCCTCCTCTCCCCACAACAGACACCCTGTGAGGTAGGTGGGGCTGAGAGAGATCTTAGAATCATAGAGTTGGAAGGGACCACCAGGGTCATCTAGTCCAACCCCCTGCACAATGCAGGAAATTCACAACTACCTCCCCGACACATACCCCCAGTGCCCAGAAGATGGCCAAGATGCCCTCCCTCTCATCATCTGCTTAAGGCAGTGATGGCGAACCTTTTAGAGACTGAGTGCCCAAACTGCAACCCCAAACCCTCTTATATATCGCAAAGTGCCAACACGGCAATTTAACCTGAAGAATCCCCCTGAAGGAACCATGCAAAATAACAGTGGCGGGTTAGCTATGCACATGCTAATGGTTATGCAAACAGGAACAAAGGAGCAAGCGAGTGGGAGGGGTGGAATTTCTCCTTTTGCTTCGAGACCGTGAATAGGCAGTTTTAAATTCGCATTTTAAAAAAGAGCTTTTAGTGAACATCAAAACTGACCATGCATAAATGGCCAGGGTATCTGTTGTGGGGAGGGGAAGGTGATTGAAAGCCGGTTTGATTCTTCCTTAAGTGGTGGAGAAAGTCGGCATATAAAAACCAACTCTTCTTCAAAGTGAAACTTGATATTTGTAACTGAACCATCAGGGAAAGAGGTAAATGATTGGGGGAGAGACACCTGGCAACCCTAAGGCAAATATATGAAGCAAAACCTGCTCTATATTCAGAGGGTTCCGTCTGAAAAAAAACTCTGCAAGGGGGCTTATTGTTGAGTTCTGAGGATCTGGATGGGGAAAATGTGCATCTGAATGGCAAATCCAATGCAAAACCTCCCATTCATAAATGGCCAATAACCCCCCATGCAGAGTTTTGAATCAAACATTGCTTTCCCCACCCCCCACCCCCCACCCCGAGCCCCGACCTCCTCCTCGCCGCCCGCCTTGGCGCTGCCGGCCCTCGAGCGCGCATTCAAAACCCCGCCGCGCTGTGAGGGGAGGGGGAGGGTGGTGCTTTACCTCACACACCACCTCTCTTGTGTGTGTGTGTGTGGGGGGAATAAACCAGAAATGGGGCGGTGAGGAGAGGCTTCGTGGTCGACCTTTGGTGGGGGTGGAGCCTCCTCTGCCGGCAAGCGGGTAAGTGGCTCGGGACGGGACCGAAAGTCCAGGCGGGCGAGGCAGCGACGGATGGAAGCGGTGGAGAGAGAGCCAGCCCGCTTCCCGAGGGACGGGGCGAGGAACCGGCAAGCCAGCAGCCAGGAAAAGACGGAGCGCAGAGACGCGGCGGCGCGCTGCCGCACCCCAGCTGTAGCCCCGCCGCTCGGTCGCGCCTGCGCCAGTCAGAGGACTTGGCTGGGGGCGTGGGGAGGAGGGCAGGATGTTTCAGCCCTAATAAGGTCTTGGGGGCGGGACTAGAGGGAGGGCTGAAACATCCTGCCCTCCTCCCCACGCCCCCAGCCAAGTCCTCTGACTGGCGCAGGCGCGACCGAGCGGCGGGGCTACAGCTGGGGTGCGGCAGCGCGCCGCCGCGTCTCTGCGCTCCGTCTTTTCCTGGCTGCTGGCTTGCCGGTTCCTCGCCCCGTCCCTCGGGAAGCGGGCTGGCTCTCTCTCCACCGCTTCCATCCGTCGCTGCCTCGCCCGCCTGGACTTTCGGTCCCGTCCCGAGCCACTTACCCGCGTGCCGGCAGAGAGGGCTACGCGTGCCAGGTCGGGCACGCGTGCCATAGGTTCGCCAACACGGGCTTAAGGTCATAGAATCAGCATTGCTGACAGATGGCCATTTAGCCTTTGCTTAAAAACCTCCAGGAAGGAGAGCTCCCCACCTCCCGAGGAAGCCTGTTCCCCTGAGGAACCGCTCTAACTGTTAGAAGGTTCTTCCTAATGTCTAGACGGAAACTCTTTTGATTTAATTTCAACCCGTTGGTTCTGGTTCGGCCTTCTGGGGCATCAGAAAACAACTCGGCACCCTCCTCTATAGGACGGCCCTTCAAGGACTTGAAGATGGTTATCATATCACCTCCTACTTCTCTTGCTCCTGCTCCTCCTCTGGGGGTGGGGTGGAATTCATTGCAGCCCCCAAAGTGTCCAGGCTGAATATTGAAAATGTTAAAGAAGAGTTTGGTGCTATCTTGGGGGCAGGGGGGGGGGTTAGGGACGTTTGGTTGGTTTATAACGTTGGACAAGCGTTCTTTCTTGTGTCACAGTTCACATGGCGGCGATGGAGGGGCACCTGCCCTGCTTTAAGTTCGTAGTGAGCAAAATGCCCACCTTATTGCACTCCTTGAAAGCCCGAAACGACCACGGAGAGACCCCCAGGGACCTGGCTGAGCGGTTTTACAAAGCAGACATTGTCAACTACATCGACGATCTGCAGAAAGGGGCGGGTAAACCAAAGATGCAGGAAAGTGAGTCACGGGGGACAAAGGGATGTCAACCTTCCCAGGAGAGCCAGAGTGCTGTCGGGGTTATCTAGGATAGCCGGGTTCGAGTCCTTGCTCTGCCATGGAAGCTCACCGGGTTACCTTGGGCCAGTCCTTCACTTAGCTTAACCTACCTCGCAAGGTTGTTGTGAGAATGGAACATGGGAGGGGAACCCTGATACGCTGTCCTGAGAGTGTGGTCACCCAGAGGTCACGCTGTACCTGCCGAATTTCCCTTTTCCAACACGGCTATGAAGGGTGCAAGGGTGAACACATGAACACATGAAGCTGCTGCATCAGACCCTTCTCGCTCCATCAAAGTCAGTATTGTCTACTCAGACTGGCAGCAGCTCTCCAAGGTCTCAGGCAGAGGTTTTTCACATCACCTACTGCCTGGTCCTTTTTAACTGGAGAAGCTGGTGATTGAACCTGGGACCTTCTGCGTGCAAAGCAGAGGCTGTTCCTAAAGATGAACACAAGTGAAGTTTGCCTATACTGAATCACACATCGGTCCATCAAAGTCAGTATTGTCTACTCAGACCGGCAGCTGCTCTCCAGGGTCTCAGGCAGGGGTCTTTCATTTCACCTACCTGCCTAGTCCCTTTAACTGGAGATGCCGAGGATTGAACCTGGGACCTTCTGCATGCCAAGCGGAGGCTGTACCACTGAGCCATAGTTGAAAAACGTAGCTCCTTAGGTAAAAGGTAAAGGTCCCCTGTGCAAGCACCGGGTCATTCCTGACCCATGGGGTGACGTCACATCCCGGCGTTTTCTAGGCAGACTGTTTACGGGGTGGTTTGCCAGTGCCTTCCCCAGTCATCTTCCTTTTACCCCCAGCAAGCGGGGTACTCATTTGACCGACCTCGGAAGGATGGAAGGCTAAGTCAACCTTGAGCCGGCTACCTGAAACCAACTTCCATTGGGATCGAACTCGGGTCGTGAGCAGAGCTTGGACTGCAGTACTGCAGCTTACCACTCTGCACCACGGGACTCCTTAGGACACTGCTTTCTGCCCAGGAAGAGTGCTTCGGCTTCCATTCTGTAGCACTCTTGGTCTAGTCCAGTGGTTCCCAAAGTGGGTGGTATCACCCCCTGGGGGGTGGGTGGGATTATGTAGGGAGGGGGCACTAAGAGGCAAGGGGGTATCAGGGGGGCTCTAGAGGTGGGCCCCTCCAACTGTGTTGTTCACTAATTTACAGTAGATCAAGCTATGGCACCATGCTGGCAAACCTGGTGGAAACTATCAGAATTCCCCCCCAGACTTTGAAGAGCTGGTGCCGCCGGATCAAGTTCATCAGTTTTGTTGAATACATTTCAACTAAAAAGTTTTAATTTGTTTTTGAATAGATGTGCAATTAATTGTTACTGTTTTGAAATTTTTGTTGTTATTATCTTCTTTAGTGAGTCATGCAAAACCCTATTTTGAATCATGCTTTTTATAGGGTAGGGTAGGGGGTGCTGGGGTTGAGATTGTGGAACCAACGGGGCAGTGGCCCGAAACGTTTGGGAACCACTGCTCTAGTATCTCTGCTTCTGTTTCCTTCTCCACTTAGATGTAACCTTTCCAGGTCATGAGGCCGCCTACAAAGGGGATCTAGAGACCATAAGATCATTACTGGAAAACCACGTCATCAATATTAATGAACGGGATAACAAGGGATCGACTCTCTTACACAAAGGTAAGGAAGACCCCAATTCCTGTCACCACTGCTTTTCTACTGAACCTTTCTCTCCTGACCTTGGGCTAGTCACAGCTCTCTTAGAGCTCACTCAGCCCCACCTGCCTCACAAGGTGCCTGTTATGGAGAGGGGAAGGGAAGTGATTGTAAGCCGGTTTGATTCTTCCTTAAGTGGTAGAGAAAAGTGGGGTATGAAAACCAGCTCTTCCTCTTCTTCCTCCTCCTCCTCCTTAAGACACCAAAACATGCAGGCCAACGCACAACACATAATTAAAAAAGCATAAGAAAATTACTTCCATAAACGTACTTAACTCCATGTTCAATTACGATCCTAATCTGTTTGTTTTTTTTTTTTTTTAAATTATTAGATTTTAAAATGTGGGGTGCAAAAATTAGAAAAGGGATATTGGGGAAAAGAAAAGACAAACATCAACCTAAGCAAGGTAAAACAACCACCTGAAGCATTATTATTGGGATCCCTGTTATATTTACTACTTGGATATAGTCTATCAATATTAAAGATTATTACTAAACAAATAGTAATTTGTTTTATAAACAAATTATAGTATTATAATAGTATTATAAACAAAAATATAAATTCCACTATTTTATACCAATTACTGTATTAAGTTGAACTTTAAATACAATGTCATGTTATTATTTTTCTTAGGCAGTGTTTTGAACCGATTTCTGTGTTCTGAACCTATTTCCCTTCCATTACTATTGACGGATTGCTAGATATCCCAGAGGTCTTCTTAATAGACACGACTGCAGTTGAAAGTGTGATGAGTTAAATTCTAGGAAGAAAGACACTCCTTTTTCAGGGCTTACTGCCAAAAAAACCCAAATCAGTGGGTTGTAGATCAAATCAAGCCTGAATTGACCCTAGAAGCTAAAATGACTAAACTGAGGCTGTTGTACTTTGGTCACATTATGAGAAGACAAGAGTCACTAGAAAAGACAGTCATGCTGGGAAAAGTTGAGGGCAGCAGGAAAAGAGGAAGACCCAACAAGAGATGGATTGACTCAGTAAAGGAAGCCACGGCCCTCAATTTCCAAGATCTGAGCAAGGCTGTGAAAGATAGGACATTTCGGAGGATGTTGATTTATAGGGTCGCCATGAGTTGGAAGCGGCTTGACGGCACTTAACACACACATTTTCTTCCTCCAGCTGCCGGGCAAGGCCATTTGCACCTGTTAGAGTGGCTGATGGACAGAGAAGCGAATTGCAACATCACCAATGATGCGGGGGAGACGCCGAAAGACGTTGCGAAGAGGTAAATGGGCGACGTGGTTCTGCTGCGGGTTCTGTACCATCCCAGAGACACTTTCCAGATTGATCAACTTGGACTGAATTTTGCTGCATTCAGTTTGTGCCAAAGTAGACTAGGCATGTAGGTGATGGGAAAGACCCCTGCCTGAGACCCTGGAGAGCCACTGCCAGTCTGAGTAGACAATACTGACTTTGATGGACCTTAATGGTCTGATTCAGTGTATGGCAGCTTCATGTGTTCACTTCTGTTTTTTTTTAGGGGGGGGGGGTCAGAACACCTGCTTGGCATGGAGAAGGTCCCAGGTTTGATTCCCGGCATCTCCAGTTAAAGGGATTAGGCAAGTAGGTGATGCGAAAGACCTCTGCCTGAGACCCTGGAGAGCTGCTGCCGGTCTGAGTAGACAATACTGACTTTGATGGACCTTAATGGTCTGATTCAGTGTATGGCAGCTTCATGTGTTCACTTCTGTTTTTTTTTAGGGGGGGGGGTCAGAACACCTGCTTGGCATGGAGAAGGTCCCAGGTTTGATTCCCGGCATCTCCAGTTAAAGGGATTAGGCAAGTAGGTGATGCGAAAGACCTCTGCCTGAGACCCTGGAGAGCTGCTGCCGGTCTGAGTAGACAATACTGACTTTGATGGACCAAGGGTCAGATTCAGTGGAAGGCAGCTTCACGTGTTCAAGAGTTCATGTGGGCTTCACCCACCCCCTGTGCCATTCTCCTGGCCTGAAACGGTCCAGTTGGGGAGGGGGATTTGCATCTGTAGCCCACCAACCTGCTCTGACGAACATCTGAACTGTGCAGGTTTGCCCGGCTGGCTGTTGTGGAATTTTTGCGAGACAGAATGGGAAACGACTCCGACGAGGAGATCGACACCAAAGACAAGCGGTTCTTCGAAAGACACACCGTGGAAGGGAGCACCGACTGGAAGAGCGATGTGGGCCTGGATAAGCTGGGAAAAGCGGATGCTCGCGGTGAGTTGGAGTCTTCCACGTAGTTGGGGAAAAAAGGGGGTATCAGTAATATAGGATGGGAGGGAAGTAGGGATGCCAGCCTCCAGGTGGGACTTGAGGATCCCTGGGAATTACAGCTCATTTCCATAGAATCGTAGAGTTGGAAGGGGCCATACAGGCCATCTTGTCCAACCCCCTGCTGAATGTAGGATCAGCCTAGACTAGAGCATCCCTGACAAGTGCTTGTCCAGCCTCTGCTTAAAGGCTGCCAGTGAGGTGGAGCTCACCCCCCCCCAAGGTAGCTGATTCCACTGTCGAACAACCCTCACTGTAAAAAACCTTTTCCTAATATCCAGCCAGTACCTCTCCGCCTGCAGTTTCAACCCGTCATTGCGAGTCCTATCCTCTGCTGCCAACGGGAACAGCTCCCTGCCCTCCTCTAAGTGACAGCCCTTCAGATACTTAAAGAGAGCAATTATGCCCCCCCTCAACCTCTTCTTCTCCAGACTGAACATTCCCAAGTCCGGGCTGTGTGACCACGGTCACACAGCCCGGATAACCTACAAGAACCAATGAACTCTGACCGTGAAAGCCTTCGACAATATTCCCAAGTCCCTCAGTTTTTCCTCATAGGGCTTGGTCTCCAGAGTACTGAGATCAGTTCCCCCCTGGAGAAAGTGGATTCTTGGGAGGGAGGACTCTGTGGCATTGTACCCCACTGAGGTCCCTGTCCTCCCCAGGCTCCATCCCCAAATCTCCAGGAGTTTCCCAGCCTTGGTCTGGAAACCCTATCCCCCACCAGTGGCCAGGAGGGACCTGGCAACCCTAGAGGGAAGGGGTCTCATCAGATCTCAGAAGCTAAGCAGGGTCAGTACTTAGAAGGGAGACCACCAAGGAAGGCTTTGCAGAGGAAGGCAATGTCAAACCACCTCTGCCTGGAAAAGGCCCTTGCTGGGGTCACCTTAAGTCGGCTGCGACTTAACGGCACTTTTCATGCACATGATAATAAACGGGATTGGTCTGGCAGCTGGAAATCCCCTGGGCAACGGTCTGTGGATGGACCGCCCTGTTGACAACTAGCCCGGTTAGTATATTTCCTGGTCAAAAGAGTAAAATGAGAGACTGATGCCTGCAGCGGCTGATTTACCGAGATGAAGATTTTGGATGCTCAAAGTTGAGAGCATCAGATGTTCAGGGGGGGTCGCCGTGTTGGTCTGCAGTCGAACAGCAAGATTTGAGTCTTAAGAACATAAGGACACAAGAAAAGCCCTGCTGGATCAGACCAAGGCCCATCAAGTCCAGCAGTCTGTTCACACAGTGAATCAGATTTATTAATACGGCAAAGCCATTAAAATATTCATACAAAGTAGGATTAAAAGATACAGTATCTAAAAGTATGGGATATATAATTCTTAAATAAATAAATAAATAAGCTAAAAATCTCAGATTAATATAACATTCTCCATTTTAGGTTAAATTGCCAAGCCCCCGCTTTGTCTGACGAATCTTGGCCAACCAGGTGCCTCTAGGAAGCCCACAAACAAGACGACTAAAGCAGCATTATCCTGCCTGTTTTCCACAGCACCTAATATATTCGGCATGCTCCTCTGATCCTGGGGAGAATGGTTATGCATCATCACTAGTAGCCTTTTGACTAGGAGCTATGAATACCCCTCTCCTCCATAAACATGTCCACTCCCCTCTTAAAGCTTTCAGAGTTGGCGGCCATCACCACATCCTGGGGCAGGGAGTTCCACAGTTTATTAATGCATCATGTGAAGACCTTAAAGCCCAACCAGATTTCCAGGGTATCAGCTTTCAACAATCAAAGCTCCCTTCGTCGGATGAAGCTTTGACTCATGAAAGCTCACATCCTGGGAATCTGGTTGGCCTTTCCGGTGCTCCTGGACTTGAGTCCGATCCCTGTGACATCACGTGGTCTGTCTGGTGAACTAGAAGGTATAAGCATGTCCCTGATTGAGATGGCACAGACCTTGACATTGAGGGGTCTGGAGACCAAGTCCTATGAGGAAAGGTTGAAGGTGCTGGGTATGTTTAGCCTGGAGAGGAGAAGACTGAGAGGGGATATGATAACAATCTTCAAGTACTTGAAGGGCTGTCATAGAGAGGATGGTGCCGAGTTGTTTTCTGTTGCCCCAGAAGGTCGGACCAGAACCAATGGGTTGAAATTAAATCAAAAGAGTTTCCGTCTAGACATTAGGGAGAACTTTCTAACCATTACAGTGGTTCCACAGTGGAACAGGCTCCCTCAGGAGGTGGTGAGCTCTCCTTCCCTGGAGGTTTTTAAGCAGAGGCTAGATGGCCATCTGTCAGCAATGCTGATTCTATGACCTTAAGCAGATGATGAGAGGGAGGGCATCTTGGCCACCTTCTGGGCATGGAGTAGGGGGGTCACTGGGTGTGTATGTGGGGGAGGTAGTTGTGAATTTCCTGCATCATGCAGGGGGTTGGACTAGATGACCCTAGTAGTCCCTTCCAACTCTATGATTCTGTGAAAGAAGATTAGAGGGGGTGATCCCTTTCTCATGGAAATTGGGAGATGCCCTTAACTACACATAGCCTGGGTGCCGACTCTTTGGTTGGATCCAAGATGGCATTTAGGAAGAACATTAGGAAGAACTTCCTGACAGTGAGGGCTGTTTGATGGTGGAATGCACTGCCTCGGAGGACGGTGGAATCCCTGTCTTTGGAGGTCTTTAAGCAGAGGCTGGATGGCCATCTGTTGGGAGTGCTTTGATTGTGGGAACCTGCATGGCAGGGGGAGGGTTGGGGTCACTGGGGATGTGGGGGGAAGTAGTTGTTAATTTCCTGCATTGTGCAGGGGGTTGGACTAGATGACTCTGGTGGTCCCTTCCAACTCTCTGATTCTATGATTTCTACGCACCCTTGGCCTGCGTATATCCCTAAGGATGTGGGGGAGCTCTCGGGACCATGGATCCTGGCAAGGAGGGTGTCTGGAGATAACAGTATCTTGCTGGGGGCAACAAAATACGGTTATCCAGCCTTTTGTGAGGGACAATAATATCTGGTCGTGGTTTAAAAGTGAACCATCGCGCATTTGGAAATTCTGGAGTTCCTATCGTCACATTTGGTGGGGGGACAATTCCCAGGGGTTGTCCCAAAACCTCAGTGCGACTGTTTTCCTTCCCAGAAAGAGCCTTCCAGAAGATACAAGAGCTGAAGAAGCTTCTGGAAATCGCCACCAGCAATTTCAGGCAGCTCGGAGGCATCACCCCCGAAGACAGAGCGAAGAAGAAAGTCGAGAAGGAGACTGAAAGGTAAGAACTCTGTTGCAGCCAGACAATTTTCAGGAAGCATCGCGATCTCTGGGAATGCTGCGGGGGACCTGGCGACCCTTCGGCTTGCAGATTTGTTTTCTTTTTTTGGGGGGGGGGTTCCACAAAATTCTCTATTGGGCTTTTCAAAAAGAAACCTTTTAACAAGGGGAAAATAGGTTTCTGGGCGAGAAGAAGAAGAAGAGTTGGTTTTTATATGCCGACTTTCTCTACCATTTAAGGGTGAATCAAACCGGCTTACAATCACCTTCCCGTCCCACAACTGTGAGGTAGGTGGGGCTGAGAGAGCTCTAAGAGAGCTGTGACTAGCCCAAGGTCACCCAGCTGGCTTCATATGGAGGAGTGGGGAAACCAACCCAGTTCACCAAATTAGCATCCACCGCTCATGTGGAAGAGTGGGGAATCAAACCCGGTTCTCCAGATCAGAGTCCACCGCTCTAAACCACCGCTCTGAACCACAACACCATGCTGGCTCTCAGTGTGGCCCTAAGGCCTTTTCTGCCACTTGTTTCTGTCTTATGAATAGGGTTGCCAACCTCTGGGTAATTCACAGTGGGTAGCCGTGTCAGTCTGTCTGCAGTTGTAGAAAAGGGCAAGAGTCCAGTAGCACCTTAAAGACTAACAAAAATATTTTCTGGTAGGGTATGAGCTTTCGTGAGCCACAGCTCATACCCTACCAGAAAATATTTTTGTTAGTCTTTAAGGTGCTACTGGACTCTTGCCCTTTTCAACCTCTGGGTAGTAGCTGGAGATCTCCCACTATTACATCTGATCGCCAGTCGATAATGATCAGTTTCCCTGGAGAAAAGGGACGCTTTGGCCATTGGACTCTATGGCATTGAAGTCCCCTCCCCAAACCCCGCCCTCCTCAGGCTCCACCCCAAAAAAACTCCCATGGGGGGGGGCGAAGAGGGACCTGGCGACCCTACTTATGAAGGGAATGGAGGAAGATCTTGCAGCCGAATTTCGGTTGAAAGCTAGGCGTTTGTGGAAAAACAAAATAAGTCAGGCTGCGCAGAGGGATGCTGGGTCAGAGAAGCAAAGGAAGATCGCCCTTCCTTCAGAACGCCCTTCCTTAGAAAGGCAGGCTGCCAGGATGCATACCACAGAATACAAAGAGACCCTAATTTTTGCAGATCTGGAGAGGGGGGGAAATCACTCCTCCTTTGTACAGGCCTGTGGGAAGCATAAAGGAAACCCAGGGCATTCCCATGCTTTAATCTTTACTGCTCTGCTGCCCTCTCCCGGCTGTCCTATGCCAAGGCTGACCTTCCACACACTTGTTGGGCTAAGAAGCCCCATTCAAAAGTCACACTCGGTATCTACACGTGCCCGATCTTTTGTGCTGGTGACAACCCTCATATGAAACAAAACCCTCTTTAAAAAGCTAGCAAACCAGGGGTAAAAATTCTAGTCCCGTAGTCCACCCAGATGCGTTAGGTGGTTTATTTAAACTTTTTAAAAATGTATTTATTTATTTTTTGTTCTTATAATCTGCTCTACCCCAGCAAAGCCAGGCTCAGAGCGGCTCACGTAAACCCCAAATATACAGTAAATATGAAATCATCTAAAACAGTAGTTTAAAACGACCCAAAACAAGTTTGAAATCACATTTACTGGATGGCGCATGAAGTTGTGATATACTGCCACAGTATGGCCTGCAGGCAGGATATCACAACTTCATGCGCCATCATACATAATCCGTGCTAAGATAGCAGCAGTGGTGGGTACAGTAACGATGGGATAAAGTAGGGAGGCCAGCATTATAGAGAAAACCATAGCTGGCCTCAGCCACGGGCCTGGCGGAACAGTTCTGTTTTAGAAGAAGAGTTGGTTTTTATATGCCGACTTTCTCTACCAAGGGAGACTCAAACCGGCTTACAATCACCTTCCCTTCCCCTCCCCATAACAGACACCCTGTGAGGTAGGTGGGGCTGAGAGAGCTCTAAGAGAGCTGTGACTAGTCCAAGGTAACCCAGCTGGCTTCATGTGTAGGAGTGGGGAGACAAATCCAGTTCACCAGATTAGCGTCCACCACTCATGTGGAGGAGTGGGGGAATCAAACCCGGTTCTCCAGATCAGACTCTACCGCTCCAAACCACCGCTCTTAACCATTACACCACGCTGGCTTTTACAGGCCCTGCGGAAGTTTGAAGTGGTCCACCCTGTGCCCCCCTGATGCTACCACCTCATTCTTTTGCTTATGTAGTAGGGTTGTCATTTGCCCAGTGCCACCAGGAAACACCCGGCCCTGCCTTCGGTCCCCTGCCCTTGCCAACTTTAGCTGCAAGAGAAAAATTTCATGTGTGTTTGTATGGGGCAATGACGGACATGGTGACACTCTAGGAATTTCCCTCCAGCTCTACGGTAAAGACCATAGAGATTGGGGAAATTCCTCCTAGCATCACTGGGAAGTGGTGCCACGCCACCAACTCCACCCCCACAAATCTCCTGGCATTGGCCAGAGCTGGGTTGGCAGCCTTAATATGTAGACCAAACTATTGTACTTGCTCCGGAGGATTCATGAAAAAATACCCCCACTATCGCTTTAGTGGCTGCTTTTTGT
The DNA here is from genome assembly GCF_029931775.1 of Euleptes europaea. Classification (NCBI taxonomy): domain Eukaryota; kingdom Metazoa; phylum Chordata; class Lepidosauria; order Squamata; family Sphaerodactylidae; genus Euleptes; species Euleptes europaea. The sequence goes on from NC_079323.1 coordinate 7,980,704, forward strand.
TTGCAAGGCGATACTATTCGTCTGTCCTACTTAGTGGACGGGAGTCTTGTGGGAGCCACCCAACCTGTTGTGTTTTTAACGCTCTCCCAGCAGCTCAAAGCTCCATGCAAAAAAAAAAAAAAAAAAAAAAAAATCTCACACCGGATCTGGCTGTACGCTATAGAATCGCTGCAACAAAGGCCAACTCTTCATGCTTCTGATGAAGCACGCTTCGGCTCCAGAGAGCTTATCCCCGCAGCAATCTATTCAGTAGCTTTCAGAGCGGCCGCACTTTGTCATTTGAAACAGAGGTAACACGTTAAGTGGCAGGACGGGAGCAGAACATGACCGAAAGGCGCAAGGCGCTGTCCTTGTATCATGGCTGGGCACGCCAAGCCTGCTTCTCACTTGCCTTCAAAGCCCCTTGCTGGGGTTCGGACTTGGTCGGCCGTGACTTGGAAGGCTTGAAGAGGGGAGCGGACATGTTCATGGAGGAGAGGGCTATCCATGGCTACTAGTCAAAAGGGATACTAGTCACGATGCATACCTATTCTGTCCAGGATCAGAGGAGCATGCCCATTATCTTAGGTGCTGTGGAACACAGTCAGGATGGTGCTGCTGCGGTTGTCTTGTTTGTGGGCTTCCTGGAGGCACCTGGTTGGCCCCTGTGTGAACAGCCTGCTGGACTTGATGGGCCTTGGTCTGATCCAGCAGGGCTTTTCTTATGGCCTTATGTTCTATGTTCTTATTCTCCTCCTCCATTTTATCCTCACAACAACCCTGTGAGATAGATTAGGCGGAGAGTGTGTGACTGCTGCAGAAGAATGCTGCTGCAGTCGTCTTGTTTGGGGGCATCCTAGAGGCACCTGGTTGGCCCCTGTGTGAACAGACTGCAGGACTTGATGGGCCTTGGTTGGATCCAGCATGGCTTTTCTTATGTTCTTGTGTGACTTGATGGCACTTTGCACACGCACGCACCTATATCTCAACAAAAACGGAAAAAAAATAAAATAAAATGCCAAATGCAAGAAGGCTAAAGAGGCTGGGAGATCTCTGAACTTCCCGGCGTTTATTAAATGCAAACAGTCATGGCGTAGGGCTCCAGTTTCAGACCACTGTCTCAACAGGGAGGGTGGGGGTGATGTGGGGCTCAGCCCTTCCACCTTAGCACCGTTCAGCTGGCCCAAAACAGACCCTTCCGATGACGGTGGAAGGGAGCAGCCCCACCCAGTTGCATCCTCTGCACTTTGTCTCGGACAGAACGGTCAGCGAGTTGCAGGCTCAGCTGGAGTACGAACGGATCCAGCGGGAGAAGCTAGAGGCGCTGCTGGATGAGTACCGGGAAGAGATAAAGAGGCTCAAAGAGCGGCTGGAGAAGGAGACCCAGGAAAATCCCCCCGTCACCGCGACGCCAGTCTCCGGGGTGAGTATCTCACATTGCACTTTATTTTGCCCAGGGGTCCCCACCATGGTACCTGTGGGCACCCTGGCACCCACCGACATCTTTTTTTAGTGCCCTGGGTGGTGCCAGGGTTTTTTTTGCTGGTCGCGGCTTCTGATTGATGCCAGTTCCAGGTTGGGAAACTCCTGGAGATTTGGGGATGGAGCCTGGGGAGGACAGGGACCTCAATGGGGTAAGATGCCACAAAGCCCTCCCTGCAAAGCATCCATTTTCTCCAGGGGAACTGATCTCTGTACTCTGGAGATTAGCTGAAACTCCAGGGGATCCCCAGGTCCCACCCGGAGGCTGGCATCTCTACATCCCTCCCATCCTTTATTACTGTTACCCCCTTTTCTCCCAACTGCGTGGAGGTCTCCAACTCACTGCCAGCATCCACTTTCCCCAGCTTATCCAGGACCACACCGCCCTTCCAGTCGGTGCTCTCTTCCACACTGACGTCCCCAGTTAGAATATTAAAACTATTTATTTTATTTACTTCATTTATATCCCCTCTCCCTCCAATGGAGACCCAAACTGGCTGACTTCATTCTCCTCTCCTCCCTTTTATTCTCACAACCACCCTGTGAGGTACGTTAGGCGGAGAGTTTGTCACCGGCCCGAAGTCACCCAGCGGGTTTCCCAGGCTGGGTGGGGATTCGAACCTCAATCTCCCAGATCCTGGCCCGACACCCTAACCCCCACCCCGGCTCTCAATGCAGTTTCACGTTGGTCCGTTCGGATGTCAGGAACGCGGCGCTGGGTTCAAAGTTTCCCCTTTGCTTCTGCAGGCCAGCGAAGTGACCTCTGATCCAGGAAAAGAGAAAAAGAAAGTGAAGAGAAAACCCCTCTACAGCCCTGGGGGTATTTTTGTGAAAAGATACTAGGGAGGAACGAGTGGGAAACGATGGTCTTCCAGCCAACCTGTTGGGCTGTGAAGTCAATTTCAAGAGGAAAGGGCTTCAGATGAAAAACGCAGTTGTTCCTAAGATATTTCCAGGGTGGAAAACAGCATGCCCTGCCCTCTCCACACCCATGGAACAGTGCCAGACACAGAATTTCCACCGCCCAAAGTCCGTACACCCAAGATACGCTCCTCATCCGTCTGTCTTGTGGAACGACACCCTTTGATAGACCCTTAAAGGAGGGCAGGAGCAGGCCGCCCGCCACGCAGCAAGGAAGGAACTTTTGACGCGTACGATCAATGAAGACGCAACAGAACTTCGTTAAAGTCTCGGTCTTTTAATTGCTTCCCTAAATTCGCGCCCACCTTTTCGAGCAAGGTCCCTGAAGCGGCTTGCAAATGTTACAAAAAAAAATTTCAGGGCTTCATACACACGCCCACAAATAAAAGTATGTAAGTAAACATAGTTAAATTGTGGAACTCCCTGCCCCAGGATGTGATGGTGGTTGCCAACTTGGAAGGCTTGAAGAGGGGAGTGGACATGTTCATGGAGGAGAGGGCTATTCATGGCTACTAGTAAAAAATTGATACTAGTCATGATGCATACCCATTCTCTCCAGGATCAGATGAGCATGCCTATTATATTAGGTGCTGGGGAACACAGTCAGGATAATGCTGCTGCAGTTGTCTTGTTTGTGGGCTTCCTAGAAGCCCCTGGTTTGGCCACTGTGTGAACAGACTGCTGGACTTGATGGACCTTGGTCTGATCCAGCATGGCTTTCTTATGTTCTTAAACAAAAGCCTAACTAAATGGATTAGGAGCAACTGGAAAAAAAAAACACATATCAGCAAGTGCTGCAAATGGCTGCAGATATCCTTCAATGCAGCATCAATCTGTCATTGACTGCTGGCTTTTGCTGAGGCCAGCAAAAGCCCGACCCAACAGACAGCTCTTCACCATTCTAGAAGCTAGAATGGAGTGGGCGTGCAGGGCCTTCCTGGAGAGAGAAGTCCACGTTGTCCTCCGAAACGCCCTATCCTTAACAGCCTTGCTCAGGTCTTGCAAACTGAGGGCTGTGGCTTCCTTTATAGAGTCAATCCATCTCTTTACCTGCTGCCCTCAACTTTTCCTAGCATGATTGTCTTCTCCAGTGACTCTTGCTTTCTTATGATGTGACCAAAGTACGACAGCCTGTTTAGTCATTTTAGCTTCTAGGGTCAGTTCAGGCTTGATTTGATCTATAATCCACCAATTTGTTTTTTGGCGGACCACGGTATCCATAACACTCACCTCCAACACATTTTAAAAGGAACCTACTTTCTTCCTATCAGTTTTCTTCATTGTCCAGCTAGTTTCATTAATAACCCCTCCAAAAACTCATTTAAAAAGGTCTGCCTGAAAGACTAGGTTTCCCCCCCACACATGTGCCATGAGGAAATAAAGTATATGCATTTGCATATATAGTTTGGCCCACAAGCTTTTGAGCTCAAGGTAAAATCCTCGCCCAAAATTATGCAGAAATGCAGTTTTCTGGTGTGTAAGGATTTACGGAATGGGGTACTAAACTCTTGCATTTGACAAATAGAACATCCTAGACTCCTTCTGGAAACCAGGCAGCCAAGAAAGGAGAAGAATTTGCTGTGGCCAAACACTCATCTCTCTACAATAGGGGTCTGCAAGCTTTTTGAGCCTCCGGGCACATTTGGGATTCTGACATGCCATGGTGGACAGAGCCAGCCACAAAATGATTGCCACAGCTTAACTTCAGTCACACAGTGAAGATCCTTGTGCCGTGGTGGCTGCCGCCGCCAAAGCAACATTAAAAAGAAAATCTGCACAGTCAACCAAATCCCCAGTAGTCAACCAGAAGCCTTGCTGGGCAAAAGCCCTACCTGGCCCCACCCACTTCCTAAAAATACCAGAAAAGGTGTCAGCAGGCACCATGGCGCCCACAGGCACCACGCTGGGGACCCCTGCTCTACAACTTCCATAGAAGTTCAGTTAGATCTAAAGTTAAAACCACTGCTGGTACTGTTTTGCTGTGGGATGTTCCTTCTCCTTGGAACTTTACACATTTGGGGACCTTTCCACCTGGCCCAGGGGTTGTGTGATATTGCCTCTTATCACCCCCTTCCCCAAAAACGTTTCATGCTTTATTATAGAGTTTGAGGGGGAAATCAAACATTACTCTGACCCACCTGTACGTAGATCTCTTGTGTCTGCGTACACAGGTATACTACCTCTGAACATGGAGGTTCCATTTAGCCATAAATGGGGAGGGGAAGAGCCTCTGCTTTGCAGGCCGAAGGTCCTAGGTTGTCCCTGACATCCCCAGGGCCAGGCCGTAGGTGATATGAAAGACCTCTGCCCGAGACCCTGGAGGGGCCAAAGGCCTGATTCAGTATAAGGCAGCTTCGTATGTGCACATTTAACAGCTAAAAAGCCATGGGTGGACCTCACCTTTCATGAATTTGTCTGATCCTTTTGAAGAAGAGGGTTTTTATATGCCGACTTTCTCTCCCACTTAAGGCAGAATCAAAATGGCTTAGAATTGCCTTCCCTTCCCTTCCCCACAACAGACACCCTGTGAGGTAGGTGGGGCTGAGAGAGCTCTAAGAGAGCTATGACTAGCCCAAGCTGGCTTCATGTGGGGGAAACAAATCCAGTTCACCAGATTAGCCTCCACCACTCGTGTGGAGGAGTAGGGAATCAAACCCGGTTCACCAGATTAAAGTCCACCGCTCCAAACCACCACTCTTAAGCACTACACCACACTGGCTTAGACATCTAAAATAATATAGCTCTTCTGGATCCACCACTGCCCTGCTTTTTAGACACAGCAACATCCATAGTCAGGCCTTCTTCATATAAACTCTCAACTGAACCGCCTTCGAGAACTTGACGGCAAACCTGGATTTTGGGGAGATTTACTGCCCGGCAGCTTTGTCAAGAACCAGCTCACGCCTGTGTAAGTTGGTTCCTGTGTAAGTTGGCTCTGTTAAAGTGACCCAACGCACCCTGTTGTTCAAACAAAGATTTTAAAACCTCTTCTTTCCTGCCCATATTAAACACTGATTTGAAATAAGGAGATGTCATTCTAGCTATGGACACTAGGGGTCAGAATGGTCCCAGCACAGGTAACTTGAAGAGGCTCAAGTCCCAAAAAGTGTTTTAAATGGTCAGCCGAAGATGCAGCCATCCGCTGGAATTGTTTCTGTTGACCGCAACAGTCCTGATTCTTTGCAGAATTAGGAAACACGATAACCCGCTTGACTGGGATTTCGGTGCTCCTTTTAACCTAAAACTAACTTTCTCAAGGTTGACTCAGCCTTCAAGTCCTTCAGAGGTGGGTCAAATGAGTACCCAGCTTGTTGGGGGTAAAAGGAAGATGACTGGGGAAGGCACTGGAAAACCACCCAATAAACAAAGTCTGCCTAGTAAACGTCGGGATGTGACGTCACCCCATTGGTCAGGAATGACCTGGTGCTTGCCCAGGGGACCTTTACCTTTTTAACTTTTAAAATGCTAAAAATGCAGTGCAAGATACATCCCATCGCCCCGTATAAAATTGATTTCCTAGTATTCGTAGGGAGTGGGCAGAGGAGACCAATTTCAGAAGGGTTCCATTCCTGGGGAGAGCAATCAAGGACCACATCAAGAGCTGGAAACCCAACAGGTCTTGGAGAACGTAAGCGGAAGAAGAGTTGGTTTTTATATGCTGACTTTCTCTACCTTTTAAGGAGAATCAAACCGGCTTACAATCACCTTCCCTTCCCCTCCCCACAACAGACACCTTGTGAGGCAGGTGGGGCTGAGTGAGTTTGGAGAGAACAGTGACTAACCCAAGGTCACCCAGCTGGCTTCATGTGTAGGAGTTGGGAAACAAACCCGGTTCTCCAGATCAGAGTCCACTGCCCCAAACCACTACACCAGAATCAAATGGGGGAAAGCGCACAAACAATTCCCACAACACACCCTCAAAGGCACTTTTGGGTTTTCAAAATGCTTTGCAAATCAATGTGCGCTGACCGTTACCGGAGATCACCCCCTGGAGATCTGCATCTTGGAACTCAAAGGAGAACTCAGGGATTAAAGATCCACAGATCTGACCTGAGCGATCACTCCAGAAGAAGAGACAAAGGCTCCCATACAGCAAGGATGCTATGGGGTGGTTAACTCACTCGGCTGTTCCTCGCATCAGATCTCTGGGGAGCACACGGCCAAGCAGTGGCATTGTGGACGCAACCCAATGTGAAAATCCCGATGTGCAAAGGGTGCTTTTGTCTGTAGCCAAGCCCCGTAACTGTGTTATTGAGCTAAAAGAGGGGCGTGTTCAGCTACAGGATTGGGCAAAACCTTTTGCCTTCAACGGCCAGCCAGAGGAGACGAGACAGGGTGAGATGGAATATAATGCGGACTAGAAGCCGATAAAGGCAATTCTGAGATCAGGAATACATTCTCTTTGTTACCCTTCAAAAGAACATCAACCTTTGAACACCATCTCTACTGCAACTTTCTTCATCTCAAACAAAGCACGACTGATTGCAGCAGGTTTTATGTGTACACAACATTTAGTGTGCGCATATTTGGGGGATGCATTAGATCAGGTCTGCAGCTGAACTGCAAACCACACGAAAGGGCAGATATACTACATTGTGTGGGGGGGATAGATCACGATGGGTAGCCGTGTTAGTCTGTTTGCAGCAGTAGAAAAGAGCAAGAGTCCAGTAGCATCTTAAAGACTAACAAAATTTCCGGCAGGGTGTGGGCTTTCGTGAGCCACAGCTCACTTCTTCACCTGAAGAAGTAAGCTGTGGCTCACAAAAGCTCACACCCTGCCACTTCAGATACCTGAAGACGTTGCATGCAAAAAGGGTTGGAGATTCGAAAAATCCAAATGGGTAAGTGTGCAAAGAATCCCACAATGAACCCTCAAAGCCACTTGTGAAGACAGGAAAAGCCATTCAGTGTTAGCTTTTGCTTAGCATCACTATTCTCCATTTTGAATGCTTAAGAAACTGCTGCTCTGTTATTGTAGAGGCCTAGCAGAGACCATGGATAACAAGATGCACCTGCAGCCTGTTACCAGGCAGATAAGACCCGTTCAAGGCTGAGCCAACGTACCAGCCTAATTGGGAGCTAGTTTCATCCGTGGGAAGTTGGGAGGGGGGAATGATCTCACTCTTCACTCCTACGGCCCAGTTCGGCCTGAACCATCTAGAGGTTTCCTTGAACCACTGTTTCTGATTGGAAGTCATGGGTCATCTGACTAGGATCCAGATTGCCATAAATTTAGCTATGCTTATTCTATGCTAACTATCATCATCATCTGAACTGCTTTAGCATGTTACTCTGCTCAGCTACAGCAATGCTGCAATGCAAGAAACTAAGGCCTGAACCAGCTTAGCTTAAGAATGAGCAACTTCAGCTATGTAGTAGAGTTGTAAGTATAATTAGAAGACTTTGTTATTCTCTTTGCCAGTGTGCCTTTAAGATTACTGTACTCGCATTTTAATTACTTTGACTTTTTAAAATTTCTTAATAAATCTTTTCATTTAAAAGGTGGTTTGGGTTATTTGACCTGACTCGGTTACGTTACAACACAGCTGGGGCTCTGGAGAGGGCAGCCAGTCGTGATACCACTCTTGGGTTTTCAAAATGCTTTGCAAAACAACGTGCGCTGACCCTTACTGTAGATCTGCATCTCGGAACTCAAAGGAGAACTCAGGGATTAAGGGCCCACCGATCTGATTGAGCGATCACTCCAGAAGAAGAGACGAAGGCTTCCGTACAGCCAGGATACTGAAGATGTATCCGAAGTACCTTAAAGAATGACAAGATTTCTGGCGGGGTATGAGCTTTCGTGAGCCACAGCTCACTTCTTCAGATACAGCCACAATGGCTGCATTCTAGCTGTACCTGAAGAAGGGAGCTGTGGCTCACGGAAGCTCATACCCTGCCAGAAATTTTGTTAGTCTTTAAGGTGCTTCTGGATTCTTGCTCTTTTCTACAACATGGCGGGGGAGGGGGGTTGCAACGTGGGCTAGGGAAGCTGCCGGAGGAGAGCTGAACAAACCCAGACACGCACGTGGAATATGTGACGACGGGCAAAACCTTCTACCCGCTAAGGGAGCCCGTTGTGTTTCTGGCCTCCAGGAGGTGGGAATGTCCGGTGAAAGGGACTGACAACGTGCGGCTGGGTCTGTCGGGCTTGCTGACAACACCCTGTTTGGTACAGAGGCTGGAAAATCCATACCAACGCAAAAGGCTTTAACTGCACTGCCAGAGGGCGAGTCCAAGACACGCGGAAGGCGAGTTCGAGAAGGGCTCGTGACAATCCTTTGTTCCCGCGACTCTTTCTTTTATTTCCAGAATCGATAAAATCCCAGAGCGATCGCAAGACAAGTGAAAACAGAGGCTGTAAACAAAGAGGACAAAAAGACAACATTTGGGCTGGATGTGTTAAAGGGTTTTAATCCACCTGTGGAATGGTGGGTTCTCTTAAAACCTTGATGAAATATTCAGCTCGTCATCAGGGGGCCCCTGAAACTTCTTCCCCCACCAGACTTTGAGCTCCCACTTATGAACTTGGGGAGACCCTTCCAAATAACCCAACAAAGAAGAAGAGTTTGTTTTTATATGCCTACTTTCTCTACCACTTAAGGAAAAATCAAACAGACTTACAATCTCCTTCTCTTCCCTTCCCCACAATACACCTGTGTGGCAGGTGTGGCTGAGAGAGTTCAGGGAGAACTGTGACTAGCCCAAGGTCACCCAGTTGGCTTCATGTGGAGGAGTGGGGAAACCAACCTGGTTCACCAGATTAGAGTCCGCCACTCATGTGGAGGAGCGGGGAATCAAACCCTGGGAGAGGGGCCATGGCTCAGTTCGTAGAGCATCTGCTTGGAATGCAGAAGGTCCCAGGTTCAATTTCCAGCATCTCCAGTTAAAGGGACTAGACAAGTAGGTGATATGAAAGACCTCTGCCTGAGACCCTGGAGAGCCATGGAGAGAGGCTGTGGCTCAGTAGGAAAGCATCTGCTTGGCATGCAGAAGGTCCCAGGTTCAATCCCCGGCATCTCCAGTTAAAGGGCGAGGCAAGTAGGTGATGTGAAAGACCTCTACCTGAGCCACTGCCAGTCTGAGTAGACAATACTGACTTTGATGGACCAAGGGTCTGATTCGGTATAAGGCAGCTTCACGTGTTCATGTGTTCACCACTCATGCCATGGAAACTCACTGGGGGACCTTGAGCCAGTCATACTACCTCAGCCTAACCTACCTCACAGGGTTGTTGCGAGGATAAAATGGAAGGAGAAGAGAACGATGTAGGCCCCTTTGGGTCCCCGTTGGGGAGAAAGGCAGGGTATCAAGGAACAAAATGAATAAATAAATAAACGGTGCAACATTTCAGCAGGCCTCTAGCCCCACCCCTCCATAGACAGCCGAGACAGGCTTTGAAAAGGAGCACCATAAGCACTTTTACAAGAGGGCCCTTAATAAAATGAATATGTTTTAATGCCTCCCAAAAAGGCAACGGACGCTCTCGCCATGTACGTACCTGCCAAATAACGTATCGTGTCGAGCTTGTTCGATTCCATGAGCGTTTTCAGGGCCGCGATTTCAGAGTCGATTTTATTTCTGACTTCCGTTACGGCCTTGTTGGTGCTCGAATCCTAAATGCCAGGGTACAATCTTAGATTTCCCCCATTTGTTAAGAACAGAGTTTTAACAGACACCACTTAAATAAAAAGAGAGAGGGTGAAGAAGAAGAAGAACTGGATTTTACATGCCGACTTTTTCTATCACGTAAGGAAGAATCAAACCGGCTTACAAGCACCTTCCCTTCCCCTCCCCACAACAGACACCCCGTGAGGTAGGTGGGGCCGAGAGAGCTGTGACTAGCCCAAGGTCATCCAGCTGGCTTCCTGTGGAGGAGTGGGGAAACCAACCTGGTTCACCAAATTAAGAGTCCACCGCTCCAAACCACCGCTCTTACCCACTACACCACGCTGAGAAGAGAATGGGCACACTTTACCAAGGTCTTCCATTCAGAGGTTTACTGTCAGAGAATGTAGCAATGGCCACAGGCATAGACAGCTTGAAAAGGGGATCAGACAGATTTCGCCCTGACCTGGATGGCCCAGGCTAGCCCAGTCTTGTCAGATCTCGGCTGCTAAGCAGGGTTGGACCAGGTAAGAAGAGGAGTTGGTTTTTATATGCTGACTTTCTCTGCCACTTAAGGGAGGAATCAAACCGGCTTATAATCGCCTTCCCTTCCCCACAACAGACACCCTGGGAGGTAGGTGAGGCAGAGAGAGCTGTGACTAGCCCAAGGTCACCCAGCTGGCCTTGTATGTAGGAGTGGGGAAACAAATCTAGTTCACCAGATTAGCCTCCGCAGCTCATGTGGAGGAGTGGGGGAATTGAACCCAGTTCTCCAGATCAGAGCCCACCACTCCAAACCACCGCTCTTAACTACTACACCACGCTAGCTCTCTGAGGCGGGATGCTGGACTAAACTCGTCCGATCCAGCAGGACTCTTCTCATATTCTTAAGGTCTTACCCAAGGGGATGCATTCGAGTTTGTTATTTCGGTCGCCTCTTGCCTGGACTATCGCAGCCTCCTCTTCTCTGACCATCCGGTCACTCCTCGGACTCTACGCCCCTGTAGTCAGACCTTGCCCACTGAAAACATTCACTTCTCCTGGTCTTCTGGCCTTCCCCTTTTTCATCCCCACACCAGCTTCCTGTCCGCTCCCAGAAGTGGCCCCGCTCCAAACACTTACTTTTTTAAGGAACTCCGTTGTGGCTTCCATGAGTTTTTTCTCTTGATCTGTGAACTGCGGGGTTTGGGGGGGGAAAGTCAAGAAATTACAAGGCACAGGGAAAGTGGAACCGGGAGGGGCAGGAAGATGGGGTACACCGGGTGGGGGGAGAGATTTGCAAACAATTCTTTACCATATCGGTCACCCTGCTTCTTTCCAAGTTTATGTCCAGTTTGTTATCAGCTCGTATTCTGCTGGTTTCATTCTTTGGACAAGGGTTTTTAAAAAATAAAAAGAAAGCATTGAATACACACATGGACACATAAATATGAAACTGCTTCACGTCAGGACACTGGTCCAACTCACTGGGAGCAGGTCTCTAGGGTCCCAGGCAGGGAAAACTACTTTAAAACACCAGTTCCCTGCGATCCTTGAAAAAGAAGTGCTGTGGCTCGAACTCGGGACCTTCTGCATACAATGCACATGCCTGGAAACAAGGCCCTTCCCTAGTTCAGACACACCACACTGTGGGGTGTAAACACCTACAAAGGTACTGTTCCCGTCTAACCCCCTTCTCAAAGTCTATCGCTCTCTTCGGAGGTCGAGAAACAGAACCCAGAAAGATCACTCTTTCACTCCCCACTCTTTCACTCACAAGGACCGGAGTCACAAACTTGTAAAGATACGAAGCTGTCTTTTACTGGGTTGTCTTATACAGAGTTGTTTTCTGTTGCCCTAGAAGGTCCAACCAGAACCAACGGGGTGAAATTAAATCAAAAGAGTTTCCGTCTAGACCGGTGGTTCCCAAAGTGGGCAGTACCACCCCCTGGGGGGCAGTGCGATTACCTAGGTGGGCACTATGAGGCAAGGGGGCAGTGGGCTGTGAGTGCTAGTGGTGGGCCCCCTCAACTGTGTTATTGGATAGGGGGTGCTGGGGTTGAGTTTGTGGAACCAAGGGGGGGGGTGGCCCGAAAAGTTTGGGAACCAGTGGTCTAGACATTAGGAAGAATTTTCTAACAGTTAGAGCGGTTCCTCAGTGGACACTTTGGGGGCTGCAATGAATTCCACCCCGCCCCCAGAGGAGGAGGAACAGGAGAAGTAGGAGGTGATATGATAACCATCTTCAAGTACCTGAAGGGCTGTCGCATAGAGGAGGGTGCTGAGTTGTTTTCTGATGCCCCAGAAGGCCGGACCAGAACCAACGGGTTGAAATTAAATCAAAAGAGTTTCTGTCCAGACACTAGGAAGAACCTTCTAACAGTTAGAGCAGTTCCTCAGTGGAACAGGCTTCCTCGGGAGGTGGTGAGCGCTCCTTCCTTGGAGGTTTTTAAGCAGAGGCTAGATGGCCATCTGTCAGCAAAGCTGATTCTATGACCTTAGGCAGATGATGAGAGGGAGGGCATCTTGGCCATCTTCTGGGCATGGAGTAGGGGTCACTGTGTGTGTGTGGGGGGGAGATAGATGTGAATTTCCTGCATTCTGCAGGGGGTTGGACTAGATGACCCTGGTGGTCCCTTCCAACTCTATGATTCTAGGATTCTATGGCTGTTCCTGTCGGTCTTTCTATCCTCACTAGCTGAGGCTCCACCCAAAAATCCAAGGGTGCATTCGGACACCGCATATTTATTCACGAGTTTCAAATCTTCCATTTCCTTCTCTACCTCTGTGTCCCTCCTCTGATCGTGTTGGGAGAAGGCTGGGGTTAGGGTTTGTTTCTTGCCCAATTAAGGAGGATTCGAAACCAGGGAAGGATGAGCCGAGTTAGACTGAGAAAGTTGTCAGCCGCAGGTTCACGCAGGAGAGAGGAAGCACGCGAGTCTTAGAATCTTTGTTCCCCTTGCAAGCTATTAGTGGTTTCCGAGCAATGTCTGAATCCCCGCAGGACTGTCGGAAGGGTTCTCGTCAACTCACCATGAGCTGCTGTTTCACTTGATCCAGTTCGATTTTCATTTTCTAGGTACCCAAAAAAGAGAGGGGAGGGAAATGTGGAGTCAGCTGAGGCCTTTGCAAACAAGGAAGTCGCACAGTATGGATGTGTGTGCTGCCAAGTCACAGCTGACTTAGGGTCACCCCGTAGGGCTTTCAAGGCAAGAGACGTTCAGAGGTGGTTTTCCATTGCCTTCCTCTGCATAGCGGCCCTGGGATTCTGCGGTGGTCCCCCATCCAAATACGAACCAGGGCCGACCTCCTGATGGTAACATTTGGTTAAAAGCTTCCATTTTTGTGTAGGAGGCATCTTCACGCCACGCGACACAGCAAGACGCCCAAAACTGGCAGGGCTACCATTTCCCTTGGGAAATAAACAGTGCTAGTTGGGCAGGGGGGGGGGAAGGGAGAATACCTCATTTTCTGTTCTCAGGTTTGCAAATTCACTCTTCTCCAGGATGACCATATCTTTCCGAATGGAGTCCAAGTGAGCCATGATTTGCTGCAGAGTTATCTCCTAAAGGAGACGAACGCCCACTTTTGAAACATTCCATTCCTCTGGGTGGAAAACATATTTTATAAGTAATAGAAGAAGAGTTGTTTTTTATATGCCAACTTTCTCTCCCATTTAAGGAAGAATCAAACCAGCTTAGTCACCTTCCCTTCCCCTCCCCACAACAGACACCCTGTGAGGTAGGTGAGGCTGAAAGCTGTGACTAGTCCAAGGTCATCCAGTTGGCTTCATGTGGAGGAGTGGGAAATCAAACCCGGTTCTCCAGAGCCAGCATGGTATAGTGGTTAAGAGCGGTGGGTTGGAGTGGTGGACTCCGATCTGGAGAACCGGGTTTGATTCCCCACTCCTCCACATGAACGGCAAACGCTAATCTGGGCAACCGGGTTAGAATCATAGAATCATAGAGTTGGAAGGGACCACCAGGGTCATCTAGTCCAACCCGCTGCCCAATGCAGGAAATTAACAACCTCCTCCCCCACACATCCCCAGTGACTCCAACCTTCTCCCCACCATGCAGGATCCCACAATCAAAGCAAAGGATTGGTTTCCCCATTCCTCCACATTAAGCCAGCTGGGTGACCTTGGGCTAGTCACAGCTCTCTTAGAGCTCTCTCAGCCCCACCTACCTCATAGGGTGTCTGTTGTGGGGAGGGGAAAGGAAGGCGATTGTAAGCCGGTTTGATTCTCCCTTATGTGGAAGAGAAAGTCGGCATATAAAAACCAACTTCTTCATCATCAGAGTCCACTGCTCCAAACCACTGCTCTTAATCACTATGCCACGCTGGCTCTCCCGGACTTTCCCGTCCCTGCCCAAAAGAATAGGACTACTTTTCAGACACAAGACAGCTTCATACGTTCAAGGACAGTGTCCCTAGCAAGGAATGAGAGCAGACGATCAGTTACCTGCTGAGCTTGAGTTACCATATCCTTGTAGACGGTATCTAAGCTGACGGTAGACAGGGCCATTAACGCCGACACAATCGTTTGGGCCTGTTCTTTTGCGAAGCCTGGTGGGGGAGAGGAAGACCCGACATTAAAAGCAGGAAACTTCAAGGAAAGATTGCTAATGGCTATGCAAATGAAGGAACGAAGGAGCACGCAAGTGGTGGGGGGTGGAATTTGTTTGACTTTCTCCTCTTGCATCGGGACTGTGAATAGTCATTTTAAAGGGTGGATTTAAAAAAGCAGCTTTGAGCGAGCATCAAAATCGACCCTGCATAAATGGCCAGAGAGAGACAGAGATACAGTATAGTCCATCTTACTCCAGTATCTATCTTCCACCACCCATCATTTTAAAACAAGAATTCAGTTTTGCTCGTTCAGAATGCCAGTTGGGAAGGTGGAACGTTCAACAAATAAACGTAGTAAATAAGATATCGACACTCAACGAAAAGAGCAGCAGCATTCCGGTATCAAATATACAAAAGGATAGATAAGAATTTAATATCTACGTTGCACTGGAGTGCTTGCAAACTTAATAACAGGATTCTAAACCTGCTGAAAAGTTGCTATTAATTCCTTGACTGCAGTCACGCATGCCAAAGTTGGAATTCACACCGATTAAGGCTCAATTTTCACACTGCTTCTTTAGGCATGATAAAAAAGGTGAGAGATAGAGATGCTACACTTGCCAGGTATCTTTATGCTATGTCTTCTGCTAGTAAACAAAAGAGGGAAAGAATCTGGCCTGACATTTCCTTAAAGACAAGTGAGGCAAAATTGCTGTTTTGCCCAGAGACCAAGGAACAGGGAGGAGAACGCAGACTATAAGTGTGGTGAAGTGGTTAAGAGTGTCGGACTAGTATCCGTAAGACCCAGGTTCAAATCCCCACTAGTGCCATGGAAGCGCGCTGGGTGACCTTGGACCAATCACACTTTCTTGGCCTAACCTACCTGGCAGGGGTGTTGTGAGGATAAAATGGAGGAAAGACGAATGATGTAAGCCACTTTGGGTCATCATCGGGGAGAATGGTGGGGTGCAAATGAATTACAAGACAGCCAGTGTGGTGTAGTGGTTAAGAGCGGTGGACTCTAATCTAGAGAACAGGGTTTGATTCCCCACTCCTCCACATGACCAGCGGACTGGAGAACCGGGTTTGATTCCCCATTCCTCCATATGAGCAGTGGACTCTAATCTGGTGAACTGGGTTGGTTTCCCCATTCCTACACATGAAGCCAGCTGGGTGACCTTGGGCTAGTCACAGTTCTCTCAGAACTCTCTCAGCCCCACCTACCTCACAAGGTGCCTGTTGTGGGGAGAGGAAGGGAATGTGATTGTAAGCCACTCTGAGACTCCTTAAAGGTAGAGAAAAGCAGGGTATAAAAACCAATTCTTCTTTTTCTACATTGAATTTAAGGCTTTGTATTCTCCCTCCATAGTGGAAGGTCAATGTGACAGCAAAGACTCAGGTTTTGCTGTTCAAGTGTGCTTTGCCTCACCATGTGCTTCCAGGTCTCGCACGAGGCTGTGGGTGTCGAAAGTGAGCTTCCGTTGCTCCAGCGGGGTTATTTCGACTCTCCGGACATCGTACGAATTCACAGAGGCAGAGGTTGCAAAACCTGAAACGGGAGAGATGGCAATGAGTTCCAGAGAAACCTTCACTGGGGTGTGACACGTCATCGGCTTATGGAACTCACTGCCACAGGATGCTAGCTTAGATGGTTTTAAAAGGGAACGGGCCAAATTTATTGGGTAATTGGAATACAGGCAGGACAATGATGCTGCAGTCGTCTTGTTTGTGGGCTTCCTAGAGGCACCCAGTTGGCCACTGTGTGAATAGACTGTTGGGACTAGATGGGCCTTGGTCTGATCCAGCAGAGCTTTCCTTTTGTTCTTATGGAGGACGGGGCTATCCATGGCTCCTAGTCAAAATGGATACTAGTCATGATGATGCATACCTATTCTCTCCAGGATCAGAGGAGCATGCCTATTATATTGGGTGCTGTGGAACTCTGGCAGGATGGTGGTGCTGCTGCAGTCGTCTTGTTTGTGGGCTTCCTAGAGGCCCCCGGTTGGCCACTGTGTGAATAGACTGTTGGGACTTGATGGGCCTTGGTCTGATCCAGCAGGGCCTTTCTTATGGCTCCTAAAGGGCTATTACTGTTGACGGTTCAATGGAACTTCCATGTTTAGAGGAAGCATAGCTCGCAATGCTCCCTGCTGGGGGAGGAACAGCAGGGGAAAGCTTTGGGCTCTGTGCACTGCTCTGAGGCCTTCTCGGGGCATATGGCTGACCGCTATGGGAAGCAGAATACTGGAATGGTTGAATTGTTGACCTGTTCTAGCGTGGGTCTTCTTAGGTTATTTTAAGATAAAACCGGACTAGTATGTCTCTTGACACGAGAAAAAGTTTACTTTCAAAATGTGGAAGAGCAAGAATGACCCACCCTCACATGTGTCTCTGCATGAGTCACTGTTCTGTGGGTGCTTCCTGCATGGATGCAGAGATGGAACAAGAAAGCTCCTCTATAAATTCCTCTATAAATTCCAATGCCTCCATGCACTGGGGGTGATTGTATCACACCCAGGGCGGAGAGATGGCACAATGACCTATCCCACCAGAAGAAGACTAGAAGAAAGCATGGCCAGAACAGTAAATCAATCAGAGATGCAGCTTGCCAGGGAGAGAAAGGAGGGTGCCTCCTTTCTGGTGTCGGACCAGAACCAACGGGTTCAAATTAAATCAAAAGATATTGTCGAAGGCTTTCACGGTCAGAGTTCATTGGTTCTTGTAAGTTATCCGGGCTGTGTGACCGTGGTCTTGGTATTTTCTTTCCTGACGTTTCGCCAGCAGCTGCGGCAGGCATCTTCAGAGGACTAACCCTGAAGGACAGTGTCTCTCAGTGTCAAGTGTGTAGGAAGAGTAATATATAGTCAGAAAGGGGTTGGGTTGAGCTGAGTCATTGTCCTGCAAAAAGTATCAAAGGTAATGTGCTAATCATTGTCCTGTAAGTATCAAGATAATGTGCTAATGAGGGTGTGGTAGGTTAATATGGAACCATTGTATCCTAAAGTGATCTGATAATGTGTGCAATCCAAAGCTAATCCTCATGGCTATTGTGGACTGTAGTCTTTGTTAGTCTGGAGGTTTTCAGGACAGGAAGCCAAGCCTTATTTATTCTTAAACTCTCTTCTTTTCTGTTAAAGTGGTGCTGATGTTGATGAATTTCAATGGCTTCTCTGTGCTGCTGGCGAAACGTCAGGAAAGAAAACACCAAGACCCACGGTCACACAGCCCGGATAACCCACAAGAACCGATGAACTCTGACCGTGAAAGCCTTCGGCGATATATATGAAGTATTGCATTGGATTAGAAATTAAATGCAAAGGTGACAATAAAGTTATCGAAAAGATAAGAGGAGGGGAGAGGGGAAGTCAGCGTAAATATATGAATTAATTAGTTATATAGAATAGAGAAATATTGTTTATATCATAGGATCATCTTAATGAAGGATGGAAATTACTGCAAGGTAAAAAAAAACAATACAAAAATGTTATAAAACAAAAAGTCACGTGTGAAAGCGATCTAAAGTGTTGCGACCCGCGGCCTGATGCAGGGGCTGAAATACCTTTCCGGGTGGTCGGGAATCCGTGGCTGCTTCGCATTAAGAGCCTGGCGCCCCCCAGCCCCCCAAACCGCAGCATCCCCCTCCCCTTGCGCAGAAGCCCCATACCAAAGAACAGCAGGGAAGCTCCGCACCACCCCGGGCAGCCCAACTGCTCGCTGGGAAATGTAGTTCTTTGTAGGCTGGGAGTCCTCGTGTTCTCCTCCTACTTCGGAGCATGCTGGGAAATGTAGTTCTTTGTAGGCACGCTGGGAGTCCTCGTGTTCTCCTCCTGCCTCGGAGCATGCTGGGAAATGTAGTTCTTTGTAGGCATGCTGGAAGTCCTCGTGTTCTCCTCCTACTTCGGAGCATGCTGGGAAATGTAGTTCTTTGTAGGCACGCTGGGAGTCCTCGTGTTCTCCTCCTGCCTCGGAGCATGCTGGGAAATGTAGTTCTTTGTAGGCACGCTGGGAGTCCTCGTGTTCTCCTCCTGCCTCGGAGCATGCTGGGAAATGTAGTTCTTTGTAGGCACGCTGGGAGTCCTCGTGTTCTCCTCCTGCCTCGGAGCATGCTGGGAAATGTAGTTCTTTGTAGGCACGCTGGGAGTCCTCGTGTTCTCCTCCTGCCTCGGAGCATGCTGGGAAATGTAGTTCTTTGTAGGCATGCTGGAAAATGTAGTTCTTTGTGGGCACGCTGGGAGTCCTCGTGTTCTCCTCCTGCCTCGGAACATGCTGGGAAATGTAGTTCTTTGTAGGCATGCTGGAAGTCCTCGTGTTCTCCTCCTACTTCGGAGCATGCTGGGAAATGTAGTTCTTTGTAGGCACGCTGGGAGTCCTCGTGTTCTCCTCCTGCCTCGGAGCGTGCTGGGAAATGTAGGCGGTGCGGGCTGATCCCCGGAGACGCTCCGAGCAAACAGGCAAGGGCCCATGTAGGAAGGGAGAGCCGCTTTCCTTTCCTAATCTGCGTGCTTGGAGGGTCTCTTGGTCTATTGGTCTAATGCAGTGATGGCGAACCTTTTAGAGACCGAGTGCCCAAACTGCAACCAAAAACCCACTTATTTATCGCCGAGTGCCAATGCGGCAATTTAACCTGAATGCCACCCCCAGAGGGGGCCCAGAGGGAGAGGCTAGGGTTGCCAAGTTCCTCTTCACCATGAGTGGGAGGTTTTGGGGTGGCGCCTGAGGAGGGCGGGGTTTGGGGAAGGACTTCAGTGCCATAGAGTCCAATTGCCAAAGTGGCAATTTTTTCCAGGGGAACTAATCTCTATTGGTTGGAGATCACCTGTAATAGCAGATCTCCAGCTAGTACCTGGAGATTGGCAACTAGTTCCTTAGTGTTTTCTCTCTACATATCAAGACAAATGGAAAGGTGTTTGGAGGATAGCTTGTGGGCACTTCAAAGGTGGAATAGGACTGCACTCCCCTCCGCCCGCACAGACCCAGAGGGTGCCGGAGAAGCCGCTGGAGGGAAGGAAGGAAGGAAGGAAGGAAGGAAGGAAAGAAGGGAAGGGAGGGGGAAAGGGAAGGAAGGGAGGGAGAGAGAGAAAGAAAGAAAAAGAGAGAGAAAGGGAGAAAGAAATGGAGCAAGGGAGAGAAAGAAAAGGACAGAGGGAGACAGAAAAAGAAAGAGGCCATTTATGCATGGGAGGTTTTGCCTTGGATTTGCCACTCGGTGGGGCGCGGCGGCAGGCTTGTGAGAGGCGAGCAGGGTGGGGCAGAGGGTGCCTCCTTCGCACCCACCGACCAGCCATGCCCCTCCGCCCGCACAGGCCCAGAGGGCGCCGGAGAAGCCGCCGGCCATGCCGAGTGTGAGCGCTCGGCTTCTGTTCCCCGTTCTCCCACCCGCCTGGCTGGCCACGCACGCTCCAGCGGCGGCAATGGCGGCAGCTTCTGTGGGAGAGTCCGGGGGCCACTGCCAATGATGTCGGAGGTTCCCCACCCCTGGGCTACAGCCTCCCCCATCCGGGGTGGGGCAGAGCCGGAAAGGCCAGCGGCTTGGAGGAACCGTGCGTGCCGGCAGAAAGGGCTACGCGTGCCGGAAGTGGCACCCGTGCCATAGGTTCGCCAACACGGGTCTAATGCATTTTTTTACCTTGCTGTGGCTCAGTGGTGGAGCATCTGCTTGGCATGCAGAAGGTTCCAGGTTCAATCCCCGGCGCAGTGGTTCCCAACCTTTTTTTGACCAGGGACCACTGGGATTTTTTGTTCGGTGCAGGGACACCAAGGTTCAAAATAAAAATTCCGAGAATTTGAAAATAAACTTTAATCATAACTGTTCGTTAAACATTACACTTAGAATAAAATTTGAATATATATATTTTTATAATAGAGAACTTTTAATTGAAAATATTAATTTATTAGGGGTTTATAACTTTTTTTGAATATATATATATTTATAATAGAGAACTTTTAATTGAAAATATTAATTTATTATGGGTTTATAACTTTGTTTCACGGACCTTAATTTAGTTCTCGCAGACCTCTGGGGGTCTGCGGACCCCCAGTTGGGAACCAGTGCGGGACCAGGCAAGTAGGTGATGTGAAAGACCTCTGCCTGAGACCCTGGAGAGGCACTGCCAGTCTAAGTAGACAATATTGACTTTGATGGGCCAAGGGTCTGATTCAGTATAAGGCAGCTTCATGTGTTCATGTGTTCCTCCAGGGAGCTCAGAGTCACGTATTTGGCTGTCCCCCCTTTTTATTTTCACCACGACCCTGCGAGGTAGGTTACCTTGAGAAAATGGAACTGGTCCAAGGTCACTTGCCGAACTTCATGAGGATTTGCACCTACTAGTCTGAGACTCTTAAGTACTACACAGGGGGAGGACAGAGGACGGGCTTTCTATTTAAGTAGGGTTGCCAGCTCCAGCTTGGGAAATACCTGGAGATTTTTGGGGCGGAGCCTGAGAAGGGTGGGGTTTGGGGAGGGGAGGGACTTCAATACCATAGAGTCCAATTGCCAAAGAGGCCATTTTCTCCAGGTGAACTGATCTCTATCGGCTGGAGATCTGTTATAACAGCAGGAGATCTCCAGCTAGTACCTGGAAGTTAAGCATATCAGCATATTCCCTATGGAATAAGGGACTACAATTAATTGAAGTGTGATAATGCAACGTTGTGAACATATTATGAAATGTTGTGAATTGCTATGAATAACAGATTCTTTGATGTGTACTAATAAGTGTATATTATAGGTTGATTTGTGGTCAATGTTTGCCTGTCTTTGTTGAATTTGCTTAGGCATCAGAATAGTAACTCAGGGGTGTCATAATTTTTGTTAACACAGTACCTGGAGGTTGGCAACCCTATATTTAAGGCCCTAAGCACCTGTACTTTGGTCACATTATGAGAAGACAAGAGTAACTGGAAAAGACAATCATGCTAGGAAAAGTGGAAGGCAGCAGGAAAAGAGGAAAACCCAACAAGAGATGGATCGACTCTATAAAGCAGGGGTGGGGAACGTCAGGCCCGGGGGCTGTTTAAGGCCCGCAGAATCATTTGGTCCGGCCCTTTGTGGGTCCTGGCAGATCTTTAGCTCAGAAGGATCTAAGACTGGTGATCCGCCAACTCCCACAGACAGGAATAGCCTCTATTCAACACAGATGTGAGTTTGTTTTGCTAAGAAAAGGAACCTTTTCCCCCCTTGCAGAAGAGTCATTAGCTATGGAGCTGCTAGGACCGCCCAAGAAACTGTTTTAATCGTTTCCCATCTGGGTCGTGGAGAAACGTATTCCCTCTGTACTACAAGGGGGCTGGGGGTGGAAGTGGCGACAATGGAGGAGTTAAAGGGGGCAGGGCCAGAATGCATGGGGGGGGGGAGTTCTTAGCCAGTGTGTCCTTATTTCATCCCTGCAGGCGGAGGCAGCAGGAGCCGGCTGTAGAATCCGGCCCCGACCATGCAGAGCAGTAGCAACTCTGGCGTGTGGCTGGACAGCTTCGCCTGGCTGGTGCAACAGACCATCCTGTGCCACCAGGTGGGCGAGTGTGCCACCAGTAGGATGCCTGCCTGCCGCACGGGGGGTGTCATCTGGGGCAGCTGCCTGCTTGGGGCTTGGTCAGCTAATTTTCAAGTTGATAATTTTGTATGGCCCACGATTGATGTTATAAATATCCATATGGTCCTTGGCGGAATAAAGGCTCCCCACCCCTGCTATAAAGGAAGCCACAGCCCTCAATTTGCAAGACCTGAGCAAGACTGTTAAGGATAGGACGTTTTGGAGGGCATTGATTCATAGGGTCGCCATGAGTCGGAAGCGACTTGACGGCGCTTAACACACATATACACCCACCCACAACCATCCCAGAGTAAAAAGACCAACCTGG
The DNA here is from genome assembly GCF_029931775.1 of Euleptes europaea. NCBI lineage: Eukaryota > Metazoa > Chordata > Lepidosauria > Squamata > Sphaerodactylidae > Euleptes > Euleptes europaea. Next base: position 8,003,102 of record NC_079323.1, read on the forward strand.
CTATAGTGTGCTCAATCCCATTCTAAGGGACTCAGGGCGGCGTGCACCCGCTTCCCCCGTTCCATCCGCACAACAGCCCTGTGAGGTAGGTAAGACAAAGCGACCAGAGCCTCAGCTGAAATTCAGACAAATTTTCTGTCAATGTACTTCTGAAGAAAACTGCCTTACCTGGGGAAAATGGCAGAATGATGCCTGTATCCATTAGAGGGCAGCAGGCGACAGCAGAATCTGCCCAAGGCATTTGGTTTCTTTAAAACAGTGGTTGCCAACCTTTTTGCGTACCCTTTGGCTGCCCTTTTCCTCATATTAGTAAAATGTTTGTAATTAATATAGTCGCTGTTATTGAGAGCTGCCAACCTCCAGGGGGTGTTAACCAAAGAAACAGCACTTACGACCCAATTTATACTTATCAAAAATATATATATATTCTTAACACCCCAGCGTACCTACTATTACTACTACAGTGCCTATACAGTATTTCTAAAGGTTTCAATGACACAAGACTATAAGCGTCCTTATTATAACCACTAAAGACCAAGAGTTATAGTCCAGAACTGACATAGCAGAAAGACGGGGGAGACCGCTGGTGGGCGTCTCCAATTAATAGGGTTGCCAGCTCCAGGTTGGGAAATACCTGGAGATTTTTTTTGGGGGGGGGAGCCTGAGGAAGGCGGGGTTTGGGGAGGGGAGGGACTTCAATGCCATAGAGTCCAATTGCCAAAGCGGCCATTTTCTCCAGGGGAATTGATCTTTATCGGCTGGAGATCAGTTGTAATAGTGGGAGATCTCCAGCTACCACCTGGAGGTTGGCAACCCTACCAATTAAAAATAATACATGTCTGCAGCAACAAGTGAAAATGAGATTGCTGTAAGAAGTGAAGAACGCTTTAATTGAGGCTGAAGAGCGCAGCAATTGAGTCCAACCTTTCCAAAGAGCGACTGATGAAAGACGAGCTTATGAACAAGGAAATACCGGATTCCTTTCATTGGACTCTAGTGTTCTGGACTATATAACTATAGGCACAGTAGTATTAATAGTAGGTACACTGAGGTGTTAAGAATATATATTTTTGATAAGTTTGGTCATAAGTGCTGTTTATTTGGTTAACTCTATTAGAATTAACCTCCAGGTGGTGGCTGGAGATCTCCCGCTATTACCGCTGATCTCCAGCCGACAGAGATCAGTTCACCTGGAGAACATGGCCGCTTTGGCTATTGGACTCTATGGCATTGAAGTAGGGTTGCCAGCCTCCAGGTGGTGGCTGGAGATCTCCTGCTATTACAACTGATCTCCAGCCGACAGAGATCATTTCACCTGGAGAAAATTGCTTTGGCAATTGGACTCTGTGGCATTGAAGCCCCTCCCCTCCCCAAACCCCGCCCTCCTCAGGCTCCACCCAAAAAACCTCCTACCGATGGCAAAGAGGGACCTGGCAACCTTATTTTAACCTGAACCATAAAAGTGATGGAAAACAGGAATTCCTCCTGTTGAATGAGGAGTTGTATGGGGGGTGTACTTCTGCAGGGGCTCTCTGAACAAGACCCAAGAAATGTAGAGCGGCAACCATTTTATTTGATTGTTGTATGAACTGCCCCAGGCTAGCTTGAATTTGTTGGATATCAGAAGCTAAGCAGGTCAGCCCCGGTTAATAATTGGATGGGAGACCACCAAGGAATACCAGGGTTGCTATGCAGAGGAAGCAATGGCAAACCAATGTGGTGTAGTGGTCAAGAAGAAGAACAGTTGGTTTTTATATGCCAACTTTCTCACTTAAGGAAGAATCAAACCGGCTTACAATCACCTTCCCTTCCCCACAACAGGCACCCTGTGAGATAGGAGGGGCTGGGAGAATGTGACTAGCCAAGGTCACCCAGCTGGCTTCATGCGTAGGAGCAGGGAAACAAATCCAGTTCACCAGTTTAGCGTCTGCCGCTCATGTGGAGGAGAGGGGAATCAAACCTGGTTCTCCAGATCCACCGCTCCAAACCACCACTCTTAACCACTACACCATGCCGGCTCTCTCTAGAGTGGCACAATCTAATCTGGAGAACCGGGTTGGTTTCCTCACTCATCCACATGAAGCCTGCTGGGTGACCTTGAGCCAGTCACAGTTCTCTCCAAACTCTCTCAGTCCCACCTACCTCCCAAGGTGTCTGTTGTGGGTAGAGGAAGGGAAGGCGATTGTAAGCCGCTTTGAGACTCCCTAAAGGTAGAGGAAGCAGGTTATAAAATCCAACTCTTCTTCTTCTACCACCTGTGTTTATCTCTGGTCTTCAAAACCCTACGGGGTCGCCATAAGCTGGCTATGACTTGACATCACTTTCCACACAGACATATGAGCTTCCCAGACATACCTCAACTGAGCCAAGAAGAATGTAGCCTGGAGGATAATCAATTAGCAAGAGATTTTGCACTTGGGAATTTATCCACAGCACAAGGTAAAACTACCCAAATGGGCTGTATGTGACTTCACACCTCGTGCACCAAATTTATCTCCAAAATTGTTGGCACAATGACTATCAAAGAATTCCTCTACTTTCTTCCTTTTAAGGTCCTTGTGTTTCTCGCTGGGTGTCAGAGAGATTAAAGAAAGACGTCCTTTGTAATTCTCTGCATTTTTTAATGTGTCATGTTAATACTTATGCTTGGTTTCAGCTTGCTTTCAGCTCTGTTTTCAGATCTCTGCTTGATTTCCAGTTTGTACTGTCTGAACCCTATTGTATTGCAGGGGTGGGGAATGTCAGGCCAGGGGGCCATTTAAGGCCCGCGAAATCATTTGGTTTGGCCCTTCATGGGTCCTGGCAGATCTCTAGCTCAGAAGGATCTAAGACTGGTGATCCGCCCCCTCCCATGGACAGGAATAGCCTCTATTCAAGGCGGATATGTTTGTTTTGCCGAGAAAAGGAACCTTATTTCCCCCTTGCAGAAGAGTCATTAGCTATAGAGCTGCTAGGACCACCCAAGAAACTGTGCTAACCCTTTCCCACCTATTCCCTCTGTAGTACAAGAGGGCTGGGGGCAGAAGTGGCGACAATGGAGGGGTTAAAGGTGGCAGGGGCAGAATGCACGGCGGTGAGTTCTTAGCCAGTGTGTCCTCATTTCATCCCTGCAGGCGGAGGTAGCAGGAGCCGGCTGCAGAATCCAGCCCCGACCATGCAGAGCAGTAGCAACTCTGGTGTGTGGTTGGACAGCTTCGCCTGGCTGGTGCAACAGACCATCCTGTGCCACCAGATGGGCAAGTGCGCCACCAGTTGGAAGCCTGCCTGCTTGCCCACGCCGGGGGGGGGGGTCATCTGGGGCAGCTGCCTGCTTGGGGCTTGGTTGGCTAATTTTTAAGTTGATAATTTTTGTATGGCCCGCGAGGAGAAGGCGGAGAAGAAGGAGAAGAAGAGGAGGAGGAGTTGGTTGTGGGGAGATGAAGGGGAGGAGATTGTAAACCGGTTGGATACTCCTTAAAAGGCAGAGAAAGTTGGCATATAAAAACCAACTCCTCCTCCTCCTCCTCCTCCTCCTCCTCCTATTTCCCTGGTTAATACTTGGATGGGTGACCACCAAGGAAGTCCAGGGGGTCACTATGCAGAGGCTGGCAACGGGCAAACCATCTCAGCTACTTTCCTCCTTTGAAAATCCAACGGTCCTGGGGTCCCCCATGAGTTGGTAGTGACTTGATGCCACACAAGTATTATTCATTCACAACCACATGGAATTTCACTGCACAGAACTCGCTCATTTGGGCGGCACGTTGTCGAAATGGCTGGCAGCTACGTTGTGCCCCGAGAGGGAGGAAAGAGGTCTGAAGGGTGTTAAGAAGCTGCCAGAAAATGTCGTGGATTCCCTCTGCTCGTGGCTCTAACGCCACCTCGCAAACTCTCTCGGAGCCCACAAACGCTGTGGATTTTGATGCAAGCCGCATCCATCGCCTCTACCACCTAGAGCTTTCTGCTCCAGAAAACAGCTTGCCTGCCATTATTTTCACAGATTTTCTTTGCTTGAATAGATTATAACAGGATTAAGAGCTTTTCTCATCCCGGTCAACAATTCATGAGCTCGGGAAATGCAGAGAACAGATTCCCTTACAGGCCCTTTCAAAATTTAATTTGACAAATCTCAGCGGGGGAGAGAGGGAAGGAAGACGTGACTCACCTCGAGTTCGACAGAAACGGAGCCTCCATCGCAATGGAGGTTTGTCAAAAAAGGTCTTCTAGGAACACGTCGTGGTAGTAGAAAAGAGCAAGAGTCCGGTCGCATCTTAAAGACTAACAAAATTTCTGGCAGGGTATGAAATTTCGTTTGCTGCAGCTCATGTTCTCAGATACAACTAGAATGCGAGTCCATCTATCCTTAAGTAGAGAAGAGAGAATTAGACCCACAATAGCAATGTAAATGTCAAAAGCAGGTAAATAAACCAAGGGGAATAAGAAGGTACTAAATTTGTCAGCTAGACACACTGTAGTCAAATAGTACCTCCTAAAATAGAATAATGCAACATTAATAGATTATAAACATATAATCTTTTAAAATATTCAACAAAAGTAGGTTATACCTCACCATAAGATATACATCAAAATGATTTCAACACGGCTAATATACAAAGTTATAAACTGTGGATATAACATACAATATCCGCTTATATAACAGTATATGAAATAGTCTTACAGGTACATATTCAACAGGTGATTCAATTCAAACTGTTAATTCAGCAGGTAGTGTTCACCAGGTGGTGTTCCAACAAGTCGTATTAACAAGTCTAATAATGTAAATTAAGAGTTAACAAATGATATAGTCCTATTGGAGCAAATTGATGGTTCAACAGGTAGTATTCAACAGGTAGTGTTCCAACAGGTAGTGTGACAACTTCCTGGGTGTAAGCTTGTTTCGTGTTAATACTTCCTCATATAATTTATATTTTCTCCTAGGAATTACTGATCGGGGTGTTGAATTTGGGTGCTAGAGAGTCAGCGTGTTGTAGTGGTTAGGAGTGGCGGACTCTAATCTGGAGGACCAGGTTTGATTCCCCACTCTTCCACATGAAGCCTGCTGGGTGACCCTGGGCTAGTCACAGTTCTCGCTGAACTCTCTCAGCCCTACCTACTTCATAAGCTGTCTTTTGTGGGGAGGGGAAGGGAAGGAGATTGTAAACCAGTTTGATTATCCTTAAAAGGTAGAGAAAGTCGGTGTATAAAAACCAACTCTCCTTCTTTATTCAAATTCCTGTTCACCCTCAAAGGATAATGGTTGCCCCTGAGTTTAATGCGCCTATTCTTTTGACAGTCAATGTTATTTAGGAAAGGTCAGTCCTTGGGGGAGAAAAGACTTGATAAGGTCAGGAATGGGGCTGAGCTCACAGGCTAGCACAGATACTCAGAAAGTAGAGGCGTAAGGATCAGGAACTGGAGGAAATAGGCAACCCTATTAATAATAGCCATTAATAGACTTATCCTCCACTAATTTGTCTTAAGATACAGGAAGGTTAAAGTCGGGAGGGGGGGCTGTTTGCTAGGAAGACAAGACGGAAAGGAGGGCACAGCAGAGGTAAGCAAATAAATTTGTCACGTTCATGCGAATGAATGATGGAGAAGAAATTCCCAGTGGCCCAAAAGAATATCTAAGTTAGCCCTTCCCGGACTGGAAAAATAAAACCTTAATGTGTCGATTTACTCTCATTTGTCTCATTTTCTAATTAAAGCCCTCCGGCGCAAAGAGTTGTCAGTACCGCAGGAAAACTCGTCTTTGACGGCAAAAGTCTTTCAGAAGTCATTCACAGAACGGATTGCATGCTCTTCCTTGGCAGAAGCCTCCCAAGGGAGCGCTTGACGAATTAGAACCAGCTCAAGAAAGTAGGATAAGACTGTGTTTGTAACATGTGTCCTTTCCCCCCCTTTTGTACAATGCAATGCATGGGTGGGTGGGTAGGGGGAACCCACCCCATTGTATACTCACATGTGCACCAAAGATAGACCTGCCCAATATTTGGCTTAAACCCTACAGCAGTGGTTCCCAACCTTTTTTTGACCAGGGACCACTAGGACTTTTTTGTTCGGTGCAGGGACCCCAAGGTTCAAAATAAAAATTCAGAGAATTTGAAAATAAACTTTAATCATAACTGTTAGTTAAACATTAAACTTAGAATAATATTTGAATATATATATTTTATAATAGAGAACTTTTAATTGAAAATATTAATTTATTATGGGTTTATAACTTTGTTTTGCGGACCTCAATTTAGTTCTCGCGGACCCCTGGGGGTCCACGGACCCCTGGTTGGGAACCAGTGCCCTACAGGGACGGAGATGCGATTCCGCCAGGGTTGCCAGGTCCCTCTTTGCCACCGACGGGAGGTTTTTGGGGCAGAGCCTGATGAGGGCAGGGTTTGGGGAGGGGAGGGACTTCAGCGCCATAGAGTCCAATGGCCAAAGCGGCCATTGTCCCTGTTTTATTGTAAGCCTCTCTGAGCCCGGCTCCACTGGAGAGAGCAGGATATAAGAGTGAAGGAATAAATAAATCAATATTCCAGCCATTCAATCATGACCTTTCATCCTGCCGTCTTTGAAGAGGGCAGGCGCCGCAACCCTGTTCGGATGATGGTGGTTCCAGCGAGCATTTTGCAACCCGACCACGAGAAGCTGATTAACCGCCCGTGACATGAGTTGTAATGCTGTCAATAGCATCACAAAAACTCTCATTCTGTTTCAACATAAAAGACACGCAAGCACCCCCAAACCCTTGGGGACTCCTAAGCCTTATCAGGCATCTAATGTATGCAGAGCACAAGAGACCTGAATTGAAATGGAATTTATTTTTTAATGAGATAACCGACTCTTCATATGAATCACACAATGGGCATGAAATAGAGCGTTTCCTGTTTTCTGATGGCCCTTCCCCAGGGGCGGAGATTCTTTCTTTAGGATTTTCCACATGAAAAATGATTTCATAGTAATAATTTCTCATATTATGACTCGTGGTTCGAAAAGGAGATAACCTTGTTGCATAATCCTCACTACCACCAAGGCACGTGCTCTGCTCCGACAAGCACTGCTGAGCTCGATCCCTTTCCTGCTAGGCTCCACCCCCTTATATGCCAGGCACCACCTCTTAGCGTCCAAACTCCACCTCCTGCATCTCTTTTTTTTAGTGTAATTTTTTTTATTTTTATAATATAAAACAAAACAAATACAGCAATAACAAAAAACATAAAAAGAAAATACAAAAGCGTATCAATTACAATTGCACAAAGTTATAAAGTTCAACAAAGCAAAAAATACCCTTTTGACCCTCCACCCACCTTAAAAAGTGACCCTTCACCTGACTTCCGCAGAAGTGTCTGAACGGTTTTGAAAATTGTTAATAGTAATAATAGAAAAGTAAATAAACTTGTTTCTATAACTCACTAACTAAAATAGTAAAATCCATTTTTGCCAGTTTATCCCCTGCATCTCAATGACTCAGGAGGCCTGGCATAGGGTTGCCAGCTCCTGGTTGGGAAATACCTGGATAATTTGGGGTGGGGCCGGAGGAGGGTGTGGGGAGGGGAGGGACTTCAATGCCATAGAGTCCAATGGCCAAAGTGGCCATTTTCTCCGGGGGAACTGATCTCTTTTGGCTGGAGATCAGTGGTAATAGCGGGAGATCTCCAGCTAGTACCTGGAGGCTGGCAACCTTATACGTGACGCGTAGACCAAGGAGGCAAGATGTATTGGCAGAGTTTGAGAAATAATTTAATTCTGTGCTTTGGAGTTTTGCTTTTAATTACTTTTCCGGCTGCAAGGTTTGCAAAAGGCAGTAACCAACTGCAAGCCACTAGTGCACCAGAGAGAGGCTTTCCGAGTACAAGCACTAACATGCACATTAACACACAGTGGGGAGAGAAAAACAACAAGAGGCAGGCCGAACGGACTGCAAGAGAAAACGTTCAATAAACTTTAAACACTAGGGGACGAGTGGACTAAACAACTTTTTCAGCTGTTTCGACATGAGCTACAATATTAGCAGGCTGTCGCGTCACCAGCAAGGTGATGTGATGGACTGCAAGGGAGAAGCTGCATTCCTTTCCAGGCATAAAGTTTTAAATGTAAAGTTTGAGATCTTCCATTAAAAAAAAAGAAAAAAAGAAAAAAAACAGAACAGGGAGGCCACTGTTATTCCCAACTCTGATTTACCGAGAAAGAACAGTCCTCCGAAGCCCACAGGGACCAGGACACGTCAGCTCTGTAACCCAAATTGTAAAAATGTCTCCTGAATAATTGAATGCTGAAAGAAGCAAGAGGGAAGTGTCACGTGTCCTCCAACCTCTTCATGCCAGGTGAGATGAGACAGTGGCAATCCAAGACGGGCAGAAGTAGACGCACCTCCATTAGCCTCAATAATTCAAAACCCGCTGACTGTGCTTTGCGCAAACGTCTTTTTTATCCCTCTGTTCCTCGCTCGGAACCAACCGGTTCACCAGATTAGCGTCCACCACTCATGTGGAGGAGCGGGGAATCGAACCCGGTTCTCCACATGAGGCTCCACCGCTCCAAACCACCGCTCTTAACCACTACACCATGCTGACTCCCCATTAGCGAACCCCAACCCAAATTTCCCGCCCATAAGGAACTGAGGAGAAGGGGAAAAAAATAGCCTCTAGGAATTCTCCTTCGTCTCTACAGTAAAGACCACAGAGACAAGGGGTGGCAGCCTAGAGAGTCACCTGGAAGTGATATCACATCCTCCCCAAACTCTGCCTTCCTAAGGAACCCACTCCCCATCTCCTAACCTTTGCTGAGGCAAAGCTGGGAACCCTACTCTGTCCACGGCCAGCCTTTATACCTGTAGATAGGAAACAGGAAAAGCAAGCAAAAACACTACATAGGTGAAACAACAGGTCCTAATGTGCCCTCCCTGTTCAGGTTGAGGATCTATAAGCAAAACAACCTCTTGCAGTGGGACTGCTGGGTCTCCTGCCGAGAGATTTTTTTTAAAAATGGCAATCATAGAATCATAGAGTTGGAAGAGACCACCAGGGTCATCTAGTCCAACCCCTGCACAATGCAGGAAATTCACAACTATCTTTCCCCCCACATCCTCAGTGACCCCCTACTCCATGCCCAGAAGATGGCCAAGATGCCCTCCCTCTCATCATCTGCTTATGGTCATAGAATCAGCATTGCTGACAGATGTTTGCTACATCACTTCCAGGGGAAACCCAGAAGTGGTGTAGGGTAGGGTAGCTCTAGGAATTGCCATGAGCTATCGGGCATTGCTTCCTGGTTTTCCACAGAAGTAACATAGAGAAGCAGCTGATCATGTCAAACTCCTCACCCTACATCCACATGGAACATGCCAGGGAAGCTCGCTGGCTGACTTTGGGCCAGTCATACTCTCTCGGCCTAACCTTCCTCACAGGGTTGTTGTGCGGATGAAATGGAGGAGAGGAAAACACTGTGGGCCTCCATTAGGGTTGCCAACCACCAGGCACTAGCGGGAGAACTCCTGCTATTACAAATCTCCAGCCGATAGAGATCAATTCACCTGGATAAAATGGCCACTTTGGCAATTGGACTCTATGGCATTGAAGGCCCTCTCCTCCCCAAACCCCGCCTTCCTCAGGCTCCGCCCCAAAAACCTCCCGCTGGTGGCGAAGAGGGACCTGGCAACCCTGGTCCCCACTGGGAAGAAAGACGATGTATAAATGAATCAAATAAAGACCTCCATTCAAACACTTCTGCAGACCTGGACCAGGGCTACATATTTTGGTTACACCCGAGGAGGCACACGACCGGTTGTTGCTAGTTTGACTTCTAACTCGTTCACTGTGACCACATTTGAGAATTCCCTCCGAACAAACACCGAACGGAGCTCATACGAACTACGCTCAGCTTCCATCTTGGATTATATAAACACGTCGAAGGGCTTCTTTTTTAGAAGTCAGTTCTTGGTGGTCACCAACTGCTCTCCCAACATGCCCGTGGCGAAAAGCTGCCCGGTTCGCTTGGCTCGTCTTAGGAATGGATGCTCTAAACACAGACATTCGCCCCAAGGTCTCACCCACACGTCTCTGGCAGAGATCCCTCCAGCCACGCCAGCCTCTCTGTTGTCCGATCAATGAGCTCCCCAGCCATTATGTGCGACCTCTACCCATTGACCCCTTAGCCGGCCTGTCAAAATCCCTCTGACGTTCTATCTTCCGGAAAAAATTAAAGCTGCCGAAAAACTGGCTTATCGAAAACTTCATTTCCGTTCTCTCTAAGCTATTAAAAAAAATATATATGTTTTGTTCAGGCAGCATAGGTCTCGGAACATGGAAACCGCAGCGTGGGTTAGGGTTACCAACTCCCGCTTGGGAAATACCTGGAGATTTGGGGGTGGAGCCTGGGTTTTGGAGAGGGGAGGCCAAAAGTTATACTATCTAAAAGTTATGTCTGTACAGAATTTGCATGTATTTATTGCAGGCTAAAATTGAATCAGTGGTAGAGCATCTGCTTGGCCTTCAGAAGGTCCCAGGTTCAATCCCCGGCATCTCCAGTTAAACGGAATAGGCAGGTAGATGATGTGAAAGACCCCAGCCTGAGACGCTGGAGAGACGCTGCCAGTCTGAGTAGGCAATACTGACTTTGATGGACCAAGGATCGGATTCAGTAGAAGGCAGCTTCATGTGGTCATATAAGGCCCTTCAAAAGCCTACCAAATAAACATGCTCATGTAAAACAATTAGACATAAAATCAAACAATTTGACTATGATAGGGCCTGATATATGTTATTAGATTTTAGCCTGTAATAAACACATACATATTTTGTACGGAAATAACTTTTAGACTGTATAACTTTTGGCCTTGGATGTTTATTTTCTCTTGACCTTCTGGTGCTTAATTCTGTTGTTCTTTAGGGTTATGTTTTTCCCCCATTTGTTGTTCATGTAGTGTTTGACTACATGGAGATCTCCTGCTATTACTACGGATCTCCAGCCGATAGAGAGCAGTTCCCCTGGAGAAAATTGCTGCTTTGGCAATTGGACTCTATAGCATTGAAGTCCCTCCCCTCCCCAAACCCTGCCCTCCTCAGGCTCTGCCCCCAAAATCTCCCACCAGTGGCGAGGGTTGCCAACCTCCAGGTACTGAGAAACACTAGCTCAAGGCTCAAAGATTGCGAATTCTGTATTACAAAATTAACTATACAAAAGACTTTCCCCTCTGGCTGCAGAGACTTATTTTGAAGCTTTATTTCTGTGTATCATTGTCATTGTACATAGAAATCATATTGAGTGTGATTGTTATTTGTTTGTATTGCCATCATTGCACTGTCACCTTTGGTGTATGGACACATTATTCACTATGTCTTTTGTATAGTTAATTTTGTAATATAGAATTCGCAATCTTTGAGCCTTGTGCTAGTGTTTCTCATTACCTTATTAGTATAGCATAGGTGTTAATTTCTCTCCAACCTCCAGGTACTAGCTGGAGATCTCCAGCTATTACAACTGATCGGTTCCCCTGGAGAAAATGACCACTTCGGCAACTGGACTCTATGGCACTAAAGTCCCACCCTTCTCCAAACCCTGCCCTCCTCAGGCTCCAACCCAAAAACCTCCCGTTGGTATGAAGAGGGACCTGGTAACCCTAGCATAATGCCACAGAGTCCACCCTCCAAAGGGCAGTCATCTGGTGGTGACATAAGAGCGTCATGAGATCGTTCTCCCCAATTTTCAGTTCCACTGCTTGGTCAGGAAAGGACAGCCAATGACATGTAGGGGTGGGAACTTGCCTTCCATGAGCAGGCAATAGGTAGGGTTGCCAACCTCCAGGTGGTGGCTGGAGATCCCCCACTATAACAACTGATCTCCAGGTGACAGAGATCAGTTCACATGGAGAAAATAGCCACTTTGGAAGGTGAACTCTATGGCATTGTACCCCGTTGAAGTCCCGCCCCTCCCCAAACCCCACCCTCTTCAGGCTCCACCCCCAACCCCCCAGGTATTTCCCAGCCCACTGCTGGCAACCCTACCAACAGGCAACCCCAACACTTTATGACTGAGTGTGGTTTTGTTAGGGTTGCCAGCTTTGGGTTGGGACATACCTGGAGATTTGGGGGGGGGGTGGAGTCTGAGGATGGCGGGGTTCAGTGTGGGGAGGAACTTCAGTGGAGTATAATGTTCTAGGATCTGCCTTCCAAAGTGGCCATTTTCTCCAGGTGAACTGATTCTGTCGCCTGTAGATCAGTTGTGACCCCTGGAGATCTCCAGCCACCGCCTAGACGTTGGCAACCCTAGCATGGACCCCAGTTTAAATCCCAGGAGGAGAGAATTCCGAAATGCCTAGAAAACAAGCCATGAAGGAATGTTATCTGATACAGTTTCTGTGTGGTCTGGTGGCAAACAACCACTGGAATATGTAGGGTTGCCAACCTCCAGGTGGTGGCTGAAGATCTCCTGCTATTACAACTGATCTCCAGCCGACAGAGATCAGTTCCCCTGGAGAAAATGGTCGCTTTGGCCATTGGACTCTATGACATTGAAGTCCCTCCCCTCCCCAAACCCCGCCCTCCTCAGCCTCTGCCCCCAAATTCTCCAGGTATTTCCCAACCCGGAGCTGGCAACCCTAGGAATATGGCTATCTGGGTCTCCCTGAATACAAGTAAAGATATTTCTCTTTGCAAATTCTTTGTTTTTTAAGTGTCTGTCATAAAAAGAAATCCACTTTCATTTTATTAGTGGCAAAGGACTTTTTCACACGAAGCACGCCACAGGAATAAGCTGATTATTTTGTTAAAATCTGGAAGGGGGGAAACCACATTATGAGCCTGGAACAGCTTTGTGCACAGTTAATGAATGTATTCTAAAAGGCCAATTTTGCTCCCCAGAGTCCTGGCTATATATTGAAAACAACAGATAAAGCCACTCCGAGAGATTGTTTTCCCTCCGGGAGTAAGAACTGTGTTGGCTCTCACTCACGTCTAATTATAATAAATTATCACATTCTAATAATCTTTTATACGTGCAGTGGGTGACTTTGAGTTTGTGTATAGCATTTCTCCCCCCGCCCCCCAGCTTTACAGAGATAATTCCAGAAGTCTGTAGAAAACCTAACGCGTAGTTGATACCTTTACAAAAACACCTGGTCAGGCGCCAGTTCTGCAGATGCAGGGGGACTTCAGGCCAAACCTGGAACTGTCTCCTGGAAACAGCTGGCTAAATAAAGAAATCTCTATGGTTTCACAGGCTACAGCTGTCGCTGTTTACCAGAGGCTGTCCCTCTTTTCTGGTCCCTGATAAACAATTGTCCCCGTTCCATTATGATCCAGTTGTTACCTTTTTGAGCCTGGACTCGTTTGCAGAGACCGCTTGTTCAGTAGTTCCCAGCCACCCAGTTTTGCTGCCCCTGAGAGCCAGCGTGGTGTAGTGGTTAAGAGTGGAGAACCGGGTTCGATTCCCCGCTCCTCCACATGAGCAGCGGACTCTAATCTGGAGAACCAGGTTGGTTTCTCCGCTCCTCCACATGAAGCTGCTGGGTGACCTTGGGCTAATCGCAGTTCTCGCCGAACTCTCTCAGCCCCACCTGCCTCACAAGGTGCCTGCTGTGGAGAGGGGAAAGGAAGGCGATTGTTAGCTGCTTTAAGACTCCTTAGGGTAGAGAAAAGCAGGGTATGAAAACCTAGTCTTCTTCTTCTTCCTCCTCCCTTCATTGCATTTGTACATTTGGGCCAAACTATGATTTCCCCCGAGGGAGTGTTCCTTGTGTCCCACTTTGGTGCCAACTTCCAGGAGGGGCCTGGAGATCTCTTGGAATTACTACTGATCTCCAGAGGAGAGAGATCAGTTCTCCTGGAGAAAATGGCTCCTTTGCAGGGTGGACTCCATGGCGTACTCTGCTGAGGACCCTCCCCTCCTCAAACCCCACCATCCTCACACTCCACCTCCAAATCTCCAGGAATTTCCCAACCCAGAGTTGGCAACCTATTCCCATTCCATAGCACTGAATGGAGAATGGTAAAGGGGCTGAAATCAGGAAAACTCTATCCCCAATTCACCACTCCAGATCTTTGGAAAACAGAATCTGGGGAAGGGAGGGAAATGGTGTCTCCCTCTTCCATTCAGAGATGTCCCAGTTGCAAATCCTTGTGTTCTTATGCATGCCAAGTTAAGCAGTAGGGTTGCCAGCTCTGAGTTGGGAAATACCTGCAGATTTTGGGGGTGGAGACTGAGGAGGGTGGGTTTGGAGAGGGGAAGGACTTCAATGCCATAGAGTCCAATTGCCAAAGCAGCCATTTTCTCCAGGTGAACTGATCTCTGTCGCCTGGAGATCAGTTGTAATAGCCGGAGATCTCCAGCCACCACCTGGAGGTTGGCAACCCTAGGCAACAGGGAGAAGAGGAAGGAGAGGAAACTGCCCAAAAGGACATTGCTAAGTCGCCATTCGGTGGGGGTGAATTTGGGACCTCGGCACTCCACCCTCCCATTCCTTTCACAGCATGGTTCTCTGCCAACTGCTGTTCCTGACTACGGGTCTAAATGCATCCTTAACTTAGCAGGCACGGGTTAGAGACCCAAGCAAGCATTCTACCATTGTTTTCACAGCATGACTTCAAAAAAAGCTATTGCATATGTATAAAATATTATATCAGGTTCAGCCATTAATAAACACGGCTGTTTAAAGCACACACAATTTTTTTTTCACAATTTTATCTAGAAACGTTTCTTTTTAAAAATTTATTAAACAACAAAAAAGGAATACAAATGGTTAACTGGGAAACTAATTGGGGCAAGTAAATACATAATCTAAATAAAAGGGTCTATATGCCAAAAAATACAGCAAGAAATGAGCTATCTGATTACACCCAACTGTCTAAAAAAGTCTAATGGCAATGTTGAACTACAAAGCAAAACAGGACCCAATACAACAACAAGCCACATAAAACTAATCACAACAACCTACGGAATAAATGATGGTACACAAATCAAAACAGTAAGTACACACCGTGAAAATCAACAGCTAAAGTAAGAAGGGATCCAATGATTTCTACATTCAAAATGTAGAAGTTAAGAGAATCTCAACAATTGAGGTTCCCTAACAAAAAAGATGGTATTGAAATCACCCCCCCCCCCCCACGAATCCATGAAAGCCAGGGGGATAAATGCCTTCCCCCTTCGTATACATGAGGTCAGTCCTTGGGAAAAACTGTAAACCATCCCCCCCAGGTATCCAAATTTTTTTGGGGGGGGAGTGTAGGCAGGAGTGGAGGAGAGAAAGTCTTCAAGCCTAGACTGGAAAATTCATAGGGGCAGATGGCAACAGATGGATCAACCAAATAATCCTTTTCAATCCCAGATGCACGTCAAAGGCAAGGCACCCGACCCCAGGTACAGCAAGCGGAGTTTTTTCTATCACCAGTCAAAGTTATTTTTCTCATGTCCCAGGAATTTAAATTCATGTGTATGGAGATGCTCAGCATTTCTTTTCCAGATTTAATTAACCTCCTCCTAATTTGAAGTTGGTGGCACTCTTCACAAGTGGTCAGAGATATTGCCTGTTTCAGGGTCCCTCCAAATATCCTTTATTTTGTCAGAAAATTGAGCAATACAGTCTGAAAAATCCTGCAGTGCTTTCCTAAGTATTTCCTCATCTTCCATCTCTTCCATTTGGTGCATTTGCTCTTGTAGGATCTCAGATTGATTGTTAGTACTTTCACAGAGATCTTCTGTGACATTTAAACTGCCCCTATTTGAACCTACATTCATTTGAGGATTATAATTAGAAAGAATGTCTATAGGACCAGTGTTTGAGCTTAGATTAGGTAGGGACATTTCTTGTTTATTAACTTGTGGATCAGAGTCCTCCCGCTGGAAGTTTTTCTTTAAGATTTTCCTTTGCTCTCCAGAATTAGGAAATTGTGTCACTTTTGGAGTTTCATTTAGCTGGATTTCCTGCTCATCAACTTTTGGTTATAAATCCAGTTCCACTCTGTCTACAGCATGGTCTAACTTTGTTGTTATTTTACTTACACATGTTGGGTCGATGTGGTTGGAAACAGGTGGATTTCTCTCAACTTGTGGCATAGGAGGGAAGAGTGGTATCTTGTGGTCATCATAGAAAATCCTTCTGGTACTTATTCTATAAATATTTAAGAATCTTTGCATTTTGAAAAACGTCAAAGGTATTACCGGGCTGGAAAACTCTAGACGTAATCTCGAGGTATAGGGGACTCCAGTTAGTCTCTCGAATCCCACAAGGTCTATAAATCGAGGCTCTGTACGAAGCAGCTGACTTAAAGAGCTAAGGATTGATCGTTTATTTCTCCAACGACCTTTGTTAATATTATTTTCTGTTATTAACAGAGCTATCTGATTTTGTAATAACTGACTTGAGGCACCGGTGAGTTTCCCTCCTTTCCTCCTACCATCACCTGGATACCATTACTTGTGAAGGAGTCTGCGGCTGAATACAGCTTCTGTGGAGGAGCAGTACTTAGTTTGCAACTAAGAGTTGTTGATTGTATCTCCTGTAATACTTGCAATTTACTAGATATAGAGTTTAATTGTTGTAAGATGGCTATACCAGTCTGGCCGGTGAGTCAACAATGATCTCCGATAAATTCCAGCAATTCCTCTGAACTCCTTCGGGTTTCTTTAGAGGGTTGAGATCTTTGCGAGTCTAATAAGTTCTCCTTAAGGAGGGAGTCAGATGTAGCCTCTGAGACAATATTTCTATTTGAAGAGATAAAACTACAAAGGTCTTTTACAGTTTCAGAGCGCCGAATTAATTTGTCTGGGCGAGCCTGCTTCGGTGTCTTTTCTAGGGATGGAGAGTTGGAAGAGTTCCTCTGGCCTTTTTTCCTTCCCGTTAGCCGTGAGTTCTCCATACCCCTCCCACACGCCAAAAAAAGCGAGGAGAAACACTCCTTGTCCGTGACTTTTGTTAAGAATAAAGCCAAGATAACAGCCTCACAAAAGCTCTTGCCACCTCCAAACAGCCAAAATTGAAAACCAAATTGGTGAAGATTAAAAGCAAAATCACGGGGCGCTTCAGAACAGAGCTGCTGTTTCGTCTGCCATCTTCCATAGTTCTGATGATCTAGAAACTTTTCCTTGACCCAGTTGATTTGGCGAACTTGAGGCAAAGGGAGGTGATCGGAGGGCTGCAGAATGGAGGGCAAAGAGCTGACACAAGCTCCGCTGACCACTGGAGGCTTCACGGATCAAGAGAAAAAGTGTGAAAAATACCATCAGGCCACCGCTCCGGAGGGAGAATTACAGGCCTGGAAAATCAGATCGTGCTCTCCGAGCTGCTTGATCCTGTTATTTTTTTCCAGCAAAGATTGTAGAACAGATAAAACTCAGGAACCATGCCTGCAAGACGTTTGCAATAAGCATTTCGTCAGCCAAGACAGCTGTTACCTGAGCTAGGACAAAATAGTCGAAACCTGCTTTTATTTTTTTTTTCAATAAAGGTTTTTTTTTTTTTTTTAGTCCTTTGGCTTAAAAAAAATGTATTAATGTTTTCGTTCACGGTGAGAAATCTAATTTGTATCTACAGCCAAGCCTTGAAATTATAGGCTCCAACTATCTCAATTTTTGAGGGACAGTTCCTATTTTTGGCAGCTGTCCGTGTTTTTAATTTTGCTTCTGGGCGAATATCTTATTAACGTTTTGTTAGTATGAGATAGTAAAATTGTCAGTTTAGCTTCCTTTCCAGTGTTTCTAGAAACTAAACATTGGGAAGGTGTGTATGTGTATGCCTATTGTATATATTGCCCATTGGGTTGCCAACCTCCAGGAAGGGACTGGAGATCTCCTGGAATTACGACTGATTTCCAGACTACAGAGGTCAGTTCTCCTGAAGAAACCTGGCTACCCTACCAAAAGACGACTCTTCTCCTCCTCCTCCTCCTCCTCCTCCTCCTCATCCTCCCCCCCCCTTAGCAGAAGGAGGGGTCCAACTGCTTATACCGGGCCAGAGGCAGTCTTCAGCAGTCATTACAATGAGGGGTGCAAATCCAGCCCTGCCTGCTTTCGTTTGCCTGCAGGCCGGCTTCCTTTGCAACCAATGCATGGGGACATCTGACCCTTCTCAAGGTCGCAGTGCAGCTTTTGAACAGGGTCGCAAATTTCTTCCTCTTCTGGTGGCTTTGGCAATAATGGGAAACCCGTCTGTCTGAAGACAGGCTGTCATTTCTTGGCCAGCCCAGTGCATCTGAGGTTAATGGAAAGGAACATTTCTCCAGAGAAGCTGCCGTTTTCTGTCTCATGTCATACTACCCTATGCATAAAAACATTTCCCTGTAGGGAAAGAGAAAGTGGCTGCCAAAAAAATAAAAAATAAAAATCGGATATCTTGTAGAGGTTGTCAAGTTTTAGGGACTGCTAAAGAAAGGTCTCCTGACTACCAGTTTTGAAGGTACCAAACACCAGTGCTTATTGATAAAAACTCCCCTACCCAACATTGTATCTGCATGGGGTTGGAGTGGCACCAGGGTGTGTGTGTGAGGAAAAATAGCAATGTTTGTTTCCTTCTACTTTTAGGGCACTTCCGCACTCATTTTCATCACGTGTTCCCCTATTGCTACATTTTTTTCTTTTCCGCACGTTTTGCTCTTTCTATTGGTCTCTTTGATATTACATCGCTGTCTCTCCTGCACATAGATCACAATGGGTAGACTATTTAGTCTGTCTCTGGCAATAGAAAAGAGCAAGAGTCCCATGGCACCTTAAAGACGAACCAAATTTCTGGCAGGATATGAACTTTCCTGAGTCGGTTTGAAAGTGCAGGGAAAGATGCAGGAGATGCAGCGATGTAATATCGAAGCGACCACTAGAGGGAGCAAAACACATATTGAAAGACCCCTCTTCCCGGAAGCAATAGGGGCACACAAATGATGAAAATGATAGTGCAGAGGAGACCATAGTTTTAGGTGGTTAGACACGTTGGTCTGCTGTAGAAGAGCAACATTGAGTCCAGTGGCACCTTAAAGACCTGCAGGATTTCCCAAGATATAAGCTTTCGAGAGTATCTGACGAAGGGAACTTTGATTCTCAAAACCTTACACCCTGGAAAATCTGGTAGGACTTTAAGGTGCTAGGGGACTCTAATCTAGTCCTTCTACTTACACAACACACACAATTTCTCCCATAAGCTGCTTAGAAAGTTTTTTTTTGTAGATGAGAACTTACCTCCCTGTGTTTTCCAACTGTTTAACTCTTTTCCTACATACTGAAAATAACTTCTCACCTCTGGGTCAGTCTCTACCTTCAAATTACACCAACCCAGCCCCCCATTCTGTTAACAAAATAATTGGGGAAAATGGCCCTGGTGTTACATGAAGTATGTAGTTGTGTGGTTCCTCAAGTCTCATTTGGGGTGGGGTAAAGCATCTGCATGGCATGCTGAAGGTCCCAGGTTCAAGTCTCGGCATCTCTAGTAAAAGGATCAGGTGATGAGAAAGACCAATCAGATGCATTCATTAGGAAAAAATTTCTAACAGTTAGAGCGGTTCCTCAGCCATCTGTCAGCAATGCTGATTCTATGACCTTGGATAGATCATGAGAGGAAGGGCACCTTGGCCATGTTCTGGGCATGGAGTATGGGTCACTGGAGGTGTGAGGGGAGGTAGTTTGGAATTTCCGGCATTGTGCAGGGGGTTGGACTAGATGACCCTGGTGGTCCCTTCCAGCTCTATGATTCTATGATTCTATACCTCCACTGGCAGTGAATCCCACAATTCAATAACTCACCGAGTAGAGAAATATTCCTCTTTGTCTGTCCTAAACTTATTTCCCAAGAACTTCATTGGGTGCCCCGGAGTTCTTGTAATATGAGAGAGGGTGAAAAAGCATGTATTTGACCAGTGTGCATTTGTATACGGTGGCTGCCCCAGTCCATCAGAACTACTGGCCGTTATAATTTTCTGTACCCTACCTGGAAATAGCATGGCTTAACAAGCACCTTTTAGAGCATGCTCACGGGAAGCTGCAGCACATGGTAATTTTCAAGAAGAACCAAGCTGGAACAATTGAGGATTTTAAAAATATATATATAAATAGCATTTGAGATTTCAAACTGGCACCTGACAACCAAGCAACATGGCAACCTAGCAATTTCCTCATTACGATTAACGTAAATTAATGGGAGCTGAACAGGAAGAAGACAGGTCACAGCACCTGGCCAAGAAATGCCTGGGCAGAGAAGCACCAGAGCAGAGTTGGAGGGAATGCACATGAAAACCTTTCTCATGCTCCTGCTCTACCAGCCAGGCACATCACATTTTCCTTAGAAAGCCAAGCTGGAAACTTTCAGGCTTCTCTTGAGCCAAGTTGCCATGGCGATGGAGCCGCCATCTGCCAACTCTTCAATGAGGGGAAAGAAGGAGGTCTACCAAAGCAAGGACGGCGTTGTTTGAAGGGGCCCTTCCACCATGAGCCGGCGTGGTGTAGTGGGTAAGAGCGGTGGTTTGGAATGGTGGACTCTGATCTGGAGAACCGGGTTTGATTCCCCACTCCTCCACATGAGCGGTGGACACTAATCTGGTGAACGAGGTTGGTTTCTCCACGCCTCCACATGAAGCCAGCTGGGTGACCTTGGCCTAGTCACATCTCTCTTAGAGCTCTCTCAGCCTTACCTACCTCACAGGGTGTCTGTTGTGGGGAGGGGAAGGGGAGGTGATTGTAAGCTGGTTTGATTCTTCCTTAAATGGTAGAGAAAGTCGGCATATAAAAACCAACACCCCCCCTCCTCCTCCTTCTGGTCCAGGATTGATCTAGAACTCTTTATTGGTTGGTATCCAAGATAATCAAATGGAGTTTCAATGGATTGTAGTGTCATCCATGGGGTCCCTCAAGGATCTGTGCTGGGACCGGTGCTTTTCAACCTGTTCATCAATGACCTGGAGTTGGGGGTGAACAGCGAGGTGGCCAGTTTTGCAGAAGACACCCAATTATTTAGGGTGGTTCAAACAAAATCTGACAGTGAAGAACTCCAAAAGGATCTCTTCGGATTGGAGGAATGGGCAGTAAAATGGCAAGTGAGATTCAATGTGAGCAAGTGTAAAGTGATGCATATCGGAGCAGAAAAAATCCCAACTTCACACATACACTGATGGGATCTGTGCTGGCAGTGTTCACAGAATTAGCATTGTTGTCAGATGGCCATCTAGTCTCTGCTGAAAATCCTCCAAAGAAGGAGAGTTCATAGTTCAACACAGCACTGTTTGTTGTTTGTACTCAGAGCACAATACTGCACACCAGCAAAGCCCGTGCTGTTTCACAGACTTCTTACTGTAATTGCAATGTTTTAAGAAGAAGACGTCGATGAGGAGTTGGTTTTTATATGCCGACTTTCTCTACCACTTAAGGCAGAATCAAACCAGCTTACGATCACCTTCCCCTCCTCACAACAGACTGAGAGACAAGATGACTGCAGCAGCATTGTCCTGCCTGTGTTCCACAGCATCTAATATGATAGGCCTGCTCCTCCGATCCTGGAAAGAATAGGTATGCATCATGAGTAGTATCCATTTTGACTAGCATCCATGGATAGCCCTCTCCTCCATGAACATGTCCATTCCCCTCTTAAAGCCTTCCAAGTTGGCAGCCATCACATCCTGGGGCAGGGAGTTCCACAATTTAACTATGCATTGTGTAAAGAAATACTTCCTTTTATTTGTTTTGAATCTCTCACCCTCCAGCTTCAGCAGATGACCCCACGTTCCGGTATTATGAGAGAGGGAGAAAAGCTTCTCCCTGTCCACTCTCTCCATACCATGCATCATTTTATAGGCTTCTATCATGTCTCCCCTTAACCGCCTTCTTTCCAAGCTAAACAGCCCTAAGTGTTTTAACTGCTCCTCATAGGGCAGTTGCTCCAGCCCCTAGTTTTTCCCCCCTTCTTTTTCCTCTTCATTATCTTTACATTGTTATAATGATTTGGATTCATAACGGTTAATTTCAGTTCAATGTTTCTACCGTTTTATTGTCAACAGGAACACAAATAATGTGCTAAAAATAAAAATGCCTAACAATCTTTGCTATTATTTATTTAAGTTATTAATATTCTGGTTTTTTTACCCCATTGGAGACTCAAAGTAGTTTACAACAGTCTCTATTTTATACTCACAACAGTCCTGTGGGGTAGGTTATGCTGAGAGGTCAACAAGCAAGCTTTGGTGGCAGAGTGGGGATTCGAACCTTGGTCCCCCAGATCCTAGTCCAACACTCTGCTATAATAATGTGCTCAAAAATGAAAATGCTCAAAAAAACCTTTGCAAATAATGTGCTCAAAAAAATAATAATCAAACTTTCTCTGCCCTCATTGCTTATTGTCTCTCACATCGTTCACTCCAAACACGTGCACTGCTTTGTTAACAATTTCAGAAAAGTAATATTTTGAGTGGTTTTGCATTTCCACAGTTGGCTCTGTTTCCCGTGACAGATGGCCGGGTAGTTGCTCACGCTGCATAGTGGCATATGCTCAGAATTTATGGGATTGCTGATTGGCGAGAGATCAGTTGTAATAGTAGGAGATCTCCAGCTAGTACCTGCAGGCTGGCAACCCTAGACTGTCTTCCAGTGTGGTGTAGTGGTTGAAAGCGATGGGCTCTAATCTGGAGAACGGGGCTTGATTCCCCCACTCCTCCACATGAGTGGCAGACACTAATCTGGTGAACCGGGTTCCCCTCCCCACTCCTACACACAAAGCCAGCTGGATGGCCTTGGGCCAGTCACACTCTCTCAGCCCCACCCACCTCACAGGGTGTCTGTTGTGGGGAGGGGAGGGGAAGGGAAGGGGATTGTAAGCCGGTTTGAGTCTCCCTTAAGTGGTAGAGCAAGTCGGCATATAAAAACCAACTCTTCTTCTTCCTCCTCCTCTTCCTCCTCCTCCTCCCAGGGCTCTACATAAGTAGGCTGAGATGTAGAGTTGCCAGCTCCAGGTTGGGAAATATCTGGAGATTTGGGGGTGGGGTGGAGCCTGAGGATGGAGGGGTTTGTGGAAGGGGAGGGACTTCAAGTGGGTATAATGCCATGGAGTCCACCTTCCAAAGTGGCCATTTTCTCCAGGGGAACTGATCTCTGCCATCTGGAGATCAGTTGTGATCCCAGGAGATCTCCATCCACCACTGGGAGGTTGGCAACTCGGCTGGGAGGCAATTGGCCCCAGCTGCACTGCTAGTCTGGCCCTTTGCCAGTTGGAGGTCTCCTGCTATTACTACTGATCTCCAGCCGATAGAGATCTGTCCCCTGGAGAAAATGACCACTTTGGCAATTGGACTCTATGGCATTGAAGTCCCTCCCCTCCCCTCCCCAAACCCTGCCCTCCTCAGGTTCCGCCCTGAAAACCTCCCTCCAGTGGCGAAGAGGGACCTGGCAACCCTAGCACGATGCTGTTCCTGCAGAGTGGGAGAGGATAAAAATGGCTTCTACCTTAGATCTTTTGCCCAAATAACAGTGTCCCCATGATTGTCAGCGACACGATGACATCACTGTCAGGAGTGATGTCGGCATGTCATATTGGCCTCCCTCCATCTTCCCTTTGCAGCTTGTAAGTCCCCACCCACGGAAGCTGGCATCCCTAAAGTTAGGGTTGCCGGGTCGCTTAGATTGGCAGGCAATTGCTCGGCTACCCATTGCCCAGCTCGGAAGAGGAGACTGCTTGTGCGTGCGGCCGCACCAGCTCCCAGTTTGAGTGGTAAAACACCCCTTGCGATGCGGCACTCCCGGGTGTAAACTGGAAGTGACGTGATTGTGTCGGTGCGGCCACGCGCACGCGAACCCTGCCTCAGCTCCGCCCCAAAAACCTCCCACTGGAGGAGAGGGGAGACCTGGCAACCCTACCTAAAGTAGAAGAAGAAGAGTTGGTTTTTATATGCCAACTTTCTCTGCCACTTAAGGGAGACTCAAACCCGCTTACAATCACCTTCCCTTCCCCTCCCCACAACAGACACCCTGTGAGGTAGGTGGGGCTGAGAGAGTGTGACTAGCCCAAGGTCACTCGTCTGGCTTTGTGTGTAGGAGTTGGGAAACAAATCCAGTTCATCAGATTAGCCTCCGCCGCTCCTGTGGAGGAGTGGAGAATCAAACCCGGTTCTCCAGATCAGACTCCACCGCTCCCAACCACCGCTCTTAACCACTACACCATGCTGGCTCCCCCAGCAGCACTGAGAGAGAGGGATGAGAGAGGATTGAAGTAGGAGGCAGAATAAAAAACAAAAAACAAACAAACCCAGCAAAGTGCTGTTGTTTGGGAATAGCTGGTTGGCATTTTGCTAATACAAAGGAAGAAAAAAAATGTAATTTCAATTTCATTTCCCTCCTTCTGAAGTTAAAAAGAACAATGCGCCGAGTAAAGCATCATTGCATAGCATCATTCAAAAAAGAGATGTAGGAAGACTGCAGAAGCAGACCTGTTTTAATGGAGCTCTTCAGAAGAGTGTCTGAACAAACCCAGAGATTCACCCTTCCTGGCCGTTTAATCATTCTTGTTGTCAAGAGCTTCTAGTCTGAATACAAAGCCGTCAGCCTCCAATATACACTTTTCCCCCTGGCTATTTAAAGCAGTCCGCTGTCCCTGAAAAATAT
The DNA here is from genome assembly GCF_029931775.1 of Euleptes europaea. Classification (NCBI taxonomy): domain Eukaryota; kingdom Metazoa; phylum Chordata; class Lepidosauria; order Squamata; family Sphaerodactylidae; genus Euleptes; species Euleptes europaea. Next base: position 8,027,636 of record NC_079323.1, read on the forward strand.
AAAGTCGTTGAGGGAGGAAGCCTCTGGTTGCTATGTGCGCCGCAACCTTGATGGTAACCTTTCTGCTGCCGCGAAATCTTCAAATGCCACGGATCAGGCATCTCGTACGGTGCTGAAGGTGGCACGCTATTGATACCGGTTGTGCTAAAACGTTTGGCACTCGTGGTGACAAAGGAAACCGGCAATTTTCTTTGGAGGGGTCTACAAGAGGGAAGCGTAACCTTCACCTGGGATTCGCAGAGGCTTGGAGAAAACAGCCAACACCCAAAATAGATTGTGTTTGCTGCAGAGGAGGAGGAGGAGGAGGAGGAGGAGGAGGAGGAGGAGAAGAAGAGTTGTTTTTCATACCCTGATTTTCTCTACCTTTTTAAGGAGACTCAAACCGGCTTACAATCACCTTCCCTTCCTGTCCCCAAAATAGTTCCCTTGTGAGGTAGGTGGGGCCGAGAGAGTTCTGAGAGAACTGTGACTAGCCCAATGTCACTTAGCAGGCTTCATGTGGAAGAGTGTAGAAGCCAACCCAGTTTACCAGATTAGAGTCCACCGCTCTTAACCACTACATCATGCTGGGTCGGTGCTTTGCACCGTGCACTGATTTCCTGCATACAGGTGTGGCACAAGCAGCTATTACAATGGAGTTAACAGTGTCGTAAGGAGAATGTTTGCCACAGGAGATGGCACGATGCTCAGTGTGTGGAGCATTCTTGAGTGGCTTGGGTGGACCCAAGATCTTGGCCATGCAGCCAGGCCCAGGAAGGGAGCAACAGTACCCAAAGGATGGGAAAGGCTTGCATAGGCTTGGGGAGGGGCCGTGGCTCAGTGGTAGAGCATCTGTTCGGCATGCAGAAGGTCCCAGGTTCAATCCCCGGCATCTCCAGTTAAAAGGAACCCAGAAAGTAGGTAATGGGAAAGACCTCTGCCTGAGACCCTGGAGAGCCACTGCTGGTCTGAGCAGACAATATTAACTTTGATGGACCAAGGGGATGATTCAGTATAAGGCAGCTTCATGTGTTCATAGCTCCCCTGGAGAAAACAACAGCTTTGGAGGGTGGACTCTATGGCACTATACCCAACTAGGGATGCCAGCTTCCAGGTTGGACCTAGGGATCTTCCAGAATTACGGCTCATCTCCAGAAGACCGAGATCAGTTCCCCTGGAGAAGAGGATGGATGCTCTGGAGGGTGGACACTGTGGCATTGTACCCCACTGAGGTCCCTGTCCTCCCCAGGCTCCATCCCCAAATCTCCAGCAGTTTCCCAACCTGGATCTGGCAACCCTACTCCCCTCACCCCCCACCAGCGGCTGGGAGGACCTGACAACCTTATGCCCAGCTGAGGTCCCTCCTCTCCCCGAACCAACTACAGTATACCTGCTATGGTCCCTCCACTCCGCAAACCCGAACCTCAAGCTCTACTCCCAAACCTCCAGGAATTTCCCAACCTGGAGCTGGCATCCCTACTTTGCCATAACCTCAAGAATCTGCATCTGGCATGGCTCTTCCAGATAGCCAAACCATCTTGAGGTTATGGCCAAGGAGGTGTTGTAGTAGGGTTGGCCATAACCTCAAGATTCTGCATCTGGCATGGCTCTTCCAGGTCTATCACTCCACAAGACTCAGCTAATTGCCCTTTGTGAAAACTCACATTCACATCCCATTTGATGCTCACATCAGTCTCATGAGGTAGAGTCTTGTACACGGTCTTGTACACCGTGAGAGTCTTGTACACGGTCACCCAGTATCATAACCAACCAGTGTTTGAACCCAGGCTTCCTGCGCCTAAGTCCAACCCTACTACAACACCTGACTGGGTTGCTTAATCCAGATGAAGCTGCCTTATACTGAACCAGATCCTCGGTCCATCAAGGCCAGTATTGTCTACTCAGACTGCCGGCATATCTCCAGGGTCTGAGGTAGAGGTCTTTCACATTACCCACTGCCTGGTCCTTTCCAACTGGAGATGACGGGGATTGAATCTGGGACCTTCTGCATGCAAAGCAGAGGTTCTTCCATTGAGCCACAGCCCCTCCCCTAATGATGAACACAAATGAAGCTGTCTTATGCTTAGGGCTGTCAATTTGGTTCGGTCCGAACTGAAAATCAACCGAATTTCCCCTGATTCGGTGATTTTCAGTTCGGACGGATCCGAACTCAACTCTGGCGGGCAACGGGGGGTGGGGGCCGAATTCAGCGAGTTCGGGAGTTCGCGAATAAATTCGGCCAATTCGGCCCCCCCTTCAGGGCAGCCCGCTGAAAGGCGCGGGCTGCCCTTTAAACTGATCTGCGCCTCCCAGCTGGGAGGCTCAGATCAGTTTAAAGGGCAGCCCGCCTCCCTTCAGCGGGCTCCGCTGAAGGGGGGCGGGCTGCCCTTTAAACTCATCTGCGCCTCCCGCCCGGGAGGCACAGATGAGTTTAAATGACAGCCCGCCCCCCTGCAGGGAAGCCCGCTGAAGGGGGGCGGGCTGTCCTTTAAACTCATCTGCGCCTGGCGCAGATGAGTTTAAAGGGCAGCTGCGCCTCTCCAGCGGGCTCCGCTGGAGAGGCGCGGCTGTCATTTAAACTCATCTGAGCCTCCCGCCCGGGAGGCGCAGATGAGTTTAAAGGGCAGCCGCGCCAGGGCAGCCGCGCCTCTCCAGCGGGCTCCGCTGGAGAGGCGCGGCTGTCATTTAAACTCATCTGAGCCTCCCGCCCGGGAGGCGCAGATGAGTTTATATGACAGCCCGCGCCTCTCCAGCGGAGCCCGCTGAAGGGGGGCGGGCTGCCCTTTAAACTGATCTGCGCCTCCCAGCTGGGAGGCTCAGATCAGTTTAAAGGGCCCCCGCGCGCCTTCAGGGAATCCCTGAAGGCGCGCTTCGGCCGAATTTCCCCCCGAACTCCGGATTCCCCCGAATTACCGGGGATCCGAAGCGGGGGAGTTCGGACTTCGGACCGTACCGACCCCACAAGGGTCAAATTCGGCCGAATCCGAACTGTACCGAATTTTTTTTTTTTTGACAGCCCTACTTATGCTGAATCAGACCTGTGGTCCATCAAGGTCAGTCTTGTCTACTCAGACTGGCAGCGGCTCTCCAGGGTTTCAGGCAGAGGTCTTTCACATCACCTACTACCTGATACTTTCAACTGGAGATGCTGGGGATTGAACCCGGGACCTTCTGCATGCCAAACAGATACTCTACCACTGAGCCACAATCCCTCATCTAAAATCCAGTTTCCCACGGCTACTTTGGTGCTGCCGATTTAGAAAAATCTGCACTAATTCTGTCAGAAGAGTCCCTGCGGCTTCTTGGAAGTCACCAAATCACTTTAGTATTCAATTTATATTTTCTTTCATGGAAATTGCATCCCCACACCTGATTATCACCAATGCCTGGAAGCAGTTCTTCCTGAAATTAATTGTCGTCGGGCTTGGCAGGAAATGCGGTGTGTGCAATAACTAGGTCATCCCTCAGTCTTGGTTCGTACAAGAGCAATATATGATTAATGACTCCGCAAATGTGAGCAGGAGAGGTTGGCAGAAGCTACTGGTGGGGTTCTGCCAATATTCGGCTTTGCTGTTGATGCAACCAACAAAGCTGGAAGGGACCAGGGAAAAATGGAATGGACTACAGGAAGAGAGGGTGTGTAGACTAAGGTCAAAACTGGGAGAAGTCTCCAATTCAGACCTTCCTTCTCCATGATTCCACTAGGAGAGCTTGAGCAACCTCCAGTTTTAAAGGCAGTACACCTCTAAATCTCATCTACCTGGAGGCAAACACCAGTCAGGGCTGTTGTTTTTTCATGTCCTACTTGTAACATTTCCAGAGGCAACTGGCTGGTTATTGTAAAAGGTTGGATGCCTTTCCATAGTTTTATGTGTCACCTCTATTCTGTCCTTAGACTGATATTCTCAGGACAGTTTCCTCCTTCTTCTCGAAAACTCTTCTCCCTCTCCTCTTAGCCAGTTAGGTAGCAAGAGGCTATCTCTGTCTCTATGCTTTCCTAACTGTTATGTAGTTCCTTAATAAACATTTACTTTTATCTTTAATCAGAGAAGATGAATATCCATGGCTTTTAGTCCAAATGGATACTAGTTATGATGCATCCCTATTCTCTCCAGGATCGTAGGAGCATGCCTATTATATTAGGTGCTGTGGAAGATAGGCAGGATACTGCTGCTGCAGTTGTCTTGTTTGTGGGCTTCCTAGAGGCACCTGGTTGGCCACTGTGTGAACAGACTGCTGGACTTGATGGGCCTTGGTCTGATCCAGCATGGTTTTTCTTATGTTCTTATGGTAATGCACGCACACCCTGGTAATTATAATCTTTAACGGGGACTACTTTAAACTTTTTAGGACAGGATATAATTACCCTGACTTGGATGGTCCAGCCTGATCTCATCAATTCTTGGAATCTAAAAAGGGCTGGCTCTATTCAGTACTTGGATGGGAGACCACCAAGAAAACCCAGGGTTGCTATGCAGAGGCCTGACCAGGATGGACCAGACTAGCCTGATCTCATCAGATCTCAGAAGCTAAGCAGGGTTAGCCCTGGTTAGTACTTGGATGGGAGACCACCAAGGAACCCCAGAGTTGCTACGCAGAGGCAGGCAATGGCAAACCACCTCTGTTGGCCTCTTGCCTTGGAAACCCTATAGGGTCAAGTCAGCTGCGATTTGATGGCACTTCACATTCCATTATGCCTAGTTTGTACTTGGATGGGAGACCACCAAGGATGTCCAAGGGTTGCTATGCAGAGACAGGCAAGGGCAAACCACCTCTGTTTGTCTCTTGCCTTGAAAACCCTGCAGGGTCGCCAGAAGTCAGCTGCGACTTGATGGCACGGTCCACCACCATGAAGTTGCGTGCAGACTGAAAAGTATATCCCAGGATATAATTGCCCTAAAGTTGCTTTGGGGAGTCAGTGTCTTCCGTTCTCCTCCTCCTACTACTCCTTTTCAAAATAAAATAACTCTCACAAGGGAGGGAAAAATAACTTACTGGAGTTAATGGGCATGAAAAAATCAATGTTCCGACATGACATTCTCTTTACCTGTCTTGCTTAGGTCAAAAAACATTTCAGAAAGCCAGCAAATACAGCATAAAGTCCCTGAAGACAAATATCGAAATGAAAATGTCAAATAGCATTTCACTTGGCCTTTAGCATCCAAGAATAGTTTGCTACCCTTTTTTGTTCCTGTAGAAGGATCTGTCTGTGTTATAGATATATACCTTTTAGGAGAAATTTAGCCAAGTGCAGGTTGACAACAGGGGTGGAATTCTATCTGAAGCAGAACAGACATCACCTCCTAGATGATACAAGGCTGCCGCTATCCAAGTTTATCCAAAGCACAACATGAGAATGTTCTCATTAAAATAAAATAAGAAAATCATCCGAAATGTAAGTTCATGTACTATATCTGTTGTAACCGAACACAAGAGGGGAGTGGACATGTTCATGGAGGAGAGGGCTATCCATGGCTACTCGTTAAAGTGGATACTAATCATGATGCATTCGTATTCTCTCCAGGATCAGAGGAGCAGGCCTATTGTATTAGGTGCTGTGGAACACAGGCAGGACTCTGCTGCTGTGGTTGTCTTGTTTGTGGGCTTCCTGGAGGCACCTGGTTGGCCACTGTGCGAACAGACTGCTGGTCTTGATGGGCCTTGGTCTGATCCAGCATGGCTTTTCTTGTGTTCTTATGTTCACAAGTAAAAGGTTACATGAGCCCCCAAGATAATTACTTGATAGGCTCGGCCTGGTACAGTCAGATCTCGTTAGATCTTGGAAGCCAAGTAGGGTCTGCGCTTGGATGGGGGACCACCAAGGAAGGCTCTGCAGAGGAAGGCAAGAGCAAACCACCTCTGCTTCTCGCTTGCCTTGAAAGCCCCTTGCTGGGGTCACTGTAAGTTGGTTGTGACTTAGCGGCACATGTGTATGCATGTATGCTGGTCCCACCCTTTAAAATAACTAAGAATGTCTCACGAAGTGTTTAACCACAGTATCATTCAAGGTAGTCCCCCGTGCAAGTGCCGTGTCAAGAGAGCCAGTGCGGTGTAATGGTTAAGAGCGGTGGTTAAGAGCTGTGGACTCTTAATCTGGTGAACTGGGTTTGATTCCCCACCCCTACACGTGAAGCCAGCTGGGTGACCCTGGGCTAGTCCCAGCTCCGAGGCAGCTTCATGTGATGTTTTGAATGCTGTAGGAGAAGCCATGTTTCCTCTGGAAGGGTCACCACAAATGTTTGGAACTCGTCGGCACTTTCCACCACTACCACCAAGAAACGTGAAGGCAATAATGGAGTTTACACACACCCAAACACACACACATACACATTTCTGCTCTATATTTGACCAGCTAAGACCACTCCCCACCATAGTAGCTTACAATGAGTAAGTTGCCGTAAGTTGGCTTGGTGGAAAGAGAGAGAGAGAGGGGGGGGGGGCATTTGTGCTTGGTAATTAGCAGAGCATTCCAGGCTGAAGTGCCCCACATTTTTTATTTCTTCACGCTGAACCGTCATTCCAGCCGTCACTGAGAAGCCGGTGCATACCTGCTTCATGTTTCTTAAGAGCCCCTTTAACGCGACCTTTCGTATTTGCTCTGCCCCCGCCTCGAAGCATTCACTGAAGGAAGCATGAAGAATCACAGCCGCCGCTTAGCTATGCAAATGAAGATTGCTAATGGCTATGCAAACTAAGCAACGAAGGAGCAGGCGAGTGGGGTGGTGGTGGAATTTGTTTGACTTTCTCCTCTTGCATCGGGACCATGAATACGAATTTTAAAGGTCGGATTTAAAAAAGGAGATTGGAGCAAGCATCAAAATTGACCCTGCATAAATGGCCAGAGAGGGAAGATGCAGCATAAATGGGTGCATTCCTTCTTTCTTCAAAAATCTAGATTTTGGAAATTTAAATTGCTAAACTCAACTCAAATGAGCTCTATTCCATTTCTTCCATCTATTTCTCCCAAACAGAGTGATTTGGGGCCATGCAGGCATCCCTAACACTTCAAAGTTTTCTCCTGGATAAACTCTTTGCTCCAAATCCTTGGCTGAATTCAAACGAGAAGATGGATCCTCTCCAAACGGCATACTTATCCTGTCTGAATTGTTTCACTCCAGTGGAGTTTAACTAGTTCATCTCACTTGGGGAACGTGGAGATGGGACTGCGGCTTTCTAATGTCTCATCTGTTTCCCCCTGAACTCCTGCTGGAAGAAGGCAGCCCAGTGCGACGGAAGATTTAATGTACCGACTGGCCAAATTGCTGGCAAATGTAAAATAACCTGGTTTTCTTTCAACAGTTTGTGAACATTTGCCAGTGAAATTGGCAGCGGACGCCAAAGTGGCAGTTTGCATTCTGCCTTCTGTGTGTCAGGAACAGATGGGCGTTGATAATCGGGGCTTCGTTTCCCCTTCCAAAGGAGAGAAACTCATCTGAATTGGCTTTGGCCAATAAGTGCCATCTAGGCCAGAAAGTGCTCAATGTTTCACTGACTGAGGACTGATACACAAGAAACAGTGCATACTGTGGGGAGGGACCGTGGCTCAGTGGTAGAGCATCTGCTTGGCATGCAAAAGATCCCAGGTTCAATCCCCGGCATCTCCACTTAAAGGGACTAGGCAGGTAGGTGATGTGAAAGACCTCTGCCTGAGACCCTGGAGAGCTGCTGCCGGTCTGAGTAGACAATACTGACTTTGATGGACCGAGGTTCTGATTCAGCATAAGGCAGCTTCATGTGTTCATGTGTTCCGGTATGTGCAACAGTGGAGTTTAGAAGAGCTAGTGTTTTTTTTGGGGGGGGGGGATTGACAAGGATTTGGAAGAGGAAAGCTAGAATCTGTACAAATGTGCAGTGCACGCAAACTGAAGGGAAAAAAGAATGTCTCTTTTAATTATATAGTTGGAAATTAAGAAGAAAGTTAAATCAAAACAAAGAAGATGCAGATAATATATGCTTCACAATAAAGATGGTATCAGATAGGAAGATATATTGAAAAGACAGAGTAATGTAACTCAAAAAATGTAAATTTAAATAGTAAGCTTCATACAAATTTTGTGAATATGCCTGTTTATGTTTTATGTTTATGTTTGTTTTGGGCATTAAATAAAGCTTTTAAAACAGAAAAAAGAAAGCCATGGCCCTCAGTTTGCAAGAGCTGAGCAAGCCTGTTTTGGGCGTTTTAGAGGACATTGATTCATAGGGTCGCCATGAGTCGGAAGCGACTTGATGGCACTTAACACACCTGCACATTTTGAAAGATCAATCAAACAAACATCTTCATGGGTGGTTATGGTGACTTCATTGGGTTTTCAAGGTAGGAGATGCTCAGAGAGGGATTTCCATTGCCTCCCTCCGCACAGCAGCCCTGGTCTTCCATCCAAATTCTAACCAGGGTCAACCCTGCTTAGCTTCTGAGATCTGACAGATCAGGCTATCCTGGGCTATCCAGGTCAAGGCAAAAAAAGAGTTTCCGTCTAGACATTAGGAAGAATTTTCTAACAGTTAGAGCGTTTCCTCAGTGAAACGGGCTTCCTCGGGAGGTAGTAAGGTCTCCTTCCCTGGAGGTTTTTAAGAAGAGGCTAGATGGCCATCTCTCAGCAATGCTGATTCTATGTCCTTAAGCAGATGATGAGAGGGAGGGCATCTTGGCCATCTTCTGGGCATGGAGTAGGGGTCACTGGGGGTGTGTGGGGGGATGGAGGTAGTTGTGAATTTCCTGCATCGTACAGGGGTTGGGCTAGATGACCCTGGTGGTTCATTCCACTCTATGATTCTATGATTCTACATGCAAAGGTGTTTGCCATTGGCTGCTTCTGTATAGCAACCCTGGACTTCCTTGGTGGTCTCCAATCCCTGCTTAACTTCTGAGATCTGATGAGATTAGGCTAGCCTGGGCCACACAGGTCAGGGGAAACACCTTCATAGTAGAGTGGTAATCTTCAACAACATATTTCCTGTTTGCTATTCTGGCATTGTTAATGTTTTTAGACAGCCCCCGTTTCTTTCCTAAGTTATTTCGTCCCCTTGGGGTCCTCCAACCTTCTTAATTTCGATGTCGTCCTTGTGATTTTGATGCCTCTCCTTTTCTGTCGCAGTGCCGCTGAGAGCAAAAGAGAGAGGACTTCCTTGCGATGCCGCTTGAGTCGTGTCAAACTTTTGCCAACAGCAGGGAGGGGGAAAAAACCCAAGACCCGCCTCACAAGAAGTTAACCTTGCCCCAGGCGGCTTTCCCTCTGTCACATCTCACCAGATCAATTCAAGGCTCCGTGGACTTGGCAACATTGCTAAAAAAAAAAGCAAAAGCAAAGCAAAAAAACACGTTTCCACATGGATGAGCGACTCCTCGAGCGAAGGGTGATGTGCTTTCAACATAACAGTCCCCCCTCCCCCCCGTTTCCTTCACAACAACCTCCCACAAAACAAGAACACAAACATTTGTGGCAACCCTTCCAGACAAAAAATGGCTTCTCCTACATCACATGAAGCTGCCATACACTGAGTCAGACCATCAGTCCATCAAAGTCAGTACCGTATACTCTGCCTGGCAGTGGCTCTCCAGGGTCTCAGGTGGAGGTCTTTCACATCGCCTACTGCCAGATCTTTTAACTGGAGATGCTGGGGATTGAACTGGGCACCTTCTGCATGCCAAGCAGATGCACTACCACTGAACAATGGCCCCTCCCACATCCTAGAATTAGACCTAATCCGAACACAAGAAAGGCCAAGCTGGATCAGACCAAGGTCCATCAAGTCCAGCAGTCTGCTCACCCATAGGCCAACCAGGGGCCTCTAGGAAGCCCACAAACAAGACGACTGCAGCAGCATCCTGCCTGTGCTCCACAGCACCTAATATAATAGGCATGCTCCTCTGATCCTGGAGAGAATAGGTATGCATCATGACTAGTATCCATTTTGACTAGTAGCCATAGATAGCCCTCTCCTCCATGAACATGTCCATTCCCCTCTTACATAAGAACATAAGAAAGGCCATGCTGGATCAGGCCAAGGTCAGCCAAGTCCAGCGGTCTGTTCACACAGTGGTCTCTAGGAAGCCCACAAACAAGACAACTGCAACAGCATTAAAGGGCACTTGTCTATTGAGGCAGTACTTAGTATTACCTTATCTCTTATGCAATTTTTGTAAGTGAATTTACACTATGCTTATATAAAACAGGATAAATCAAACTCTGTGTTCAGCCCGTGGGGGGGCTAATGTTTTAAAGAAATAAATAATTTTTGTTTCATTCTGCAGCATAATGTTTTGCACATTCTGAGTCTGATAAGGGCGTGGTTTATACAACCATAATACAAAAACCGCTATATCATCTTCCCCATGGGATTTCTGAACATAATGTTCTACTTGGGGTGCGTCTTTCATGCGGGCCCTTATGCGGGAGTGGTGCTCCCCAATACGTAGTCTGACCGGTCTCACTGTGCTTCCTATGTATAAGAGACCGCAACCACATTGGATTGCATAAATCGCATGGTGTGATCCACAATTGCTGAAATGTCTTAAAGTGTATTTGAAATTGGTAGATGTGGAATTCACTTCTTTGACTGGCAAACTAAATCTACAAAAAGAACAGTGGCCACATTTGTAGTGGCCAGTTACTGGAAATTGTTTGGTGGTCTGTAAATAGTCTGAATGTATAAGATAGTTCCTAATAGATTTGGGATTCCTCAATCCAAAAATGGGAGGAAGATTGCACCCTGGAATTTCTTTCAATAAGTGCCAATGGCGCCAATTATTTTCTTGATTTGGGGCGTTAAAATATGATGTTGCAAGGATGCATATATTTTATTTTGTTTATTATTTTTATTTTTAGTAGTCAATAAAGATTGATGATCTTTTTCCAAGGTTTTTTTTTATAAGCGTTCATTAACTATCTTTATAGGGTATCCTCTCTTGAGCAGAGAGGTTGCTGTTTCGTTTGCTGCTGCCTCAAAATAAGAACTGTCAGTGGAATTTCTTTTTAACCTTAAAAAATGGCTAAATGGGAGGTTATTTTTTAAATGCCTCGGATGGAACGAGGAATAATGTAAACCCGCCTCACAGTCCGTAGGTTTTCTATGTGGCTTTACCGCCAAGGTTAGGTTCTTAGTTTTGTATACTTCCACATCTAAAAAGGTTATTGTTTCTTCATGACATTGTCCTGTAAATTTTAAGTGTATATCCACAGGGTTAATCCATTCCTTAATTGCTAGAAAATGTTCCTTAGAGTCTATGATCATAAACAGATCATCTAATTACCTACGGTAAAATAAAACATGTTGGGAAAATAAATTGTAATTATTTAAATGTTCCTGCTCAAAGTTGTTCATGTAAATATTTATACTCTTCCAAAAATACATAAATCCCTGACAGCCCCACTAGGATGCCCTATTCTAGCGGCAATAGGATCACTCTTAGAAACACTATCAAAATATATGGACTATTACCTACAATCATATGCTGTAGCAACTAATTCCTATCTCAAAGACACTCGAGACTTAATTGAAAAGGTTGAGAACTTACCTGTTCTTTTAAATTGCGTGCTGGTGACTATGGATGTCGCGACACTTTACACTAACATACCATTGTTAAAAGTAAGATCTATTATTGAACTGAAATTATTAAACAGAACAGAATTATCTCCTCCAACCCATTTTCTCCTAAGTATCCTTGACATCATTTTGGAGAAAAATTATTTTAGGTATAAAGATCAGTTCTACTTCCAGATAAAAGGGGTAGCCAAGGGAGCTTTGTGCGCCCCAGCAATAGCGAATATTTACATGAACAACTTTGAGCAGGAACATTTAAATAAGTACCATTTATTTTCAGGGGGAGGGGCTTAAAATGGTGATTTTTCACTTTGGAGCAACCCCAAATCACTCATTCCCCTGATTTTTATTATTTCTACTTTGCAATTGTGTTATCACAATCATAAAAATATCGGTCTGTATCTCATAAATTTCAATTCTGCTTCACTCTAATGCAGAAAAGGGATATGGTAGAAGTACAAAAAGGACATTCAAGAGGAACCATCCTAAGTTGGGTCTTTGGCCCATCTAGGACAATTCTAATTGGTGACCTGAAATTTCTGCCCAGGATCCTTCACTACTCTGCTTCTTAGGACCTTTAACTGGCCATGCTGAATACTGATGTTCAAAGAATGCGCTCTGCACTGAGCTATGTCCCCTCCTCTTGTGACATGCTGTCCCTGTCGTATCATAAGAACATCAAAAGAGCACTGCTGGATTAGACCAGTGGTCCATCTAGTCCAGCATCCATCACGCAATGGCCAACTAATTACTCTGGAGGGCCAACAACAGGGCATAGAGGCCAAAGCCTTTATAAGGCTATCAGAAGAGCCCTGCTGGATCAGATCAGTGGTCCAAGGGAGGGGCTGTGGCTCAGTGGTAGAGCATCTGCTTGGCATGCAGAAGGCCCTGGGTTCAATCCCCAGCAACTCCAGTTAAAGGGATTAGGCAAGTGGGTGATGTGAAAGACCTCTACCTGAGACCCTGGAGAGCAGCTGCTGGTCTGAGTAGGCAATACTGACTTTGATAGACCAAGGGTCTGATTCAGTATGAGGCAGCTTCATGTGTTCATATGTCCATCTAGTCCAGTAGTCTGTCTCACACACTAGCCAACCAATTGCTCTGGAGGGCCAACAACAGGGAATAGAGGCCTTCATAAGAACATCAGAAAAGCCCTGCTGGGTCAGATCTGTGGTCCATCTAGTCCAGCATCCTGCCTCACACAGTGGGCAACCAGTTCCTCTGGAGGGCCAAGAATAGGACATACAGGCCAAGGCCTTCCACTGATGTTGCCTCTTAGCATTGCTATAAAGGAAGAATGCCACTGAATGTGGAAGTTCCCTTTAGTCACCAAGGCTAGTAGTCATTGATAGTCAGCTTGGTGTAGTGGTTAAGAGCAGTGGTTTGGAGCGGTGGACTCTAATCTGGAGAACCAGGTTCAATTCCCCACTCCTCCACATGAGCGGTGGATGCTAATCGGGTGAACTGGGTTGGTTTCCCCACTCCTCCACATGAAGCCAGCTGGGTGACCTTGGGCTAGTCACAGCTCTCTCAGCCCCACCTACCTTACAGGGTGTCTGTTGTAGGGAGGTGATTGTAAGCTGGTTTGATTCTTCCTTAAGTAGTAGAGAAAGTCAGCATATAAAATACCTTCTTCTTCTTCTTCTTCTTCTTCTTCTTCTTCTTCTTCTTCTTCTTCTTCTTCTTCTTCTTCTTCTTCTTCTTCTTCTTCTTCTTCCCACGAATCTATCCATAAGCCACAACAATTGGATCAAAGGAGCCAGCAATGGAATAAATACCGAAGACACAGCTGGTAAGAAACATAACATCTGAATCTTTTCTTCATTGTGTGTGCTTTATTTTATTTTTTTACACAAATGGAATGGATGCGTTGAGTATTTACACTTAACAGGAGTGAATGCTGTATAGTGTATTTGTAAACTCCAGTTCCGATTCAGAGTCACCCCCCACCCCACGAAATTACATCGGAGACAGTCTGTCAAGAGAAGCATGTAAAAAGAAAACTGTCAGGAAGAAAGCAGACGACCCTTCGCACCCGGCAATTCAGACCAGCAAATTCCGACAGATTAACCCACCCACTCCAAAGGGGACAAGAGACAGTTGTCGTTTTGATGGAGAACTTCACACAGTGATGTTCGTTTCTCTTCTGATGTTCTGCATGTCTGTTTCCTCTCCCATGCCTCCCTTTCAGTTCTTGCAGCCAGTACCAATACAACAGTTTGCAATCATTGGATAGTTCTTGCGGATGCGGATGCATGAAAGAGTGCAGCGGTCGGCCCTGCTCGAGTCTGAGAAATTTGGGTTCAAATCTCCCCCTCCCCATCACTATCTGCACTTGAAGAAGTCAGCTGCGACTCACGAGAGTTCATACCCTGCCAGAAATGTTATTAAGTCTTTAAGGGGCTACTGGACTATTGCTCTTTTTGACTCCCATCACTCGCTCTGACGTGTCTTGGGGATCAGCTGCTCTCTCAGACTAGCTTACCTTGCTGGGTTGTATTGAAGGTAAAACAGGAAGGAGGGCTGCGTATGCTGCCCCAAGCTTCTTGGAGGAAAAGCAGGATTAAAATGTACTTAATAGATTAAATCTGTATATGGCCGTTGCGCTAAGCAAAGGTTAAAACCTGCCTCCAAACTCAGGGTTCATCTATACATTACAATCAACACAAGTCATGTGGTCTAGGACACATGGAGCCAGAGGAAGGGGGTAAACAGCTCCCCCTCCCATGGCTGTTTACACTGGCAAAAATGGAATGGAAGGGAAGTCTGAAGCATCTCCCTCTGTTGTGAGTCGTGTTGAGGGACCTCTGAGATGACTCATGTCCATTGTAATGAATAAATAAGCCTCTAAGATGCCTTCCTCGCAGTTAAGTGGCTTTTCCTCCAACGGAGTATCCTTCAACCTAAGCTAGCGTACTGCCCCATACCAGGACTGTCTGAAACTTACCAGGCCCAGGCGGTCTTCGGTGGGATTAATGACAACAGAAAGACAGTTGTCTATCATGCCCTGTTCCTCCCCAGTATGAACAGCCAGAAAGGAGTTCTGAGGTTTTGTGACATGTTCCCTCACAGCAAGAGGCCCAGCCTGAATCCCACACAATGCATAGTTAAATTGTGGAACTCCCTGCCCCAGGATGTGGGGATGGCTGCCAAATTGGAAGGCTTTAGGAGGGGAGTGGACATGTTCATGGAGGAGAGGCCTATTCATGGCTAGTGGTCAAAATGGATACTAGTCATGATGCATACCTATTATCTCTAGGATCAGAGGAGCATGCCTGTTATATTAGGTGCTGTGGAACACAGGCAGGATAAATGCTGCTGCAGCCGTCTTGTTTGTGGGCTTCCTAGAGGCACCTGGTTGGCCACTGTGTGAACAGACTGCTGGACTTGATGGACCTGGGTCTGATCCAGCAGGGCTTTTCTTATGTTCTTATGTAAGTATGGGGCATCTTCCAGGGCACACACGGCTTTGTGGCAGATCATGGGCAGAGAGATTGACAGATGGTACAGAAAGGTTCCCTGGAAATACAATATCTGAAAATCACAGTGCTGATGGACACCTGTATTTTTGTCAAAAAATGTTCCATCGGTGAGCTAGATCTCTTGTTTCCTGCAGTGTAATCCTATAAGGAATTGCTCCTGTCTTAGCCCACTGAAATCAGTGGCCTCTTATTGGGTAACTCTGCATGGGATTGCCCTAGAAGTCCTTTAAAACTAATGGAAAATAGGCAAATTTTAAGAGGATATTGATTTTTCAGCCTGAGCTCAGGCGAAGGTCTGTGTATTCGTTTTTACAGGTCTGTCGCACTGTTGCGTCCATCTGCATCCACAAGAATACCTTCCATTGCAAAATATATATTGGAACGACATATTTTCTTGCCATATATACATATGTAACTATGACCAATTAATTAAAAACACATTTTTCCCCAAAAAAGGCCTTAGACATTTTTTTAAAACCCAGCTTTATGAAATCTCCCCAGACAAGGACAATCACCCACAAAGACCTTCCTCTCTCCCTTGACCCCAATATTCCAGCTATGAGCTGCTGATCACCACTGATCTGGGGAAGGAAGCCTAAGTAGGTCTAACCTCCTAGTAGACCTGCTTAAGTTTGCTCCCCAGGTCGGTAATGAGAAGCATTACCATGTTATTCAATAAGGCTTATTCCCAGGAAAGTGACCTTAGGTCTGAAGTCCTAGTTGTTCTTTCCAGCTTTATAAAGTCTATAAGGCTATCATTTAAGTCTGGAGAAAATAAAATGTCCGAGAACCTCTCAGTATCTGGTTGCCCGGATTCTCCAATTTCTCCAAGGGTCCCTCATGCCGTTGGAAGCACTTTCATTCATTTTTCATCAACCCTCATCCAAAGACTTGACCCAAGAGTGAAAATGAGGAAAATTCAGATGGGCAGAAGGAGAGAAGAAGAAAGAGAAGATTCTCTGGGGGACAGAGAATGGGGAAAAGAGAATGAGTGGAAAGGGGACTGTGTGAGGAAAAAAGGGAATATAGAGGGGATATGCCTGTGGTGGTGGAGTCATCTCTGGCTCACTCTGTGTGGTGGGAATAGTGTGGTGTAGTGGGTAGGGGTGTCAGATTAGGCTCTGGGAGACCAAGGTTCAAATCTCGGTCTGCCATGAAGGTTGCTTGGTGACTGTAGGCCATTCATTCTCTGGCTCTCAGCTGAATTTACCTCATGGCTATTGAGAGAGTAAAATGAAGGGCGGGGAAAAGGACGTACACCGATTGCCCTCAGGTCATTGGAAGAAGGGCAGAATTCATAGGTATTAAATACATGGAAAGGGACCCATGTTACTTCCTGCCACGGCAACCAGAAGGAAAATGGTGGACAGTGGCTCTCTTCAGGAATTACATAGAATTACAACCCAGTTCTCTTCCTTGAACGTAATACCTTATGCCTGGGATGAACCCGGACCTTGAAACAGGTATGAGTAGGGTTGCCAGGTCCAGGTTGGGAAATACCTGGAGGTTTTGGGGGACAGAGCCTGAGGAGGGCAGGGTTTGAGGAGGGGAGGGACTTCAATGCCATAGGGTCCAATTGCTGAAGCAGCCATCTTCTCCAGGTGAACTGATCTCTATCGGCGAGAGATCAGTTGTAATAGCGGGAGATCTCCAGCTAATACCTGGAGGTGGGAGGCATGCAATCTCTCTCTCTCTGCTTAAGTGCATGGCCATGTGGTCCTGATCCTATGAGCTGCTGTCTTTCAGCAACTGAGGCCTTCAGATGTTCATGTGTGTCTGGCCCACTTGCTACACACAGCTTCCAGTGACTGGGTACATGCTGGGGTTGCCAGGTCCCCCCTCTCCTCTGGCAGGAGGCTTTTGGGGCAGAGCTAAGGGGATTGCGCGGCCATGCGGCTGTGTGCGCGTCACTTCTGGTTTACACCCGGAAGTGCTGCATCGCTAGGAGCCTTTTACCACTCAGACTCCCAGTTTGAGTTGTAAAAGGTCGCTTGCGATGTGTTTACACTCAGAAGTGCTGCATCGCAAGGGGTCTTTTACCACTCAAGCTCACAGTTTGAGTGGTAAAAGGCCCTTCGTGATGCGGCGCTTCCGGGTGTAAACCGGAAGTGACGTGTTTCGGTGTGCAGGAGCATGTGCACGTTTGCCCACTGACCCTCAGCTGGTCAGTGGGCAGCGAGGTGGATTGGCCGGGGTCTGCCCGCCACCACCGGGCACCTGGCAACCCTAGTACATTCTATGGTCTGCAAGAAAGGAACTAAAGCCAATCCGACGTGCCTGGAGACCAGTGTGGTGTTGTAGCTGGAGTGTCAGAGTGAGATCTGGGAGACCTGGGTTCAAATCCCCACTCTCTCATGGCACTCACTGCGTTACCAAGGCTACCCATGCTCTTTTAGCCTCACCTACCTCACAGGATTGTTGAGAAGATAAAATGGACAAGGGGAGGAATAACTGAAGCTAACATTCCTTTGTACTGGCAGGAGACTAAGGGCGGGGAAATGGGGGCGGGGCACAGCATCCCGTGCACCGCTATGCCACTTCCAGGGGAAACCCGGAAATGACACTGAGTGACTCTAGGAACCACCAGAAAAACCATAGAGTTCCCAGCAATTCCTAGAGCTACCCTATGCCACTTCCGTGTTTTCCCTGGAAGCGATGTAACCGTGCAGATGATGATGCTAGTTAAAAAAAAAATTCTCCTGCTGCCATTCAGAGTGGCAGGGGGCAACAGAAGACGGGGGGAATGAGAGAAAATTGGTCAAACTATAGAACTGGGGGTAGAGAGCTACATTTTCAAAAACCCACTGCACTCGCAGATCTCCAACAGTAGTGCACGTTCTAGACATCCTCAAATCTAACTTCTGACTAATGATATTTTCAAACCCACGAAGGCCTCATTTAAAGGTGAGGCACTAAAACTCACCAATGCAACTTTGCAGTCGCAACGGTGTCTTGTTGAAAATAGGCTGTCCCCAGTGGCTGGCTAGGGGTTCTTATTTAGGATGCCGGCACACAACCCGGTCATGGTGCTTCTGCTGGACGGGAATCTCATTTGAATCAGGCCTAAGGCTTGCACAAAAAGAGAAAAATCTCACCCCATCCTGCTTCCTCCCCTCCTGCGCCAACACCAGATGGTCTTCCAACTGGATCTGGTTCTTCTCTTTTAAAAGCGGCCTTTTAAATTGGACACAAACGGGATTCCTTGGGAGCCTTTTGGCAACCTAGTCATTCGTCCTTGGAAAGGTGCATTATTCTACAAGTTCTCCCTTTCCAAAATCTTCACAGGATGTCTTAATTACATTGAAGGAAGAGAGCTATTCAACACGAGCGAGTTGTTTTTTAAAGCGTCGCCACTTTCCTAAGAAAGGGGAGATGACCAAACAGGTGGTGTTGGCGGTGGGGGAACCAGTTCCAGTCAAGTGTTGTGTGGTGTGTGTATGTGTGTGTGCGAGTGGAATGGCTTGTGGAACAGAAAGCAGGAAAAAGCATGGTCAAACATGGCATGTCGGCACAGGAATAGCCGGAGGGCAGCCTGAGTGGTCTCGAGTTATTTTTGCTTCATCCTGGACCGCGAACGGTGCTACAAAGTGTGCCAGAAGAACATAAGAAATAGCACCAGAGATGTGATCTGGCACGTTTCCTACTGGGTCCAGGACCTACCACTCCCCTCCCCCTCACAAACCTTTATTATAAAATCTTCTCCTGCGAGAAATGCTGACTGCGGAGACCACGCTCTGTCAGCAGGAACGTCGTTGCCATAGAGTCCTATTACCAAAGTGGCCATTTTCTCCAGGGGAACTGATCTCTATCAGCTGGAGATCGGTTGTAACAGCAGGAGATCTCCAGCTAGTGCCTAGAGGTTGGCAACCCTAGGTCAGCGCGACATCACCAACGTCACTATGTCACGTCCGGGTTTTACCATAGAGTCTCCGGCAATTCCTAGAGTTACCCTTTATCACTTCTGGGTTGTACATGTAAGTGGCAAAGTGATGTCAGTTTAAAAAATATTTTTCTCCTTCTGCCACCCATTGATTCCATAATGTTTAGTTTTGGCCCCAAGTCTCAAGTATTCCTTAGTGAGAGGGCCGTTCCAGAATTGGTCTGAAGTTTTTCGGAGGGGGGGGGAAATTCTGATTAATGAAGCTCTTTCTGTGTATGCTGTTCAACGTTTTTGATATAGGATCATTGCCAGATCTGTTTCTGGAAGGGAAAAAAAAAAGAATCTCAAAGGTTTAGAAGGCAAAATCATCACAATCCAGCGTGTCGATCCCAGTACATTTTGAGCGACTGCCTCTTCATTAGAGGAGTGTGAAAATAACTATAATTCAACTCCCCTAATTCACTCCCGATCATTACAAGCATTAGCACAGAGTAGCTCATGGGGAGGAGCGTGTGAAAATTTATTTTGCATTCCACCGACGAAGAGCTAATTGCTCGGTTGGGAACAACACGCCGGAATAAATCATTGACCTTCAGCACCTGTTAAGATTCTTCTCTCCCAATTTTTTTGTAGAGCATTTTGCCGAACGGCAGGTACCCAGTGCAATGTTGGAACACTTGAGAAATATCACCTCCCCACCCACACGTATCAAACCTCTTTCTGCTGCCAAGAAACATGAACTACGTGAGCATCCAAACATGAAACAAATGGAAATGTAAGCCCTAAAGAGAAATACACTTGTTTCGTTATCGCTTCTCTTGGTGATTTTTACCTCTTTTTTTTTGCTCCACAATAGACAGATTTCTCTCTTTTGTTCTGTTTTTAAAAAGTGCAGCGGCAAGTTTACGCTGGAAACACACAAACACACGCGCACGCACACACACGGCGGAACTGAAAAAAATGTTACTACAGTAACCAAGGATTGATGGGGGAAAATTGATTGTACTCAGCCACAGTAGTATCGCCAAAGCGCAGCACGAAACGGAACATTTCCCCCCCGTAGGAGATCTCGGAAAAGGTTGCATGCTGAACTGAGAAGCCAACGAACCGACGGGGTGCAGAAAAAACAAAGCAGAAAACCAGACTGAAGGATTTTGCGTCAGGCCCCTGGGCGAGTTTACCATGACCCAGACACGAGGCGACAATGCTTTGCAAACATAAAAAACCCCCAAATACTCCGTCCTTCTCAGGTACTTGGGCTTTTCCTGTGAGCTTCTGCAGGAAGCTCCCCAGATTTAACCTTTCCTACGCTGATTTATTTCCCCCATTTTTTAAAAAAACACACACAAAAGTTTCTAGCCCTTCTCGTTTGGAAAATATTTTGACGAGTCAACCCAGACATTTTTTTCTTTTTTGCAAGTCTGTAGCTTGCGAGCTGGATCAGGCAGAAGTGTGATAAGAAAATAATGCTTTTGTGTGTGTGTGTGTCTGTATTTTGTATTAACAGTTGGTTAATCAGGCCAGTGTGGCCCAGCGAAAGGTGGACTGAATGCCGAGCAGGGAGAGTGGTGGTGACATGAGTTCAAATCCTGCGTCAGGTGGTCTCAGGCAAAGTTCATGTTCCCTGGGGTGGCTTCTGTGCCACATTGGATCCTGTGCTATGATTGCACCACAAAAGGATTGCCATAGCGCAGTCTCCAACGAAGCGTGGATCCAGCCCTGGCCTCAGTATTCCCCATCTGTAAAATGGGGATATTAACCGACTGGCCCTCAGAAGGGTATTGTGAGGATGAATTAGACAAAGGTCATAAAGCACTTGGTGTATGGAAAGTGCTACATAAAAGATTAACCCATTAAATTCTCAGCACTGTTCTCCCCTTCGTGTCTGACAGCTTCCTCATCAAGGTTGTGGCTATTTCTATTTGTCTAGGTGAGCAATTTCAGCCCTAATTTGGTAATTCCAGACAGGTGTCATATCTGGAGTTTGTTCGACCATAAATGGGTTTTCTCAGAGCTCCTCTCAAAAGAAATGGGGAAATCTGGGGTGTACATGGAGATCTGGATCAGCACCCTAAATCGAAAGTAACACACTGGTATCAGAGGGATTGACAGTGCGATTCTAAGCACAGTTGACTTTGATGGTCTTAGAAGGGTGTTAACTCTGTTCATGACCTGAGTTCGATCCCGACGGAAGTCGGTTTCAGGTAGCCGGCTCAAGGTCGACTCAGCCTTCCATCCTTCCGATGTCGGTAAAATGAGTACCCAGCTTGCTGGGGGTAAAGGGAAGATGACTAGGGAAGGCAATGGCAAACCCGTAAACATCGTCTGCCTAGTAAACGTCGGGATGTGATGTCACCCCCTGGGTCAGGAATGACCCAGGGCTTGCACAGGGGACCTTTACCTTTTAAACTCTGCTTAGTACTGAGCTGTCTGTTTCACAAATCACCATTTTTCAGTCCCCGTCCCAGTCATAACCTCTGCATTGTTTTCTTAGAAAAGAGCCTGACATTTTTTTTTTAAATTAGGAATTTTCTTTAAAAAAAATTTTTTTTAAGGAAAACCCCAGAGATATTTGTTCTTAAAACATACTCATAAATGGAAACCACCTTAACGTATTTGGTGATACCGAAGAAGAGCTGTGCAAAAGACGAAGTCCTGCAAACTGATATGCAGGGATTCTTCTTCTCTTCCCATCTCCCAGTTAGATAATTCAGAAATGAAGGCAAACTTGAAAGATTATCTTCTACAGCCTTCTCAGAATGTAAACAGGGAAACCTGGTCTTGAGACACTTAGTGGCAAAATAATAATAATAATTAAAAAATAAAGTCTTATCCTTCCAGCAGTGCTTAATTTGAGCAGGTGCTTGCCAGGACTGCAGCCTCAGCTCTCAAACCGCCCATTGAATGCATCTCTGAGCATGTACAGAGTGTGCCTCCCACAGAGCTGAGTGGGTTAGACATAATCTGGGAGATCCACAATTAGGATCTCCAGCATTCTTCAAAAGAAGCCGCTGATGCCAATGGTCTTCTTGAAAGAGGACCCATCTCTATATCGTTAACATCAGGGGTCCTGGGAACTACAATTCCCAGCATGCACTCTGCAGAAGGAAGTACAGGAGCAAATGTGGAGGTGAGCTGGGTGGAGCTCTTCCATCTTAGCTACAGTCTACATTTGGGTCCCCCGGCCAGCAGATTTGCAAAGTCCAGGTCTGACAATAACACAGCACATTGTATTCAAACGTTTCAACCTATGGAACAAAAAGCAGTGTCATTTACTTGGGGAAATAAACCACAGGGAAAGACTGACCTCGGTTGCCCTATGAGCAACCTTGATTTGGATTGGCCCCTTCATAGTTCACAAAATCACAAGAGATCCTGATCACCACAGTATAAGAACATAAGAAAAGCCCTGCTGGATCAGACCAGTAGTCCATCTAGTCCAGCATCCTGTTCCACACAGCAGCCAACCAATTACTCTGGAGGTCCAACAACAGGTCCTAGAGGCCAAACCTTCATAAGAACATCAAGAGAGCCTTGCTGGATCAGACCAGTGGTCCATCTAGTCCAGCATCCCGACTCACACAGTGGCCAATCAGCTACTCTCAACGTCCAACAACAGGGCATAGAGGCTGAGGCCTTCATAAGAACATAAAAAGTGTCCTGGTGGATGAGACCGGTGGTCCATCTAGTCCAGCATCCTGTTCCACAAAGTGGCCAACCAATTGCTGTGCAGGGCCAACAAACAGGGCAATGAGGCCAAGGCCTTCCCCCTGATGCTACCTCCCAGCACTGATATTCAAAGGCTTACTGCTTCTGAATGTAAAGGTTCCCTTTAGATCAGAACACAGATCTGAACATCTCTTATTTGGGGTTTACAGAAAAATGTGCTGGGAGGCGTTTCCCATGGCCTGATATCTGATAAAAAAGCCAACTATTCTTTGACCTTCAATGTATCCTGAAGCATACACACATAAGCCATTTACGCAGGGTCAATTTTGATGCTCGGTCAAAGCTCTTTTTAAAAATACGACCTTTAAAATGCCTATTCATGGTCCCGACGCAAAAGGAGAAATTCTGCCCCCCCACTCGCCTGCTCCTTCGTTCCTTCATTTGCATAGCCATTAGCAATTGCCATTTGCATAGCTAATGCGCGGCTATGATTTTGCATGCTTCCTTGAGGGGCTTCTTCGAGGTGGGGGAGGAGCAAGCCAAAAAATCGCATTAAAGGGGCTCTTAATAAACGCAAAGCAGGTATGCCCCGACTTCGCAGTCTTTTTCTGAATGACGGTTCAGTGTGAAAAACTAAAAAAAATATATGTGGGGACTTCAGCCTGGAAAGCGCTGCTAATTACCAAGCATAAATGGCCATAGACTGATTCCCAAATCCACTTGCAAATAGTTAATGCAATACGCACCGCTTTACATAGCTGGTGTAGACTGTGAAACGAAAAGCTCATCAGTGGCTTGCCAGTGAAAAGGCATCGTTTTTTAAAAACCGGGAAAGAGACTGAAAGTCAGCTTTAAATGGTATCTTTTTGCTTACTGAAACAGATTTTTAAAAACCCCAAACCCCAAAAAGTGCATTTATGCCATTGACATTTTATGTCTAACTTGTCTACTCCCTGCTATCCGTTTCAATTAAAAGATTCATTTAATCTTAGGTGATTTCTTTTTTTAAAGAGTGCATCCCACAGGAATTTCGTCTTAACTCAAACGAAAAAGGAGAGTATGACCACAAAGTCTAGAACTTAGAACATAAGAGTATAGGGAACTCTAATGGGGAATATTATGGGATAGTGCAACTTGAAAATCCTCCTTCGCATTTTATAGCCAGCCAAGGATGAAAAATAGTTAGCCTTCTTAATCTTTACAAAATCTCTCACAAAATAGTTTGCCCCCTATAGAAATTAGCGCCTATACATCAATATAGATTCTTTAATAAATTATCCCATCTTTAAGCGCTTTCTATCTTTATATAAATGATAATATAGACAATCAACAAAAAAAAATGTAAAGCTTTTCCCAACTCTATCCCTCTTGGTCAAGTTTAAGCCCTGCAAACTCTTGTGTTCGCATCTGAGCATGTTTCGACTTGAAATGTTTCCCTCCCCACCAAATCCCATTGAACAAACCCACTTTAACATTATGAACTGGATGAAATGGTGGGTTTGAAGCGGGGGGGGGATGCTCCAGATTGGTCACAGGAAAAAAATAAACCGAAAGAAAGATGTGCATAGATATATGAAACTCAAGGTGGATGAGCTGTGACCAAACCCAGACCTTGATCCGACCTCCAGAACAAATCATTCAAGGTTTTTGCAGGGTTCGGCAGAAGATGGATCAGTTTCTTTTGGACACGATCCTGCAAGGCGCTCCGCTTCTCATCCGGAGAACCAAAGTTAAAAGACAAGTGGCTCCGGCGTCCACTTTGAGCTCCGGGGTTGCGGATGGGAGCCACAGTGAGGTTCATTGCAGGATCAAGTCGAGGCCCGAGACCTGGGGATTTCTTCTTAAAGCAATAGACAAGTGTACCAAGCCAAGCCAAGGATACGAACCGGGATGTAGGCCGAGCCGGTGTCCAGCTCTCCAGGTCCGCGAGCCTCCCCGTTGAACGTCTATCCCAACAAAGGGCATGGTGAGCACACGGTAAGAGTTTTTTGTTTTGTTTTATATGGCAAAAGTTTTTTTTTAAGGTTATTTTTTTCCCTCTACCCTTTATGACCAAACCAATGTCCTTCATGGCTTCGAACACTTTGTGTTGTACATTCAGAAAAAAATTCACATTGACTGCAAGAAACATAAAAGCAACCCAATTTGTTTTTTTAAAAAATAAAATCCCCACCCCAGAAAAAAAAGCTTCCAAATAGTATAGGATTAAGGTTTTCTTCTAAATATTCTTCCATCGTGATTAAAAGTGAATGACAGATTTATAGCTTCTCCTTGGAGGGAATCCAGATGAAAGGCCCAGATTGTTCTTCAATGACAAGTTTGCATTGGTTGTATATATCTTCTAAGGTTTCTCCTTGGACGATAGCTGCAGGAAAGAAATAGATGTATTTTTTAACAAAGCTAACTCTGCACCACTGGCTATGAACTACGTTCCAGGTGTTCTCAAGGAAATGGGGGCTTCTCTCATTTGTGGTGGGATAACCCCACCATACAGCGATCTTGAAAACGAGTTCAGCAGCATCTTAGAGATCAACGAGATTTTCGGGGTATAAATTTTCGAGAGCCAATGCTTCCTTTGTCAGTTGACTCTCCGGGAGCTCTGACTCTCGAAAGTGTACACCCCGAAATCTTGTTGGTCTCTAAGGTGCTACTGGACTCAAATCTAGCTGTTCTACTGCCGATCAACACGGCTACTCTCTGGAAATATCTTCATGGAAAAGGATAGTTATTACAATGAATTTTAGGGCCGGATATGATCTTCATTTTGATCAACTAACGTTATTTTCGGGCTTGGTTCTTGTAGGTTATCCAGGCTGTGTGACCGTGGTCTTGGTATTTTCTTTCCTGATGTTTCGCCAAGCCTTTGTGTCTGGAGGTTTGTCCTGAAAACCTCCAGACTAATGAAGACTACAGTCCACAATACCCATGCGGATTAGCTTTGGATTTCACACATTAACAGATCACTTTAGGATACAATGGTTCCATATTAACATACCACACTCTCATTAGCACATTATCTTGATACTTACAGGACAATGATTAGCACATTACTTTTGATACTTTTTGCAGGACAATGATTCAGCTCAAACCCAACCCCTTTCTGACTATATATTACTCTTCCTGCACACTTGACACTGAGAGACACTGTGCTTCAGTGTTACTCCTCTGAAGATGCCTGCCACAGCTGCTGGCGAAACGTCAGGAAAGAAAATACCAAGACCACGGTCACACATATCGGATAACCTACAAGAACCAATGAACTCTTACCGTGAAAGCCTTTGACAATATTTCCGGGCTTGTTTGGAAAAATCAACACATTCCCCCCCCCATGATTTACAATCTTTTTATTGCAGCAAAAAACACAAATCATTGCAAAATAATCGGCATGGATGACTTTCTCCACTTTGGCCTCCAAACTGGAGCACTGTTTTTTTGGAGACATCCGCATGAGGGTCTTTAATCATTGACTTTTCAGCTCTCCACTGTTCTCAGATCACTCTCCCTTCTCCATCCTGGATTAAGACCACCTTTTCTAAAACAACATTGTCCAGGATGTTAGCATGCGATAGGGATGGAAACTGGTGCATTTTCGAAAGTCATACCCCGTGCTATTTTCTTTCCATCAGCCCCCTCATGGCCACCAATCTCCCTGCCACACCACTGGAGAGCTTTCTGGAGTAATGGCTATAGCACTATAATGCTATTATAATACTTAAGTGCTATTAAGTTGCAGCCTACTTATGGCGACCCTTTGAGGGGTTTTCAAGGCAAGAGATGAGCAGGGGTGGTTTGCAATGGTCTTCCTCTGCACAGCAACCCTGGTCTTCCCCATCCAATTACTAACAGTGGCTGACCCTGCTTATCTTCCAAGCTCTGATGAGATTGGGCTTTTCCGGCTGCTATAATGCTACAGCAATTACCACCTTTCGAAAACACCCTCTTGTGGCTTGGAGGGGAAAAATGCAGGGAAAAAGGCATCTAATGTAGCAAAGTGCACAGAAGATCCTTGCTTGGATGTTCCATTACCATGCTAGAGCCACTGTATTTGCATTGGTAGTAAATGTCAAATGGAGAATCCTCAGCATGTGGGAAGTAACTTGAAGTCGATCGACATTCTTGTTCTTTCTGAAGGGTTGCACAAATCCTGGAATCTAGCTGAAATGGCTAAGTATAGTAATCTGATACATTCAAAGATTGACAAGGGATCTGCTGAGTCCTTTCATCAAATGAATACCCATGAATATGAATACTCTTTACAACAGCCTCTTTTAGCGTCTTCTGGTATATTTAATGGCATCCTGTCATGGCTTGTAGTTGTCTGAATGGTAGTGAATTTTGCAAATGCAATTTTGCTTAATATAAACAAGCTAATTCCTTATCAGTATCCAGTTGTGAGAATGGTCTCATCAATGTGGAAATCCAGGGTCTGGGACTGTACAATGCTAAACTCGCATAGGACCATATCAATCTTTATTAAAACCGTCATAGACTAGCGCAGCTCTTCACAATTTACTAGTGGAAACCTTTACTATTATACTTTAACCACAGGTTTACCTAAATTGTAAAATAGTTATTTGCACAATTATTATAAACTATTTATACAACCCGTCAAAACTGCTGGTATACCGACGTTCTCAGCAGCGTCTGACGGACTCTACAGGCCACTGCACAAAACTTTGCAGTTCCTGCTGTAACCTGTGGATTTTCATCTATAAGCAACATTTTAGTATACCCCGGACCTAAATGGCCAGGATGCCTGCTAAGCCAGGGGGAGACAAACTTAGCACGAACCTCTTGACAGTGCAATAGAACGTGCTTCATTGTTTCAATTTCCCTTAAAGCACAGGGACATACCCTATCCTCCAAGGGAACCTTTCTATATCTCCCATCCAAAACTGCCGAGGGAAGAGCTTGGCATCTAGCAAGGGTAAATTTTTTCCTGTATCGGAAGATCTCTAATTGGGAGGCACAGGACCATAAGAGGAGCCCTGCTGAATCTTACCAAAAACCTATCTAGTCCTGCTTCTTTTCTTCCATAGCACCCAACCAGATACTCCTGGAAGGCCTACCTGCAGAGCACAAAGGCCAGATATTCATGTGAATAAGGAATCTACAACCAATATGGTTTCTGCTAGGTCTAATGGGCAACATCTTTGTTAGAGCAACATCTTTGTTCTCTAGAAACTCTCCCAGGTCCTGAAAATTCACCCTCACTTCCTACAGCTGCTGCTGTTTCAAGCCACTCCCGGTTAGTCACTCCAGGGCCTCATTCAGTGCCTCCAGAGTGGGGCTGCACCACGCATTAGGAGATCTAGCTTCTTCTTTTAGCAGTGCTGCTATTCTAATACACAATCTTACGGTTTGCTATTTCTCTTCATCCCTATATTTATTTCCTGGGCATTCCTTGTCATTCTCCACAGGATTCCACTGAAATCAGATTTCACAATCCATTCGCATCACAGGCAATGGCAGACCCCAACCACTTTATCAGAATTAGCACAAATTCCCAAGGAATTATTTTTTTCCTCCTGTACTTGGTTAGGTCATTTACTTTAAGCTGTTTTTTCCGTATCAACTGCGGGGTTTATGCTGTGGGGTTTTCTTAAATGCATGGTCTTATTGCTGCTGCTTGAGGTTGTGTTTGACTGATAACTTTATTGTTAGTTGTTGCTGGTTGTTTTGATGCATTGCTTTTATTGTTTCAAACAGTTTATTTGGAAGCTGTCCTAGCAGCACCAATCACTGAGGAGCTGGAGTGAAACCTGTTATCTCAAGGAAAGTGACAAATACCTGTAAAATATTCTCCGAATTCTTGCTCTAACTTCATTGCTCGGTCGTACGTTTTCTTGGCTTGCTCCTCTGTGAGGCGTTTATTCATTTCCCTAAAGGTACAGTTGGAAACGGTAAGTAAGAGCAATCAATCAGCATTTTGTAAGCCCCACGCAGAAGCCAAAATCA
The DNA here is from genome assembly GCF_029931775.1 of Euleptes europaea. Classification (NCBI taxonomy): domain Eukaryota; kingdom Metazoa; phylum Chordata; class Lepidosauria; order Squamata; family Sphaerodactylidae; genus Euleptes; species Euleptes europaea. The sequence goes on from NC_079323.1 coordinate 8,056,145, forward strand.
GGTCGAACAAGTTGTCATTTCAAGTTTTCAAAATGTGCCTTAGCTTGGAGTAGGAGGTCGCTCACTGGACAAGGGAATAAACTGTTATCTGGAGGTATGGCACTGCTACATAACACTACAGTCTCAGATAAATCACTCTCTCGGTCTTAGTTCCCTCCCCCCCCCCACATGCAGTATGGGGGGTACTAATATTGGTCTTTTTTACAGGACTCTTAAGAACACAAGAACATAAGAAAAGCCTTGCTGGATCAGACCGAGGCTCATCAAGTCCAGCAGTCTATTCACACAGTGGCCAACCAGGCCCACAAACAAGACATTATGCATGTATGATTATGTTAACTTAGGCAGATCATGACAGGGAGGGCAGAAAGGGATGAGTCAGTGCTCGGCTCTCCTGGCCCTTTCTGACATACCCAGGGTAATGTCGATCGCCACTTTGGGGTCAGGAAGGAATTTTCTTCCAGGCCAGATTGGCCACGGATCCTGGAGGTTTTTTTTTGCTCCTCTCTATAGAGCAGGGGTCCCTGGAGGAGTGGGGGGGGGAAAGTAGTTATGAATTTCTTTCGTTGTACAAGGAGTTGGACTAGATGACCCTTGAGGTCCCTTCCAGCTCTTCGCTTCTATGTGGACAGGAAGTATATCTCTCTTGCAGTTCCTGTGTTGACACATACCATTAACATTTAAAACAGGGGCATAACAGAAGACATACATGTTCCTATTGTAGGAAGAGAACATGTGTAATCCAAGGAAGGAAGTGTGCATACCCCCACACTGGATATCAATGCTATGTGCCAATACAGGAAACCATAATGTAACCTCCTGTATTGGTACATATCGTAGGTGTCACATGGAACAAAAATGATATCCAAAGCTTGGATCTTGGAAGCCCAAATACCGTGAGTTCTAGGGTATACCTCCCATTACATCCTAGGCCACAGAGATGGTACTTACATGAGAGGCTCCCAGGATTTCGGCTTAATGAAGATAGCAATGGGATAGAGTTGCGCTGCTTGTAGCCGCTTAATGGCATTTCCCGATACGTCAAGTATACAGTGCTTGCCCTGTTTGAAGCAGATGAAGAGGGGTTTCTGGTTTGTTTGTTTTTGCACATCAACCAGAAAGACCATAGTTGCTACCAGCTGACCAATCCTATCTCGAAGTTCTTCTGAACATGTCCTGCTGAAGCGAACATGCACTCTCCAAAGGAGCCACCATACTCTTGTCTAGAGACCATTCACTTCGAAGGAGCTTATGACCATAAGAAGAGCCCTGATGGAATCCGTCTCATGCTGCATCCTACAAGGGCCAACCTGTTGCCCCTAGGAGGCCTAGAAGCAGGGCACGGAGGCCAAATTCTCTTCCTATTGTTCCTCCACAACGACTGGTATTCAGAGGTGCGCCACCTCCAACAGCGGAAGGTTCTACTTAGCCGTCATGGCTAGTAGCCGTTGAAAGGCCATTTCCCACCCTTGCCCACTATTGGCCAATTGAGCCATGGGAGAAATTGTAGACGCAGTGATGTCACCTCTGGTCACCGTGACTATGATTCTCTATGAATTCCTCCAACCTCTAGAGTCTTTACCACAAAGACTGGAGGAATTCCTAGAGCATCACTGATGTGGTGACATCACTTACGAATGATTACCTGGAAGTGACACCATCGCATCAATAATGGTCCATCTCCTCACTCTCTGCCTCCCCAAAAAGCTCCTGGGGTTGTCAGCGCAGGACTGGCAACCCTATAATCTTCTCATATAGATATGTATCACCCCCTTCCTTGCTTATATATGGCTTCCTTCAGAGCTTACCTTCTAAATATTATTTGGAATTTCTTATTCCTGCTGTATTAACCCCAAAATCCAAGTTTCAGTTTTGTTTCTCTTTGGGCAAATTAAATTCACTCTCACTGCTTCTATTGGCAAAGAGTTCCAAAAGTTACTTGTGTCTTGTGTGGAAAAAGGACTCCCTTTCTGTAATGCCCCTGCGCACAATATGCCAACCTGATTTCGTATTTGCGTCACTTTGTTTCTGCAGTTTCTCTGGCGACCTCCTCCTCCGTCTCTTGCTGTAAGGGCTAATGACAATCCTTAATTCTAAAGGTCAACTGGAATGAATTGGAGGTGACATCTGCGCACAGGGGCAGTGGAGCCATTTCGGAAATAATTGCACAGATCTACTGATATCTTAACAGCAGAGGAGCTTTTAGGGAATGCCTAACTTCCTACAGCAATTTTGCCAAACACTTCAGTAGAGGAAGAAAAGCCAGACATAGAACTGGATACAGGATGAAGTGTGTAAGAGCAGCTCTGCTCGATCAGAGTCATTGCCACCTAGGTCAGCATCCTCCCAGGGACCAATCAGATACCCCCAGTAGGTGTACAAGCAAGGCCAGGGACAAAGCCCTGCCCCCTTCCATAAGAAAATAAGAAAGGCCATGCTGGATCAGACCAAGGCCCATCAAGCCCAGCAGTCTGTCCACACAGTGGCCAACCAGGTGCCTCCAGGAAGCCCACAAACAAGACGACTGCAGCAGCACCATCCTGCCTGTGTTCCACATCACCTAATCTAATAGGCATGCTCCTCTGATCCTGGAGAGAATAGGTATGCACCTTGACTAGTATCCATTTTGACTAGTAATAATGTCCCAGCTGACACCACATTTTAAAACTTTAAGGTTTTATGCATCTCAGTTCTAAAGCATAAATGCCTCTATCAGAACTGCAGTGTAGTAAGCGGCAAAGGGTACAATTCAAGAAAGAACTACATGTTAGCTCTGTTATATGAAGAACTTTCTTCTACCTGCTCTGAATTTACTGCCTATCAGCTTCACTAGTATTATGGCAGGGGAAGAAAAAGTTTGGTCTATGCACTTTCTCCACCCCATAGATAATTTTATAAACCCCGATTCCCTTTGCAGGAAAGATATGCAAAATTTCAAGCGCGCCTACTTACCCTTTCTGCCACAAATCTCACGGACTGCACACTCGTTCCATACAGATTATCATTATACTGCCCGGCCTCTATAAATTTGTGCTCTTGGATATCTTTTTCCATTTGTTCTCTAGACATGACAAAATGGTAATCTCTCCCATCCACCTCGTAATCACGCTTTGGTCGAGTTGTATCTTTGGGGAACAAAATTTTTGAAAGGGAGGACAATGGGTTTCTGTAAGTGTTGCTGGTAAATTAAAACACATCTTAACCCCAGCGCCATTAATATATGCAAATGCCTTATGCCGAGTCCTGATCACTGTTTTATGAAGATCAGAACTGTCTATGCTGAGAGGGTCTCAAGTAGAAGTTTTCCACTCCAACCACTACCTGATCCCTGTAACTGGAGATGCTGGGGATTAAACCTGGGACCACCTGCATGCAAATCAAATGCTCTGCCACTGAGCCACAGCCTCTCGTCCTTTGGAAGGAGCCCAAACAATTATCAAACAGGAAATAACAACTGAGATACACAGCAGAAAACCCTGACACTAAATCAAATACAATGTCAGTTACCCAGAAATTTGAACTTCCCAAAATCCAAAAATTCTAATCCCCGAAAATTTAGAAATTCCAATTCCCGAAGATCTAGAAATTCCAGTCCCTAAATATCCAGAAATTTGAATCCCCTGGACAGAACAGTTTTTAGCTACTGTTGGAACACAAGCTAAACTTCCTTTGGAAGTAGATCATGATGGGTAGCCATGTTGGTCTGTCTGTAACAGTAGAAAAGAGCAAGAGTCCATTAGCACCTGAAAGACTAACGAAATTTCTGGCAGGATATGAGCTTTCTTGAGTCACTTCAGTGAGCTGTGACTCACAAAATCTCATATCCTGCCAGAAATTTTGTAAATTTTTAAGGTGCTACTGGACTCTTGCTCTTTTCTTTGGAAGGGCATATTACAGCTGCAACAGGAAACCCTTCTTTTCTTGGCTCCCCACCATATTTTAGGAGGTAGGACCAGTCCGACGATGGCTTCTGCTTGCTGGATCTCTACACTATTTCACTGCTGTCTTCCAGTATTGTGATCCTTTGTGGTATTTTGAATATGTTCTTGCTGGTTGGCCTCCCAGGTCTCCATGGGGACTGGGCATGATGCCAGAGACACTTCTCACCTCTGCAGTCCAGACTTCTGGGATTATTTAGCCATAATGATCCATAAAGTTGTACATGGGCCAATAGGGAGGAGTACTTTTAGAGTTGTTGTTCCAGCCTGGAGTATGTGAAGTGGTTAAGAGCAGTGATTGTAAGCTGCTTTGAGACTCCTTAAAGGTAGAGAAAAGAGGGGTATAAAAGCCAACTTTTCTTTGTCTTCACCGTCTTCTTGTTTATTCCTCAATGGTAGCCCAGTCCAAGATGGATCAACAGACTCCTCTCCCTTTGGTTGCAGAAAACCAAAGGGGGACCCTCATTGACTCAGCTCCTCCTTATTCTGCTGGGCACAAGGGTTTGTGATGAAGGACGGCACCTTTAATGGTAAAGGTAGTCCTCCCGTGCAAGCATCAGGTCATTACTGATCCATGGGGGTGACGTCACATCACGACATTTACTAGGCAGAATTTGTTTATGGGGTGGTTTGCCATTGCCTTCCCCAGTCCTCTACACTTTACTTCCAGCAAGCTGGGTACTCATTTTACCGACCTCGGAAGGATGGAAGGCTGAGTCAACCTTGAGTCGGCTACCTGTAATAATGGCTGCAATCACTTTTTTTGCTGAATATGGCTTGTGAAGAATCCTACTGATAAGTTCTAAACAAAAAAGAATCCATTCTTTTTCATCATTCCCCAACTTGAAGCTGTCAAATGGATGATATCTGGCTTGTTTCCCAGGTTTTATGGTGACTTTGTGAATTAATGACCTCCCGAACATCCTATCATTAACAGCCTTGCTCAGTTCTTGCAAACTGAGGGCTGTTTACTAGGCAGATTATGTTCACAGGGTGATTTGCCATTGCCTTCCCCACGCATATCCACTTCACCCCCAGCAAACCGGGTACTCATTTTACCGACTTACTGATTAACTGTAATTTGAATCCTGTTCTTTCACTGAACAGCATCTAAGGCTATTTGTAAGTTTACTTGGTTTATGTTAATTTTGTACTGGTAATCTTTGTTTTTAATTGTGAGCCTCTCTGAGTGCTGCTGTAAGTAAAATGGTAGGGCAGAAATGTACCAAATCAACAAAAAAGCAAACTCTTAAAGACAAGGAAAAGGAATACTTACGTGGTACACAAGAGCCAAATTTGTCAGGAAATTCAGATATTAAGTCATCGTTGATCCGATCTTTCATAGGACCAAGGATGATAACCGGTCTGGTATAATTAACTGAAATACAGAAAGAAAAGGAAGATCTTGGTGAAGGATATAATTTTAAAGAAAAGAACAATGCGAGCACCACATAAATATATATTGCAGTAGAAATAAATTGAATTGGAATCACACCAAGGGGAACTTTTTTTGGATCAGTTGGATAGCTAGCTAGCTGGAGGCAGTATATGATTCGTAAAACAATGGAACTAAGAGTTCACAACGTGAACCACATCCCAAGAATTAATTACACATTTGAAAACACTAGGAAGGACCTCACGGATCCGTTCTGCTAATGATAGCTCTTTCCTCCAGTGGATGGAGCCTTCCCATAATGCGAGGGGTTCTTTGAGTTCCTTGGACCAGGTGAAAGCACCGCCATTAGTGGAATGAATCCTCAGGATCCAACCATCACATCCCCAAACCACTCACCAATCCTTGCCACCCTGTGTCCTGTACAAATGAGAATTTTAGTCGCATCTAAGCTGGGGACGCTTTCACCTAAATGTCTGAAATTTGTCAGGACACATCCCTTTGGTGGGGGTACAGTCCCTGAGAGTTTATTCCAACGGAAAACAAAAATTACAGCTGGATATGTAATAGCCTTCTAATTCTAATTACCTATGAAATGTGCCACACCACTATGCAGGGTTCCGCTGCTGGCGTGGCTATGCTACCAGAGAAATCCCCGAAGTGGGAGCCCGCGCCAGCATGGGGGTGTGTGTTCCTGGAGGTGGAGCTGCCTTTAGGCAGCTTCCTATCCCCTTTGGATTTGGGAACGCCCCGTCAAGCTACAGCATGGCTACACCACCTTTTTTCAATAGTTTCAATGGGGATTTCCCCATTTTTATTTTTTATATTGTGGAAGTTCTGTTTGGCGGTTGGGAAGCCTGCGTGGAGGCAGAGTGGCTGCACCACTCCCGGCCACTGCCTAACTGCCCCACCCTTCAGGAATGGGTTGCCCAACTTCAGAGTGGTAGATGGGACACCCCATGCCGTAATCCCATGATTCAAGTTTATTTAGTAGAGCAAGATAGTGTGCTTACTTTCCTGCCTTGTGACTGGCTCGTAGGAGAGAATGCAGTCCTCTTGTCCTCCTGATAAGAGAGGGAAGAAAGGAAGAAAGCAAAATCAAGGATGAAAAACAACACTCCTTTTCCGGATAAACTTCTCTTTAGCTTATCAACTAATCGCTTAGAAACACCTTCCTGAAATCTCCAGCGGTTTAAATAGTGAAGCGATTCCCCTTGTAGAAATACTCAGCTGTGGCAACAAAACCTCCTCCTTAATTACCAGCGGCTTCACCGGCAGTAATAAGGTTGGGAATTCATGGCCAATTTTATCGCTCGGAGGCATCCCGTTGAGACAGGATCCTTGCGAAAATTCGCATTGCGAAAGGCTCAGCTTCCCACGCTCAGTGCAAGCAGAAGGAAACGCAAAGGAGCTCTATCACATCCTGGGCACAGTGGTTAACTCTGAATCGGAGCTCAATACAATGGATGAAACTAGGGCGGCGGGGGTCCGACTCCCTCAGTTTTGGAAAATGAGGACTTTGCCATTGCGGGTCATGGAGAAGATGACCAGTCCCAGCCCAGTAAAACTGAACATCTTGAACAGCCAAACCTGGCAAAGGTTTGGCTGTTCAACTGGCACGGTTCAACTGGCACGGTTTTCAAAAATAAGAAATCATATCAGTTATATCAGAAGTTAAGGCTTTTAACCTTTGATGAAATTGGGGGTAATAAGTGATTGCTGAGAGGCACAAAACACGCCAAGTGGTTCTTTCCCCCTTAATTACGATTGAGATTGAAACAACGCTAAACAGAAAGGTATAGGGTTGCCAATGATCAGCAGTAAAAGCGTCGTGTCCCTTTATGCTTAATGGGATGTTATTGACCAGGTGATGTTATTGACGGCCATGTCATGAAAAGCTTCACCTGCCTGTTTCCATACAGTAAGCCTCTATTGAAAGGACACTGGTTCCACAAACCCCAGAATAGCCATTTTGGGGATCCAAATGGGCCCTTCCTCCCTTTGTGCTGCCCATAAAGCAGGTAGGATCCAACTCAGTGTCTTCTAGTTTATATCCTCAGAATTACTGTTATGTATTAGGCATTTCATATTGCTAGTTGCAGTACGAAACCCCAAGGCGAAGAATCATACAATTTCACATACCAGGTTGGAGGATTTCTGTCTGAATCTCAAAATCCTCCCCACTTGTGAAAAGCTAGAACAGCAAGTGAGAAAACTATGCTATGCAGAAGGCGTTCAGAAATGCAAAGCAAAAGAGGCATAAATGAGCCTAGCTTGGCCTAATGAGCAGGTAGCCATAGCAACTATATTTGCACTATGGTACCCCGCCTCCCTGCACGGGGCAGGACATGCACAGATTACCGAAAAGATGCAAAAGTTGTATCTTTTGCAATTTCTTCATGCAAACTAAGGTTATGCAAACAATCTTTTGAGCAACATCTCGTTTTTCCTACAAGAAGGTAACATTTGTGATGATCCCGAATATGAACAGAGGGTCTCAAAAAGCTATAACCATGAGGTCCAAAACCCATGGTTATTTGGGCCCAACCAAAGACAGGAGCTCTGTGCTAGGGGCACAAGCAGATCGACTCCACAAATGGCTTGAGAATGTGAAGCAAACAGTATAAGAGAGTCGGGACTAACGGCAACTGGTTTTCAGAAACGTGAAAAACCAACAACACACCCACGACCATTCTGTGAATTCTGACAAAGGCCATGGCTGTTTCCTTGCGGTCACCCCGCCGACTACTTCAAAGATTTGCTTTGATTATGCTTGTATTTTCTGACCATCAGAGGTTGCCTCGTTCTCCCTGCGCATTTCCGCATGCTTCCCCTGCGTTTTCTGGATGTTGGCTAAACACAAATCCAGAAAACGTGGGGAAAACAAGCAGAAACGAGCAGGGAGGGCGAGGCGACCTCTGACAGTTGGAAAATGCAAGCATAATTAGACAAATCCCCGAAGTAGTCGGCGGGGGGGCTGCGAGGAAACAGTCATGCATAAATGGCCAGAGAATCTCCCAATCGGGAATGTACCAAATAAGTTTTATCTCGCAATTTAGGTTGGTGAGGTGTTTAATGGATATGTTCACAAAGACAGGAAGTCAATCTCAGGTCACAGATTTCCAGAAAGCATTTCCATTTGCTTATCTTTGGAGGCTCGAATCTTGCAAGAGTGAAGGAGTGGGTTATCAGAGACATGGCATTTTCTATTGTGGCACGTCCTATGTGGAACACTCGGTCATGCATGTATGGTCTATGCTAGTGAAGTTTAGGTGTCTCATGAACACCTGAAACTGCCATACCGAGTCAGAGCATTGCTCTATCAAGGTCCGAAGAATTCTAGAAGACTCGCGTTACAACTATAAAAAGATCAATGTTCTTTGGTCACATCATGAGAAGACAAGGGTCACTGGAAAAGACAATCATGCTAAAAATGACTTAACATGAGGTGGATCAACTCAATAAAAGAAGACATAGCCTTCAGTTTGCAAGATCTGAGTGAGCCAGTTAATGACAGGACATTGTGGAGGTCACCAGTTCATAGGTTTGCCATAAGTCAGAAGCGACTTGACAGCACATAACTCACACAGATCTCCACGAATCTGTCTAACCCCCTTGGAAAATTTCTAAAAAGCCCTCTTTTATTTCAGAGCCATGTTCTCCATTCGATTTCTGTTTGCATTTCCATTCTAAATCAAGCCATTTGCGCCACCGAAAGGTCTGTCGTGGTTGCTTCCCCCCCCCTCCCAAGTCAGAAAAGCATGGAGAAAAAGAAACAAAGCCGTTAACAGGCAGGCCAAAGGAAAGAGTCCCAAACAAAAGCCATTAACTTACTGTAGCTACTTTCGCTATCGCTGGCAAGAGAAGAAACATGTTCTGCAAGAACAGGACAGCAAATTAAAAGGACATAACCAAGCACCGGAACGTCACAGAGCCACCCTGATCATGCAAAAGGGGGCGCTTGCAGAGCGGGAGGAAAACCCCCAGAGCGGCAGACCAGCCCAAACCGACCGACTGAATTAATCCAGTGAAGGGCCAAAGCATTATCACTTGTGGATGTATGGAGAAAGAGCAATGGGCCATCCGCAGAAGCCTCCAGCAACCTATGAAAATACTAGGGCAGGGCTCCCCAATGTGGTGTCGTGGCACCTGCCGACATCTTTTCTGATGCCCGCCAAGTGTTTTTACAATGTGGGTAGGGCCAGGTAAGAGTTTTGCCCAGCAAGGCTTCTGATTGACTACTGGAGAGTTGATTGGCTGTGGAGATTATTTAAAATGTTGCTTTGGCAGCAGCTGCCATCACAGCACAAGGATCTGCACAGTGTTACTGAAGTTAATCTGTGGCAATTGTTTTGTGGCTGGCTCTGCCTCCTGCGGCTGCCATTTTGTGGCCGCCATTTTGTGACTGCGCCCACCATGCTGAGTCAGAATTCCAAATGTGCCCGCAGGCACAAAAAGGTTGGGGGTCCCCATACTAGGGCATGTTTGGAGGAGAATTTCGCACATATGCTCATTCCTCACATCTGAACCTCTTAGTGGGGGAGTACGTGCGTTTTCATAAGAAGGTCCCAGGTTCAATCCTTGGTGGGTCCAGTGGAAGAATTTCAGGTATCCAATGTTGGGAAAGTCCTTTCTCTGCCTGAGACATGGGAGATCTGCTGCCAGTGTGAACTAGATGGATTCCTGCTGAGCGATATGGATCTATGGTCTGACTCGGGCCTCAGACAGGGGAGACGAAAATTACATGTTTTGCTCTGACCATGAAATTCAAACTGCAAGCGGGCACAGCCTCAATTTGCCTTGGGGTTGTGAAGGGAAGGGAGGGTTTTTTTAACCCTTCAACCTCCACCCAGTGGCAAGAACCAGTTCCCCAGCACTGTTGTTAGCATTTTAAAGAAGATGGTCTTAATATGTACTAATCGGAAAGAAACTTCTTCTCCCTGTCCTCTCTCTCCATACCATGCATAATTGTATAGACCTCTACCGTGTCTCCCCTTAACTGCCTTCTTTCCAGCCTAAACAGCCCTAAGTGGAGGTTGAGTCAAACTCAAAGACACAAACCATCAGCATCAGAACTCCTTGTGGTACCAGCTGCGTTCCCTCAGCCTTTCAGGTTAAGCATGGAAAGGCCCGAGAGTCAACACAAATTAGTTTTAATTGTGAATCTTTTGTCCTGTTCTATTAAATTCCTAAGAGTAATTCTCGTCCTAGGCAGCTTCCAATTTCTGTGCCAGCCATAATTAGGCAAAATAAATGTATTCTGCGAAGGCACAGATGGGCTTGTGAATCCTCAGTCACATGCGTTAAAATAATTTGAAAACGCTGGAATTTGCATCGAGAGAGGACCCGGCTGATAGATCCCGTCTTGGGAAATGCGAGTTGCAGCTCTCGTGGGCCACTGGGATTTCGCTGGGAAAGCAGCAGGACATATTATTTCCTGACATATTGTATCTAAAGCCAGCCAAGGCCTAAAGCTTAGCCTTATGGGTAAAGATGGGTGACCATTGCTGAAGCATATGAATTGAGTGGCCAAGTCTCCTTTTATAGTGGGAGACCTCCTGGTCTGAACCTCAGTTGCCTGACACTGGCGGACAGGCTGGTGGGGAAAAATGAGAAGGGGGACTCAGTGTCACACCGATGAGTGACGTCGCTTCTAGCACGAAACCAGAAGTGATGTCCTTGCACCAGGGTGATGCGGCAGGCTGTCATGATGATGTCACTTCCAGCTTCACGCTAGAGGTGATGTCACACACCAGTGCAATGCCAAATAGTTTGTCTCCACCGCCCCCCAATCATCCCACCACAGTGCCAGAGAGGGCATTTAGCTTCCTTCCTCTGAAACACTTAGGGATGTTTAGCGTGGAAAGAAGGTGGTTAAGGGGAGACATGATAGAGGCCTATAAAGTGATGAATGGTATGAAGAGCTTTTCTCCCTCTCTCATAATACCAGAACGCGGGGTCCTCTGCTGAAGCTGGAGGGTGAGAGATTCCAAACAGATAAAAGGAAGTATTTCTTCACACAACGCAGTTAAATTGTGGAACTCCCTGCCCCAGGATGTGGTGATGGCTGCCAACTTGAAAGGCTTTAAGAGGGGAGTGGACATGTTCAAGAAGAGGGCTATTCATGGCTACTAGTCAAAATTGATACTAGTCATGATGCATACCTATTCTTTCCAGGATCAGAGGAGCATGCCTATTAGATTAGGTGATGTGGAACACAGGCAGGATAATGCTGCTGCAGTCGTCTTGTTTGTGGGCTTCCTAGAGGCACCTGGTTGACCACTGCGTGAATGGACTGCTGGACTTGATGGGCATTAATCTGATCCAGCATGGCCTTTCTTATGTTCTTAATCATACTATTTCACTATCTAATCCAGTACTGTCTACTCTAGTGATCATCAGACTTTCCCGACCTGAGACCTGTTGAAAGTGAAGGACTGTGAAATGTTCCTTTGTATGGATCACATCAGTATTCCAGAGGGGCAGTAAGAGCTAGATAAATCAATCACTTCCTCTTGTCTGCTTTGTTGTTGTCTCTGTTTACCCAAAATGCTTCGCTTCAGGATTCCTTCTCTTCCTGATTCTTTGTCTAACCACCATGTGGGCAAGACGTGTTCTCTGCAATCTCTTTCCATCCTAGCCTACATAGATAGCCAGAATGCCTATTGTTCCTTTTCTATCAGAGTATGAAGTAACAGGCCTTGTGTGGACTTTATTCCTAAGGCGGTATCCGCCTTCCGCAGCAAAAACCCAGCTGTAAGATAACCCCCAGGCAGCAGAATGGGAACCACAGAGCTGCAAACACATGGCAGGAATTCATGTGATATCATACTCATGTGACATCAGAGTCACATGACAGGAAGAGTAGGAGCCAGAGTTATGACCTCACTGGTGTCATGGAAGAAGGCTCTGGGCACTTTCACACATGCCGAATAATGCACTTCCAATCCACTTTCAATGCACTTTGAAGCTGGATTTTACTGTGTGAACTGGCAAAATCCACTTGCAAATGGTCGTGTTCTGAAAGTGGACCTCAACTAGAGCACTGTGTTCAGTTTTGGGGCCCACAATTTAAGAAAGATGTAGACAACCTGGAACGTGTCCAGAGGAGGGCAACCAAGATGGTGAGGGGTCTGGAGACCAAGTCCTATGAGGAAAGGTGGAAGGAGCTAGGTATGTTTAGCCTGGAGAGGAGAAGACTGAGAGGGGATATGAGAACCATCTTCAAGTACTTGAAGGGCTGTCATATAGAGGAGGGTGTGGAGTTGTTTTCTGTTGCCCCAGAAGGTCAAACCAAAACCAATGGGTTGAAATTAAATCAAAAGAGTTTCCATCTAGACATTAGGAAGAATCTTCTAACAGAGCGGTTCCTCAGTGGAACAGGCTTCCTCGGGAGGTGGTAAGCTCTCCTTCCCTGGAGGCTTTTAAGCAGAGGCTAGATGGCCATCTGTCAGATTCTATGAACTTAGGCAGATGATGAGAGGGAGGGCATCTTGCCCATCTTTTGGGCATGGAGTAGGGGTCACTGGCGGTGTGTGTGTGGGGAGGTAGTTGTGAGTTTCCTGCATTGTGCAGGGGATTGGACTAGATGAGCCTGGTGGTCCCTTCCAACTCTTTGATTCTATGATTGAAAGTGCATTTTGGCATGTGTGAAAGTGCCCTAAGAGAACCAAGGAGAGGAAACACATGAAGTGTACCATAAACCAACAGATGACATTTCACGCATTGAAACTGATGTGGGCACGAGAATGCTGCTCCTGTGTTCTGTCTTCTGTCTTTGTATGATCACTGTCTAATGAGCATGGAGACTACATGCAAAGAAAATGTGCGCACCTAGGTTTTTGTCTCCTGAGCAGGAACACTACTTTTTCAAATGGAGGGAGCCTCTGCACATTTCTATACACATCAATTTCATGCTTAAGAGCTGCTGACTGGGTTTAGGCAGGGGTGGGACCAGAGCAATTGTGACGACTCCCCCCATGTGTGTTGATTTCAACATGGGAAATGTTGCTTGTAGAAGGCTATAGTGAGGGACAGGCCAAGTGTCAGAGCCATGGAAGGATTTGCCTCTGGAAGAATCCACCTCTGAATGACTCTGCTTTGCCATCCTGTTGCTTCTTCTCAATGTACGTCCAAACAGAAGCTGGAGGAGTGGTACCTTTGCATTAAGAAAAATATTGGGATCTCGATTCTGGATCATGACCCAGCAGGTGGGGCTCAGAAAGCCCACCTGAGGGAAAGGACCCATGGATTGAAGACCACTGGTCTGCTAGGATCGGTAGGAGTTCTCCAGGGCTTGAGACATAGTCTCCAGTGTCTTCTCCAGCCCTGTCACCCAAGATCTGTCTTAACTTGAGATGCCTGGGATTGAACTTGGGACCTAACACGTCAACACGTGCACTATCTCTGAGCTAAGGTTCTTGGGAAACAGGAGGCCCCTTCAGAATTAAGGAAGTTGCATCAAGGCTTCCCCCCAGAGGCATCTAGCTGGTTGCTTTTGGAGAGATATTACAATAATTGGTCTACAGCGATAGGTTCTAATGGCCCTAGGGGAGGAAGGAGGTTCGGGCCAAAAATCCACCCTTCCATTGAGTCGGACAGTTATCATTACACTCTTGCAAAAAAGCCATAATCATCTCCATTTATGAATAATATATGAGTGTTCATTTTGACCAGATTATACATCACGGGATGCCGCTGACGCTAACTGGCTTGCATTCAATCTTTCGCGGCGACTGCATTGAAACGGAGGTGTGAGCGTTTGCAGGCCTGTCGCAGAGAAATCCAGGGCAGTGCAAACTTGCCCTCTCGGCTCCACAAGAGATAATGCGCCTGCCTTTTTGGGGAAAGTCAACCACTAGATGAAGTTAAATCAATGTCCGGGAGACCCCATGAGCTGCATCACAACTGCGCATGAGCATACATTCCGGTCATGAAAAGCGCATTCACAGCAGTAGGCAATGTGCAATGGCGAAGTTTGCATAATTTTTTTTTTGGGGGGGTCCAAATTAATTGGTGGCCAAGATAAAAGGATTGGCGGAGCTTTAAGGAAAGCAGATGGGCATTACGCAGGTCAGGTGAGTTTATTACAAGTGCAGAGAGGCACAACACACTGTTAGGTGTACCTAACGATATCGAAATCAATTGCAAGACACCCATTTCATTCTACGGGCACTTTCACACATGCTGAATAATGCACCTTCAATCCACTTTAAATGCACTTTGCAGCTGGATTTTACTGTATGAAATGGCAAGATCCACTTGCAAACGATTGTTTAACTGCATTGGAAGAGCACTGAAAGTGCATTATTCAGGATGTGTGAAAGCGCCCTTGACCGTAATAATCAATGGAATTCAGAGCCATTGCAAAGTGGAGTTTGCCTTGTCTAGGATCCTTGTTTTTGAAACAGGTGTCCACTAGATGGGAAGAAATTCCAAGAGGTTTGTGTATTATGGGGCCAAAATATGGGATTTTGTTAAAGATGGCTGAAGAAACCCATCAACATCTGCTCTCTTTGGATCTGAATTCAACTTGTGCACTGGTCTTCCAACTGCAGGGAACTCTTTCCAGAATGACTTCTCTGCCATGGAACCATCTGCGCTTCTGAATCCCGGGATCTTGCAGAGATTTCTAGAGCAGGTCACAGTGACAAGCTCTACTGTCACTCTTTGTGAACTCAGGTGAAAAGTACCCATGACGTGGGAGTTCCACGAATAGAACTCCTTATGTGCTTTTTGCTCCTCAGAATTGTGTCCCATACTGATCTAGGCCATGGGGCAGAGAAGGAGGGAGGCTAAGTCTTCCATCTGCACCATTCCCCTGAACAAAGTTGGCCCTCATTTTTAGTCCTGGTGGGAAAAAAGACAGGCACAATGCAGTGACCTGTCTTTTTCCCTGCTGGAAAAACAGCAGAGGAAAGAGTTAAACCTTCTTTTGCATCCTCCTTCCCCAGGGCCATGGTCTTGACCCATATTGGGCTTCTCTGCCGCTGCATTTTAGGACAGCAGTTTCAGACATGGAGCTCCCATGTCATGTGACCCTCAGTGACGATAGTTCCTACAACACACTCGAGACTCCCCTGTGATTACATGTTGTAGGAGAAGATCAGTCATGGTAGGCTAGCTACCATTAAGGCTGAGGAGGGTAAGCTATGGGCAGGGGTCTACACCTTTGCAGAGGATTCTGGGACATGGCCTAGGGCAAAAGTGGGCCGAGCCTGTGTAGTTCACCCCTATCCTGCATAAATATACACTATATAAATATACATCTCCAACACCCTTTGCATCTGCATATCGGAAGGGATGTTCGGGGGAGTTAATCAAGCATGTCTACTCTTACCAGTCTTCGTAACGTGCAATCCTATGCCAAGTTACTCCAGTCTAAACTGACTGAAATCAGTCAGTTAAGATGGGGGTAACAAGGCACGGGACTGCAGTGTTACTGAGGACCCCCCCACCAAGATTCTCAGAAATTTCTTGGTGGGTACACGAGAGAGGGCCTTTTCCATGGCAGCCCCACAATCATGGAATGACCTCCCCAGGGAGATGCGCCTGGCCCCCTCATTGTCAATATTCAGGAGGCAGCTGAAGACAGTTTTATTAAGGACTGCATTTGATTGATTTATTAGCTGTCCTAATTGGAGTTTTTAAATTGAGACTTTTTATGGGTTTTATCATTGTTGTTTTTATTGTGTTTTTATAATGCTTTATTGTAAGCCGCCTTGAGTTCCGCAGGGGAGAAAGGTGGCTAACAATGTTTTAAATAAATAGATAAATTTTTTAAAAATCACAGGTAGTATTGTTATGGGCAGTGGAGTTTCTTTTTCTGAAACTCACTTTTTAAAAGATATAACCATTGATTTATCTTGTTCTCTTTTCCTCAATCATTTCTCTTTGGTTTCTCTTCATAGTGTTCTGTTACACCACACGATTGGTGCTCTGTGCAACTTCTTTGTAAATTCAGCCCTTTAAAGTTGTTGTTGTTTTATGTTACACCACCCAGGATGGTGCTCTAACAGGAGGGATGTTTGTAGAGACATTGCCTGCCTCTGAGCATCTGCAAAGTGAAATGCTGACATTTTGCAAAACCTCCCTTCTTGCCCTTTCTCTCTTTGAATTTCCCTTTTGATCAAAATGGAATTGATTGGAAACAGACGCCAATTTTTGCAGAAGAGGGAAAGAAATGCTGGATTGCAGAGAGAAATTGGGTAAAGAGGAATCAAGAGAATTTATCTTAACAATGCTATCCTCAGGACACATTTTGGACTCCGCTGGTCTAAAGAACTGTCCTTACAGGATCAATAATGAATGATCTGGAAGCAAAACGGAGTTGCTTACAAAGAAGTCGGTGTATCTGTTTCATCTGCTGTACGCTCTTCATATTATCATGCAAAACATAAAAACCCACAGAATCTTCCCGCCACCCCCCCATCACATTCCAAGCTGGAGGGGACAAAATAAAAATCTAATCTCGTGCATGCCAGGGAGTGGAAGGTCCTTGGGGAAGGAACAAAAGCCAAAATAATAATAAAAAAAGAAACAGAATACTTAAAAAAAAAAGTTACAGTGACCATTCCTGGAAACTTACTCAGAGTCTTTGTTCCATAACCGTCGTCACCTAATCCGGGGAGGTCCTGCACGGAAGTCCCCAGAGAGAGCAATGAGAGAAAAGAACAGCCGCAGAAGAGGAAGGAAGAAGTCAGTGGAGTTGAAATGGATACTACCATGACTGACCGTGTTAAGCGCACAATCTGGATTCGTGCTCTCATTTGGAAACAATGTCCTGTGCCCTGCCGTCCGCCCATATTCTCGCCAGATTGCCCAAGGAAGTGACCTGTTTTGGTTCAAGCGAGAAAGCCCGCACAGTTTTCGGGAGGTGTGTTTTTATTGTTTTTATCAACTCGTTTTGATCAGCTGATTATATTTTTGTTGTTTTCTCGGGTCAACTTGTGTCTGTTCATTTTTATCGGCTCGACTTCTTTCACTTGTTGGGATCATTTCTTTGTTTCAGCTGTGAGCCACCTCGAGCAAGCTCCTGTTTTGGTTCAAGTGAAAAAGCCCACACAGTTTTCAGGAAGTGTGTTTTAATAATTTTTATCAACCCATTTTGATCAGCTGAATATTTTTTTTGTTGTTTCCCCAGGTCGACTCGGGTCTATTCATTTTTATCGGCTCGACTTCTTTCTTTTGCTTGTTGGGATCATTTGTTGTTTTGGCTGTGAGCCACCTCGAGCAAGTTCTGCAGAGATGGCACACAGATTTTCTAAAGAAATTAAGAAATAAACTCTTTTTTCAAATTTGACAAAATTATGGTATTTTTACTGGCAATATGCTTAGGGCTAGCCTGAACTCAGAGCTAGCCTGAACTTGTCAGATCTTGAAAGCGGGGTTGGCCCTGGATAGTACTTGGGTGGGAAACCACCAAGGAAGTCCAGGATTGGTACGAAGAGGCAGGCAATGGCAAACCACCTTTCTCGCCTTGAAAACCCTACAGGGTCAACATAAATTAGCTGTGACATGATGGTTAAAAAAAAGGAAGGGGGGATAGGGATGCCTTCCCTTTGAGGCAAGTCTAGAGAATCTGGGGCATTTCTTTAGAAAAAAAACAGTGCCTGAGGGGTGATATGACAGAGATCTACACAAATATGCCAAGTCTGGGGAAAGCGAATAGAAACTTTGCTGCTTCTCCCCTGATACTAGGGAGGTCACCCTACAAAACTGGCTGGCATTAGTTTTGTGCCAGACAAAAGGAAGCATTATTTCACACCAGTAGCTGGCCTGTTTAGGAGCCCCGTGGCGCAGAGCAGTAAGCTGCAGTACTACAATCAAATCTCTGCTCACAACCTGAGTTCGATCCCGATGGAAGTCGGTTTCAGGTAGCTGGCTCAAGGTTGACTCATCCTTCTGAGGTCGGTAAAATGAGTACCCAACTTGCTGGGGGTGAAGTGTAGATGAGTGGGGAAGGCAATGGCAAATCACCCTGTGAACATAGTCTGCCTAGTTAACGGCCCTCAGTTTGCAAGAACTGAGCAAGGCTGTTAATGATAGGACGTTTGGGAGGCCATTAATTCACAGAGTCACCATAAAAATCTGGGAAACAAGCCAGATATCATCCAGGCGCCATTTGACAGCTTCAGGTTTGGGAATGATGAAAAAGAATGGATTCTTTTTTACTTAGAACTTATCAGTAGGATTCTTCACGAGCCATATTCAGCAAAAAGAGTGACTGCAGCCACCCCAACCGGATAGCATGG
Source organism: Euleptes europaea (assembly GCF_029931775.1). Lineage (NCBI taxonomy): Eukaryota > Metazoa > Chordata > Lepidosauria > Squamata > Sphaerodactylidae > Euleptes > Euleptes europaea. Next base: position 8,074,729 of record NC_079323.1, read on the forward strand.
GCTTCCTCTTCAACCAAAATGTGAAACTCAGTGACTTAAACAAGGGGTTTAAGTGTAAATTCGGTTTTGTAAATTCGGTAATGGAGAGTTCATCAACCAATGGTTACAGCTTTAGTTTTATTCCAAGGGAAGGTAAAGAAAAAAAAAAAAGGAAATTGAGCTGAATCCAGACTGCTGTCCAACACTGGTCACAGTAGTAATGCCTCACCTGCCCTGACACTGACTTTTGTTTGCCTAGGTGTGTGTGCATGGTGGGGTTCTGGTGCCATGCGCTTCACCCATGTGCTACATCGTGACATTGCCTCTAAGCATTTACTTACGTTCCGGGTCACTCGTTTCCTGCTCACTCAGCTCCTTGTTCTTGTAGAATGGAAATTTTCGTGAAAAGATGAAGTTCTTTTTACGCTTGTCATTGAATGACTGTGAAGGAGAAAAGGCAACGGGGGGCAAAAAACAGGGACGTCTAATTGTTGTCACACTCATGCTGACAGAACAACTAGTTTGTAAAAGTGGGAGAAAACCCTGTAAGTGACTTGGTCCATTTTTTTTTTTAAAAAGCAAACCAGCAAGCAGATCAGAGCAAAGAAAGTCAGGTCTCAGAAGATCTGGCTGGAATCGAAAATGGCCTCCAATGTAACTGTGAACAATGCGAGATCCTCGTTTCTAACAAAACAATGCTCATCTTTGAAATGCGAACCGAGCACTGCCTTGGGGACATTACGATAAAGTGAACATAAGCTTTCGAGAGTCAAAGCTTCCTTTCTCAGAAAGCTTGTGCCCCCCAAATCTTGTTGGTCTCTAAGGTGCTACTTGGACTCAAATCTAGCTGTTCTATGATAGACCAATACATCTACCCTCTGAAAGTATCACATCACAAACGAAGGAGCCTTGTGAAATCCACACAGCAGCTTCTTACGCTCTCAGTTCAGCACTGTAGTATTGACCCAGAAGTGTGGCACGTGCACTTTGAGAAAGCCGCATGAACACATTGTCCCTTGGACACGGCAAGGGATTGTGGCACATTCAGCAGGCATTCACTCCCTTGGAGAACATCTCTCTTTGAAGTCCTGCTCGTTCATAAAGCTCGGTAAGCCTGAATGGTATCAGCGAGCTCCCTTACCAGGATCCGGATTCAACCTTATTGGAGTTGGCGACAGTGTGCAAATTATGAGGGGTATCCACTATGACATTCACAAGTCCCACCTTTGTAGCATTAGAGAGGTTGGCAGTTCAATCCAATGAGTAGTTATTCCATCCTAAGGCCATCGAATCCAACAGGCTTAAACAAGAATTACTCTGTGTAAGACTGCAGTGCCAATCTTGCTCCCCCTGTATCCTTCTGAAACAACAGCTCAGTGGATCATCATAAAAAAATAAGGTAGAAGTATGGGATTCCTGTGCCCCCTCTAATTCAAACACTGCCTGATGATTCTAGGAATTAGGGGTGGCCTCTTGGTGAGAAAGGGGGAAGGATATTATATATAACAATTGTCCAGTGAGGACAGAGGGTTCTAGCAACAGGCTTTATAGTATCTGCTCTAAGTGGTCTGGTTGAAAGAATCCTGCTCCTTCTCAATGCAATTCCGCATTTCCGTTCATTAAATGGAAGGGAGGAGACTCAGTCATTTGTGCTGCTATCGCGGTGTCTCGCCTGCAAGGTTGTTATGAAAAAGATTTGCTCAGATGTGGCCAGAAGACCCCCCTATTTGGCAGGCTGAACATGTGCAATGGATAGTGTTATGAGCCACCCCCCAGGGATGGACTCAGGAGTAGAATCCACAGATGAGGACCAGGAGGAGCCAGAGAACATTCTGAGGGAAGATCAGGAATCTCAGGGGGCACCTGACCCCACTAGAGTCCCCCTCCAAATCCTGAGCCTCTTCCAGACCCCTAGCTCCTGGGTTCCGAGGCCTTCCTCAAAGGACCTACCAATGAATGCTCAGCTCCAGGCAATGCTGCCAAGAGGCTGGAATCCAGGGCAGCTGGTCCCCTGCCAGGTAAAGCCAGATCCCAGATTACCAGTCCCCCAAGCTCCCCGAATCCGGCGAGAGCAACAGAGAATGATAGAGACGAAATTGTATTTATGAGCACTGTTCTCGTTCTGAAAACTGTAGTGGCCTTTGACCAGTAAAGATGCTGAATTCTGTGCCTAATTTGCCCCAACATCTGTTCTGGAAATATACTGGACAGAACGGGCTTGAAAAAATGTGCCCAGTTTATGAAGGGATCTTTGTGTATCTTTTCTCCATTTTGGCCTTTTATGCTGGGACGTTTCCCCGCAGTCAACCCCTGCTGACTGCTTCAAGGCTTCCTTTTGATTATGCATGCCTTATCTGCCTGTCAGAGGTCGCCTCGCTCTCCCCATGCATTTTGCCCACATTTCCCCAATTCTGGCTAAAACAGCATCTGGAAAACACGGGCAAAATGCGCAGAAACACTTGGGGAGCGCGAGGTGACCTCTGACGGATGCCCTGAAGCAGTCAGAGGGGGTGACCACGGGAAATGTCCCGGCATAAAAGGCCTTAGTGTCAATCTCCTTCTGGGCCAAAGCAGAAGTTACGGCAGCCACATGGGTCCAATCCATGGCAGCCGACGCCGTTTTAGAGGAAAACTTCACCATTTAAAAAGTGTCACGGCACGGTGGGACCAAGGAATTTTGTCCTTCCCCCCATTCCATTTCAAATGCCGAAACAGATAAAAAATTCAATAGACTTTGGTCTGAGCTGATCTAGGTTTCGCTTTAAATTTAGAGTTGAAGATTGGAGAGGGCCGGGCATTGTGTCCGAAATTGAAGGACAGTGATCGCCGCTGGTATAAATATCCGGAAAAGGCCAATTCCAGCTTTGGCAGGGCTTTGTTACAGGTGTCACCAAAGTTTCATGCCACTTTTACATTCCAAGCATCTTTAAAATTTAGTAACAGAAAACAAAGGGGAAAAATAATATACATGAAAACCTATGAATGTCTCAGTGGGGAAAAGGCTCGGGTGGGGAATGGAAGATCTGGGATCGCACGACCTTCATGCAGCAGCGACACAGAGAATTCATGCACATGCAAAATAAAGGCAGGTCAAATATCGACATGTAAAGGGCCTGAAAGCAGTCAGGATTGGGGCGAAAAATCAGCATGCGGATAACACTAATTGAATGGTCTGTAGCATCTCATGGAAATTAAAATGTGGGTTAGCTTTTCTATTGTTTTGTTATCTGCCCCCCCCCCCCCAAGTCAACCATTTCACATGGTAACATTTTCTGGTTTATGACATTTTGAAAACTAATTCATCTAGAACTGTTTGATCGCAGAGATCTGTCAAATATACACACACACACAAATCACAATGTCTAAAACCGGCTGGTTATATCTTTTCATTGTTGGAACTCGACAGGTTACCAGACTGCTGCATGAGCATGCCATAGTTTACTGAAAGTCTACGTTGCCACCATCATTTTACTTCATCCTTAAAAGTATATGTTCCCCAACAATCTGCTGTTAAAAGGGAAAAACAGGAATGTGTGCCTATAAATCAGATTGCCAGCTCCAAGACGGGAAATTCCTGGAGATTTGGGGATGGAGCCCAGGGAAGGTGGGGTTAGGGGGAGAGGAGGGACCTCAGCAGGGTATAAGGTCATCGAGTCCACCCTCCAAACCAGCTGTTTTCTCCGGGGAAACTGATTTTCCTGAAACTGATTTCTGTCGTCTGGAGGGTGGAGTTGTAATTCTGAGAGATCCCCAGGTCCCACCAGCATGGTGTAGTGGTTAAGAGCGGTGGTTTGGATTGGTGGACTCTGATCTGGAGAACTAGGTTTGATTCCCCACTCCTCCACATGAGGCTAAACTGGTGAACTGGATTTGTTTCTCCACTCCTACACATGAAGCCAGCTGGGTGACCTTGGCCAAGTTACAGCTCTGTTAGACCTCTCTCAGCCCCACCTACCTCACAGGGGGTCTGTTGTGGGGAGGGGGAGGGAAGGCGATTGTAAGCCGGTTTGAGTCTTCCTTAAGTGGGAGAGAAAGTTGGCATTTAAAAACCAACTCTTCTTCTTCTTCTTCTCCTCCTCCTCTTCTTCTCCTTCTTCTTCAAATAATTTAATCTTGTAACAGTGTGACGAACACCTGCTTATGTTTGTACTCAGAAACTCTGTCCAAATTCAGGGCCTCTTGGATGAGCCACACAGCATCCTATGAAACGTAACGCTGTAATTACCACACCTGGGATTTCAGGCCGCACAGATGACCAGCAAGCCTTCTTCTAGCTGCTCAGTAAACAGCGGTTGCCTAGCTGCTCTGATTCGAACCTAGAAATTATTCCTATTTTTATAATGCATTTATTTTACGCCAAACGGCTTTTGGAGAGCTGGTCATAAATGTGGCCGGTGCGGAACACAGCAGTGCGCCTTCTGGTGGGCTTTGATATTGTACGAATGAAGCACTACAGAGGTTCTTTGGAGAATGTCCATCAACATAATCAGCCCCCCCACATGTACAGCAGGGGTCCCAAACATGGTGCCCACAGGTGCCATGGCTCCTGCCTTTCCTTGGTGCCCGCCAAGTGTTTTAGAAAGTCAACCTCTGAATCCCAGGGCCTGGAGGCAACATCAGGGGAAGGCCTCATCCCCCATACCCTGTTGTGGGCCCTCCAAAGGAACTGGTCAGCCAGTGTGCTCAGCATGGGAAATATTTATACTATGATATAATACATTGTAGTGTTAATGCAGAAAGTGGGTGTCTTGGCTTCTTCATGCAAGCATATTAATTTACTTGACCTCTCCATACTGAATTCCATTGAGTTTCATGAAAACCTCTTCCAACCCCCGCCCCGGAAAACAAAACCCCATTTCATGTTGTTATGTTAGACTTGATCTATCCACACATTAGGGTTGCCGGGTCCCTCTTCGGTGGAAGGGTTTGGGGCGGAGCCTGTGAAGGGCGGGCTTTGGGGAGGGACTTCCATACCATAGAGTCCAATTGACAAAGCGGCCCTTTTCTCCAGGTGAACTGATTTCTATCGGCTGGAGATCAGTTGTAGTAGCAGGAGATCTCCAGCTAGCACCTGGAGGCTGGCCACCCTACTCACATGCAAGCTATTACTAGAGGAACATGCAGATCTGAACTAGGCTTGTGCACAAAAGAAATTCGGCAAATTTTAGGTTTGGGTTTATTGGGCCCGATTTTTTCAAGAAACCTAAAATGAGCCGAATACCCATACCATTAAATATGGGCATTCGGTTTATTTTCAGGTTTCCTGAAATATTCGGCCCTTAGCGAGTCATTTTTCAAGGTAGAGTCCCCAAATTCGAAGCGTACCTTGAAGGGACTCTCCTTGCACGAACCCCAAAGTGTGGTGAAGATTGGGTCAGGGGGTCCACTTTTATGGGGATTGGAAGGGGTCGCCCTTCCCCCTCCATAGAGCAACATTACACAATCCCATTCACAAATGCTTAGATTTGGGGAAAACTGAAGCCACGTCTTGGTGAAGTGGGAACAAAGATTTAAACAAGCTAGCTATTTTTAAGTTGTCAAAGCTCCCAGAAAACAGTTCTCTGAGTAAGATGCCACCTCTGCATTTTCTTCGTGTCTGCATCCATATCAAATCCTTGTTTCAGAAGGTGCTGACCTTGCCGTCTCTATGGTAACGGTAATATTCTGCTGCCATAAGGACCTAAATATATAGCGGGCAAATAACTCGAGGCATTGTTTTGAATTAAGCCGGGATTGAAGGGTTTGGGGCATTTGGATCTAACCGTTGCTCCGCTTCTGCCCAAGTCAAGAAAAAAGGCAAAATGCTCCTTCATCCCCTACTCCCAGTGTAAATAGGTAGAGGCCTTGGTAGAAACTTCCCTGGAGTTCCACCACCTTCATACACCTCCACAAGCAAACTAGGGTTGCCAGGTCCCTCTTCACCACTGGCGGGAGCTTTTTGGGGTGGAGTCTGAGGAGGGCGGGGTTTGGGGAGGGATTGCAATGCCATACAGTTGCCAAAGCAGCCATTTGCTCCAGGTGGACTGATCTCTATCGGCTGGAAATCAGTTGTAAAAGCAGGAGATCTCCAGCTAGTACCTAGAGGTTCAGCAAACTAGAAACAGCACTTCACAAAGCTAGACACAATGATTATAAAGTAGTGGTATTTAATAACATATCCACCACTGATAGTATGTAGGCAAAAACATGTGTTGTTAATTTTTGCCTTAAAAGTAACGCCGAAGAGAGGACTATGCCTTATTACAAACAAATAGCAGTATTATAGGTAAGTCCATGAAAGGGGGTGCCAACCTCCCTTTCTTCCACAGATATGCTTCTTGAGAGTAGCAATTCAGTAGTGCAGTTGTTCTCAACAGAAGCCCGGTGATCTTTCTGTTTCGGCGATTAACGCCTTCTTCAGGGACCAACGCTGGCTGTTATTAACATAGAGGTTGGCAACCCTAAGGCAAACACACAGAGGGACCTCTATATCCCAGCTAGAGATGCCACTTACCCCAGGGTTGCCAGCTCCGGGTTGGGAAATACCTGGAGATTGTTGGGGCAGAGCCTGAGGAGGGCAGGGTTTGGAGAGGGGAGGGCCTTCAATGCCATAGAGTGCAATTGCCAAGGCGGCCATTTTCTCCAGGGGAACTGGTCCCTATTGGCTGGACATCAGTTGTAATAGCGGGAGATCTCCAGCTTCTCCCTGGAGGTTGACAACCCTAACTCCTCAGGCTCCACCTCCAAAGCCTCCCGCAGGCGGCAAAGAAGGACCTGGCAATCCTACCGGTACATCACTTCCAGGGAAAACCCAGAAGAGACGAAAAGTAGCTCTAGAAATGGCTGGAAACGCTGGTGATTCCTAGAGCGACCTTACGGCACTTCCAAGGTTCTCCAAGAAGTGATGTAGAAGAGCAGAGGGTGATGAATTTTGAAGGAAAGGATTTCTCTCCTCCTGCTGCTCCAAGTGGCGGCGGGCCAGATGAGGCCGCTGGCAGGAGGTTTCAAAAGAACTGAGCAAATCCGCCTTTGAAACATATCGTTCCCAACAAAGCCAGTTCAGCACATTTGAAACCTTCGCCTTGTTCGATTTCAGCTGTGGGAAGACCACAGCCCTGCCGTCTCTCCTCCGGATCGACCGATCTGCTTCGGCCTCACTCTGACTATCTCATTTCTGAGAAAAATAGTTGCCAAGTATTGTCCTTAAAAAAAAATAATAATCAATGGGTTGTGCGACGCTGTATGGCAGAAAGATAAGGAAGCTCTTGTGTTAGAAGATTAAATCTGTTCTTTTTTTTAAAAAAACAACATAATGGCTTCCTGGGAAGTCGCTTTGATTTTGCGGCATGAAAACAATGATCCTTGCAAGAATCAAAAACATGCGCCTTACACTCTGAAAACTCAGCATTCTTTCAGACAAAAGCTTAGCTGCTCCCTCTTATTTTAATCTGTTATAAAACACCTCCCTGGAATCTAGTATTGTCCTTGTTGTGGCAGACATTGAACCCCTGCGGCAAATAATGGAAGAAGTGGCTTCTCCCTCCACCCGCACACACATCCTAAGTGCATTTCAACAGGCTTTACTGTACAAAGAAAGTTTCTTCTGTCCTTCCTGCCCCAATACTTCTCGGATGAAAATAGCTGTAATAATAATAATAAAAAAACCTGAAACAAGAAACTTTAGACAATGCTGAAGTAGCAACTGAGTGTTCCTAGACAACAACCACACTTGCGCCATTTTAGAAATCCATATTGGAGAGGCCTTTCTTTTACCTAGAAGTTTCCTTGGAACAACACGGAGGAAAACAATGATTTCACCCCAGTTGAAAGTCAGCGTGGTGTAATGGTAAAGAGCAGCGGATTCTAATCTGGAAAACCGGGTTTTTCTCCCCACTCCTCCACATGAAGCCTGCTGGGTGACTTTGGGCTAGTCACAGTTCTCTCTGAGCTCTCTCAGCTCCACCTACCTCAGAAGAAGAAGAAGAAGAGTTGGTTTTTATATGTCGACTTTCTCTCTCCCACTTAAGAATCCAACTGGCTTATAATCTCCTTCCCTTCCCCTCCCCACAACAGACACCCTGTGAGGTAGGTGAGGCTGAGAGAGCTGCGACGAGCCCAAGGTCACCCAGCTGGCTTCATGTGGAGGAGTGGGGAAACAAATCCAGTCCACCAGATTAGCCTCCGCCGCTCATGTGGAGGAGTGGGGAATCAAACCCGGTCCTCCAGACTAGAGTCTACCGCTTGAAACCGCTGCTCTTAACCACTACACCACGCTGGCTCTTGTGATATAAATATGTAATAATGATAATAATGGTGACAACCTTGGAAGGATTTAAAAATGTATGGAGAAATGATCACCAAAACACAGGAAGGTGGGCTGTTGCATTAGTGCAAGAAGTTTGGATAAGTTATAGGAGACCGACATGTTTGCAGAAACGCCTTCTTTAGTCAGGCGTTGGGTGTCTTCCTTTTAGCACCCGCAGAAGATGGGCTGCATTTTTCTTTGTTTGTGTCATATTCAATATCCTTTATTCACAACACTGTTGCGTTCAGCTCTAAACCATGACAAGAAGACAGCATGAAAGAGCAGAAGACTATATCTATGTAGATTTAGATTCAATGGTGTGTGTAGGTGTGTGGGGGATGGAGAAGGATAGAAGGAAACTGCATTTAGGGTTTGAAATTGAATTTGACCTGACAGGTTCAATATAGCTATTGTATTACCCCAAATCACCTGTTTCCCCCCAGCCACCCCAGGCTTTTCATCTCATAACTCACATAAACGAGAGCTGAAACAACACTTGTCCGTCTTCATTTCCAGCCTGGTGTGCGGTGGAGAGACAACAGGCTGTTTTATTATTATCTCAATTCTTCCCTCTCCTCTGAGCTCAGCCCAGGTGAAATCCATGTGCATAAGGCAAAGTGCAAGACATGCAAGCTTAGTTTCTCTCACCGCCAATTACAAAGCAGCATGTAAAGAGGTGGGGATTCAAATGCTTCCTGCTTCCTGGGAGCTCTTTCTGGGCAGAAGAAAGGCTTTTTAAAAACCAAGGTTTGAATTTCTCCTCCCCCCTTTCAGATTAAGGAGCTTCGTGGAGCAGAGTGGTAAAGCTGCAGTACTGCAGTCTAAGCTGTGCTCACGACCTGAGTTCGATCCCAACGGAAGTCGGTTTCAGGTAGCCGGCTCAAGGTTGACTCAGCCTTCCATCCTTCCGAGGTCGGTAAAATGAGCACCCAGCTTGCTGGAGGTAAAGGGGAGATGACTGGGGAAGACACTGGCAAACCACCCCATAAATAAAGTCTGCCTAGAAAACGTCGGGATGTGACATCACCCCATGGGTCAGGAATGACCCTGTGTTTGCACCTTTACCTTTTACCCTTTCCGATTGTTCCTTTTTTATGTTGTTGTTCTTAAAATGCTTTTTTTACGTGGCAATTGGGTTTTTTGGGGGGGGATTTTCTCTCACAGGAAGCCAATTACAAAGCAGCATTTAAAGGGGCGGAACTTGATTTGTGCTTGGATACTGCTGGTGCAGTAATTCCCAACAGGAAAGTGTGGGTCCAGCGATCAACGAACCTCAGGTAAAACTCACATGCATAAATGATCTTTGAATCACGGAATCACAGAGTTGGAAGGGGCCATACAGGCCATCTAGCCCGACCCCCTGCTCAATGCAGGATCAGCCTAGAGCAGGGGTGTCGAATTCATTTCTTAAGAGGGGCTGGATATGACATAAAAGTCACTTGGTCGTGCCAGGCCATGCCTCGCCAGCCCAGATCGGAACTGGGGGGAGTGGCTGCCTTGGCTGGTTCACAGGTTGAATAAGAGCTCTTGAGGGGCTGGATCCGGCCCACAGGCCTTATGTTTGACACCCCTGGCCTACAGTATCCCTGACAAGTGTTTGTCCAGCCGCTGCTGGTAGACTGCCAGAAAGGGAACTCTTGAGTCTGGGGAAGCCAATGAGTACCTTTGCTATTTCTCAACGGTGTAGCAACTCTGAGCAGTAACTCTAACAGGAAGAAGAAGAGTTGTTTTTTTATGCTGACTTTCTCTCCCACTTAAAGCAGAATCAAACTGGCTTACAACCACCTTCCCTTCCCCTCCCCACAACAGACACCCTGTGAGGTGGGTGAGGCTGAGAGAGCTCTAAGAGAGCTGTGAGTAGCCCAAGGTCACCCAGCTAGCTTCATGTGGAGGAGTGGGGAATCAAACCTGGTTCTCCAGATTAGAATTCGCCGCTCTAAGCCACCACTCTTAACCACTACGCCACGCTGGTTCAAAGAAAAGTGGCCGGCAGTCCTGCTGGCAGAGCGTTGTGAAAAGTGTGTGTGTGTGCGCACAGAGGGGCGGAGGAGAATCCCAAGAGGTTTTCAAAGTCACCGGCACCACCTCCGCCACCTTGGCAAAAAACACCCACATCTGCACTGTCAGTGAGTCGAGTCATGCTGTCGAATCCGTCTCCAACCCCTGCTCTGCTCGGAAATGCATCCCATTTGGAATCCTACGCAGTCTAATATTTGACGCATCCATTATTCTTCAGCAGCTCTCAAATGCCCAATTTTTTTTCTCGTCTACTAAATTTAGGAGATAGGGAATGCTCCCTCTTCCTCCTCCTCCTCCTCCTCCTCCTCCTCTGCACAAGCAGCTGTGACTCATCCCTAAAGATGTCGTAACGGTGAGGATTGCAGCAGTGGGATTTGCAGGGGCCGGTGAGAGGCTGAAGCAGATTCAGGAGAACATAAGAAAGGCCCGGCTGGATCAGACCAAGGCCCATCAAGTCCAGCAGTCTGTTCACACAGTGGTCAACCAGGTGCCTCTAGGAAGCCCCCAAACAAGACGACTGCAGCAGCACCATCCTGCCTGTGTTTCACAGCACCTAATAAATTCGGCATGCTCCTCTGATCCTGGCATGTGGGAGGAGGATGTGGGGAGGGGAGGGAGATGCTGGAGCCAGCATGGTGTCATGGTTAAAAGCGGTGGTTTGGAGCGGTGGACTCTAGTCAGGAGAACTGGGTTTGATTCCCAGTCCTCCACATGAGCGGCAGATGCTGATCTGCTGAACTGGGTTGGTTTCCCCACTCCTACACATGAAGCCAGCTGGGTGACCTTGGGCTAGTCACAGCTCTCTTAGAGCTGCTCTTCTTCTTCTTCTTCTTCTCCTCCTCCTCCTCCTCCTCCTCCTCCTCCTCCTCCTTTCGGCAGGGCCAAATTAAATCAAAGCAGTTTTTGGCTAAATATTAGGAAGGACTTCCTGACAGTTTAGTATATAGGTGCTAGGTGAAAATGAGTGCTCCTTGACGGATTTCTCTCTTGAAAAGTGCTCCATGACTCAAAACGTTTGGGAACCACTGCTCTACTGCAAAGGATCTGGAGACAAAAATCCTGTGTCACTTGGGTTGCCTCTTTGCCACTGGCAGGAGGTTTTTGGGGCGGAGCCTATGGAGGGCGTGGTTTGGGGAGGGGAGGGACTTAAATGCCATAGAGTCCAATTGCCAAAGCGGCCATCTTCTCCAGGGGAACTGATCTCTATTGGCTGGAGATCAGTTGTAATAGCGGGAGATCTCCAGCTGCTACCTGGAGGTTGGCAACCCTATGTGTCACAGTTTCTTTGGACAACAAAGCATTCTGGCCCGGCTTAAGATACATCTACCTGGCTGGCTTCTTTTCACTCAAATGAATGAAAAGCAGGTCCGTGAAGAAAGCAGGAAGTTCGCTCCTCTTCCGGGAAGCGCGAAACCTACCAGGCAGGCAACACCCAAAGGAAGAATGGTTGATCTCCTTTCCAAACCGCTGCACAAGCCCTGCCAGTGAGTCTCAGCCTTCTGTAAGAGGAGAGGGGCTTGGGTGGGTGCACGGGTGTTACTAGGACCTGGGAGTTGATGATGCAAGCCCTCCGGTTCTCTTTGCACCGTCCTGGGCCGCAGTTTGCTCAAAGATAGGGTGGCAACGCAAAAGAATAAATGGACGTAAACCTAATAGTTGGACCGATTCATGGCGGATAGGTCCCTTAGGGGCTACTAGCCCCGGTGACTAAAGTGAATCCCCACATTCAAAGACAGTCAAACTCCGAATCCTAGTGCCAGGAGTTAATGTAAGGGGAAGGCCTCGGCCTCTATGCCCTGTTGCTGGACCTCCAGAGGAACTGGTGGGCCACTGTGTGAGGCAGGATGCTGGTCTAGATGGACCATGGGTCGGATCCAGCAAGGCTCTTCTGATGTTCTTATCAGGGGAAGGCCTCTATGCCTTTCATGTTCACCATTTTCAAAAGCGTCAATTAACAGCTGTCAATGGCAACCGGAAGCTAGACTAGGAACACCTCCGTTGTCATGCGGTGAGACTGGGGAGCGGCCATGGCTCAGTGGTAGAGCATCTGCAGAAGGTCCCAGGTTCAATCCCCGGCATCTCCAGTTAAAGGGACCAGTCTGAGTAGACAATACTGACTTAGATGGACCGAGGGCCTGATTCAGTACAAGGCAGCTTCATGTGTTCATGTGACTGCTCTTTTGAGAAAAGGTGCACGCTCCACGCAGCAGCCACGACTTTACTGAAGAGTCTATCAACTCTTGCAGATGTAGGATCGACCCATTCTGTATGTTTCTATAGAGTACTACTCGTTGTTGTTGCTGTTTCAATTTCCTGCTGTTAGAACATTCCACACAATGAAATTTCTAGTAGTAATACTGAGGCTATTTTCTGGAAACGCCGGGCGTAAGAATTCTCAATGGAATGAAAGGAGCAGGCAAACAATAGCATTGTTTGATGGGCGGGGGGGGGGGAGAGAAGAGGCAGGTTTGCTGCCAGAACAGGGTGAAATTGGGTTGGAAAGCAGGGCCTTCCCGATCCCTTTCCGCGATAATGAGTCACCGTTTTAGGAAGAAAAATCACTCCCAAGCAAAGGGTGAGTTGGCAATAGAATCGTCCCACACATTGGTGTGAAAGAGTGCCCTTGGGGTGGGAGAGACTGCCAGAGCAGGAAGTAAACATGACAAGAACATTTCCCATTATCGCTGTCAAAATTACGACTCTTGCCACTGCGTGGGCTGAGAAATTACCCCCAGCGTGGGTAGTCATGAAAAAAAATTATTTAATAAAAAAAAAAGGAATGACCCGGTGCTTGCACAGGGGACCTTTACCTTTTTACTTTACCTATATGTGTGATTAGATTTTAGCCTGCAATAAATACATATATATTTTGTATGGGCATAAAAAAAAAGAAAAAAGAGGAGGGGTGGGGGAAAATTGGATCCCCACATGCTGTGAATCCTAAAAAATGTCAGACAGAGATGTGGTCTGTGTACCAATTTAATTGAATCATAGAATCATAGAGTTGGAAGGAGCCATACAGGCCATCTAATCCAACCCCCTGCTCATTGCAGGATCAGCCTAGAGCATCCCTGACAGATGCTTGTCCAGACTCTGCTTAAAGACTGCCAGTCAGGGGGACCTCACCACCTCTTTACGTAGCTGATTCCACTATCAAACAATTCTTACTGTAAATTTCCCCCCTAATATCCAGCCGGTACCTTTCCGCCCTCAATTTAAACCCATTATTGCGAGTCCTATCCTCTGCTGCCAATAGTAACATCTCCCTGCCCTCCTTGAAGTGACAGCCCTTCAAATATTTGAAGAGAGCAATCATGTCCCCCCTCAACCTACTCTTCTCTAGACTGAACATTCCCATGTCCCTCAGCCTTTCCTGGTAGGGCTTGGTCTCCAGGCCCCTGATCCTCCTCGCTGCTCTCCTCTACACCTGCTCCATTCTGTCCACATCCTTTTTGAAGTGGGGCCTCCAGAACTGCACACAATACTCCAGGTGTGGCCTGACCAATGCAGTGTACAGCGGAACGATGACATCTTGTGATTTGAATGTTATGACTCTGTTGATGCACCCCAAGAGCACTTTAGGTTTTTTGTACTACGGATGTGCGTACAGACGTATCCAGTCTGAATATATATCCAAAAATACCTTCTCGGTATTTTCCGGCTATATCTGGGTATCTGGATGGTATCTGGGATTTTTTTTGGGATACTGGGAAATGGGTCCTGGAAAATCTTAGAAATATTCCAGAATAACCAGGAATTTTGGGAGCCAGTGCTTTAAGGCTGCCATGTCTTTTTTTCTTTCTTTTTTTTTTTTACTGTGTTTCTGTGTCTTCCTGGGGCTCGGTATCAGCTTGCAATGTTGCTTTGGCTTTTATTGTGTCCTTTGACACTGGTTTCGTTGGTCTTTCAAAATTGTGTTCTTCATGCAAGTTTGTGTTGGGTTTGCGGTGGATTATATGGTTCAACATTGCCTTTGATTCTCGAGTTGTGCATTGGCTCAGATTCTCAGATTTTATATGTGTTGTGCTTGCAACCGCATTCCTATTCGTCCTGGCTTGGAGGATTGAGACATAGAATCATAGAATAATAGAGTTGAAAGGGACCACCACCATCTAGTCCAACCCCCTGCACAATGCAGGAAATTCACAACTCCCTCCCCCTTACACCCTGAGGGACCCTACCCCATGCCCAGAAGATGGCCAATAAAAAACTCCTCCAGGATTCTTCATTTGTGGTGCTCCTTGATTTCCATATGAGCTTTCAAGTCAGGATTCTTTTAGACTCTAATGAGTAAGAGGATCTGTAGGGGCCACAGGCCCTGTGGCAGAGTGCCAGCGTGGTATAGTGGTTGGGAGCAATGGACTCTAATCTGGTGAACCAGGTTCGATTCCCCACTCCTCCACATGAAGCCTGCAGGGTGACCTTGGGCTACTCACAGTTTTCTTCAAACTCTCTCAGCTCCACCTCTCTCACAAGGTGTGTTTTATGGGGAGAGGAAGGGACGGAGATTGTAAGCCGATTTCTTCTTCTTCTTCTTCTTCTTCTTCTTCTTCTTCTTCTTCTTCTTCTTCTTCTTCTCCTCCTCCTCCTCCTCCTCCTCCTCCTCCTCCTCCTCCTTCTCCTCCTCCTCCTCCACCACCACCACCACCTCCTCCTCCTCCTCTCTCCAGAAGCTGAGACAGTTGGGTGTGGGCTGAAATTGCCAATCGCAGAGGACTTCTGGATGGTGACACGTATCACGGACCCTTTCGAAGCTACCTCCCGGAAGGACCGGAAGTCTCTTTTTCTCTCCCCACGTGGTTATTTCCTGATGCCTTCTGTATTCCATTGTCTGCTCCTCCACAGATGTCAACGGTTCTTCAAAACATGACTTATTCTCGAAGACAAAAGAGCACCGAGGCATCAATCAAGGCAGGAACTGTGAAAGAGGTTGCTGAGTGACAAACGGAACCCAACAATTTCTAATGTCACCTTTCAAGTTCTCCTTTCGACTCAAAGGGCAAAGCGTTGATGGATTAATCTTTTCCCGTTGCCTTCGAACGAGACAAAATGTGTTGCGCTGCTAATAGAGCTACCCCCAAAGGATACAATAGGACCGCAGTTAAGAACCTTTAATTTGGAAATGCATGGCCTCAGAAATGGAAAGCTGTTGGAAGAGGGCAGGGTCACTGGCACTGGCCTGCCTGGACACAGCGTGTGTTGACGCGGGTGCCTTGTTCCCCTAGCTGCGGAAGTGCTGACGCGCTCTTGAGGAGTGAATGAAATGCACTTCTAGGCACCACAAGATGAACTACCTGCCTATCATATTTATAAACTGCCCTGCCTTTAAGATGAGCAGGGCCACATACATTGTTATCTCAGAAGGGCGGAGCAGAACCAACAGGTTGAAATTAAATCCAAAGAGTTTTTGGCTAAACATTAGGAAGAACGTCCTGACAGTTAGAGCGGTTCCACGGTGGAACAGGCTTCCTTGGGAGGTGGCTTCTCCTTCTTTTGAGGCTTTAAAACAGAAGCTAGATGCCCACCTGACAGCAAAGCTGATTCTGTGAACTGGATCAGACCAAGGCCCATCAAGTCTAGCAGTCTGTTCACACAGTGGCCAGCCAGGGGCCTCTAGGAAGCCCCCAAACAAGACGACTGCGGCAGCATTATCCTGCCTGTGTTCCACAGCACCTAACATAATAGGCATGCTCCTCTGATCCTGAATAGGTATACATCATGACAAGTATCCATTTTTACTAGTAGCCATGGATAGCCCTCTCCTCCATGAACATGTCCAGTCCCCTCTTCAAGCCTTCCAAGTTGGCAGCCGTCACCACATCCTGGGACAAGGCGTTCCACAATTTAACTGGGCGTTGTGCGAAGAAACACTTCCTTTTATCTGTTTGGAATCTCTACACCCTCCAGTTTCAACAGATGACCCCGTATTCTGTTATTATGAGAGGGGAAAAAGCTTCTCCCTGTCCACTCTCTCCAAACCATGCATAATTTTATAGACCTGTATCATGTCTCTGCTTAACCGCCTTCTTTCCAAGCTAAACAGCCCTAAACAGCCACCGTTGCCAAAGAGTCACACCTTGCGGTGGAGATGCCACCTTTTTGCTCGGATATTAAAATAGGCCTTGCACACGAATAATTAGGAAATTGAAATGATCAGAGAAGTGTGTGATGCCATTAAGCACGCCGAATTAAAAGGCTTAATAGGTAGCTTCAAGTGATAATTTCAGGTTTCACTCTGGCTCAATGAACTCGCACCCGCTATTTATACCTCTGGCTCGCTGCTTAAAAAAAACCCCATCTAGGGGCTAGCTTCTCTAATTGGATTGATATTATTATCTGCCTTACAGTCACCTGGGACCAAGGTCAATTTTTTTGCTGTGCACCAATTGGTTTAACATGTCTTGAATTTTTTTTTTCCTGAGCAGAATGTCTTGGGAAATGCATGGAGGAAAAGATATGCTGAAAAAAAATGATATGAAAGATAATGAGAATAACACACCTGACTAAAGGAATTAGCTCTGACGTTCCTTGAAGACAAAACTCTAGAGATAGCAGATCACCCCAGAGCATTTGGCTAATAGAATGCAAGTACTATATGCCACAGGGCTGAAGAAAAAATGGTATTCACATAGCAATTCAGAGCCTCTGAACAATGAAGGAGGAGTTGGTTTTTATATGCCGACTTTCTCTACCACTTAAGGAAGAATCAAACTGGCTTACAATCACCTTCCCTTCCCCTCCCCACAACAAACGACACCCTGTGAGGGAGGTGGGGCTGAGAGAGCTGTGACTAGCCCAAGGTCACCCAGCTGGCTTCGTGTGGGAAACCAACCCAGTTCACCAGATTAGTGTCCGTCGTTCATGTGGAGGAGTGGGGAATCAAACCCGGTTCTCCAGATCAGAGCCCACTGCTCCAAACTACTGCTCTTAACCACCACACCACGCTGGCTCTCCAGAAAGATTGAACCTATCCAGTTCACCAGATTAGCATCCGCTGCTCATGTGGGGAATCCACTCATGTGGAGGAATGGGAAATCCAGTTCACCGGATTAGCCTCCGCCGCTCATGTGGAGGAGTGGGGAATCAAACCCGATTCTCCAGATCAGAGTCCACCACTCCAAACCACCACTCTTAACCACTACACCACGCTGGCTCTCCTGAAAGATTGTGTCTATCCATGCTCCTCTCTACACACGTCATGTTCTTTAAAATCTCATGTTTCACGGCTAGGCCAAAGATGATCTTTTCCAACAGGCAAACAGGTTAAGACCAAGATAAAGAGTGACATGGGGATTGGAAAAGGCTAGGCCAGCTTGATTCCCTAATGACGCCGTTTCCGAAAATGTCACAACCAGTCACGGAATTAGTGGCGACAAAATTGATATTACCTCGGTAGTGAGATGCAGGAAGAGGGATGCAGGAAATTAAAGGGTAATTAGATTCTCACCAGAATCTGGTTTGTGCGAGGCATCATTAGCGGCATGAACGAATTACTTCCTCAAGCTTTGACCATAAAACAGAAATTGGCATTTTTAAGATGTCATTTGACTGAAGGTTGGGAGCCTGCTGAAACCTCGAAAAACCTTGAGGGATCCAAACAATTATTGGAAGATGTGGCAGTCGTCACATCCTCTAGGTCAGGTTGTGTTCAGATTTGGGCACCACAATTTAAGAAGGATGTAGACAAGTTGGAGTGTGTCCAGAGGAGGGCAACAAAGATTGTGAGGGGTCTGGAGACCAAGTCCTGTGAGGAAAGGTTGAAGGAGCTGGGTATGTTTAGCCTGAAGAGGAGAAGACTGAGGGGGGATATGATAATCATCTTCAAGTACTTGAAGGGCTGTCATATAGAGGAGGGTGCCAAGTTGTTTTCTGTTGCCCCAGAAGGTCAAACCAGACCCAACAGGTTGAAATTAAATCAAAAGAGTTTTCGTCTAAACATTAGGAAGAACTTTCTAAGAGTTAGAGTGGTTCCTCAGTGGAACAGGCTTCCTCAGGAGGTGGTGAGCTCTTCTTCCCTGGAGGTTAATAAGAAGAGGTTAGATGGCCATCTGTCAGCAATGCTGATTCTGTGACCTTAGGCAGATCATGAGAGGGAGGGCATCTTGGCCATCTTCTGGGCATGGAGTAGGGGTCACTGGGGGTATGTGGGGGGGAGGTAGTTGTGAATTTTCTGCATTGTGCAGGGGGTTGGACTAGATGACCCTGGTGGTCTCTCCCATCTCTATGATTCTATGATTTTAGGGGTCCCCAAATTTTTTGATCCTGTGGGCACCTTTGGAATTCCAAAATGGCTGCCACAAAAAAGCTGCAGCAAGAGGCGGAGCCAGCTGCAAAATGGCTGCCGCAGCTTACCTTCCATCACACAGTGAAGTCCTTTGCGCTGTGGTGGAAGGTGCTGCATTAAAAAAAATTGCATACCCAATTAAGTCTCCAATGGCCAATCAGAAACATTGCTGGGCAAAAGCCCCACCGGGCCCCACCCACTTTCTAACACTCTTGGCAGGCACCAGGAAAGGTGTTGGCATGTGTCATGGTGCTCACAGGCTCCACGTTGGGCACCCCTGCTATAGGTCAAGGATGGGGAATCTTCTCCATTGGTGGGATGGACTGTCATAAATTGGTCCAGGAATGAGCCAGATGTGATCTGGAGAGGAAGAGAAATGGACCTTCAATTCTTCTTCCTTTCTTCCAAAACCACATTGATTCAAAAGGGAAGGGCGAGGTAAAAATATTTTAATAAATTTATAAATAATATTCTTGTCTTTTGGCCTCTTAGATATGCTGGTTCCTTAGTACAACGCCCGCCACAACTATCTAAATATAAAAATTGTGTTTTTGCTGGAATAATCCAGTAGTATCTTTTAAGTACCCTTTTTACAAAAAGTGCATGACTTCTTAGGAGTTGCCCATGAAAATGAGAAGAATTACGGGTTTGGAAGGGTTTGGACACAACGTTTTTTCCACACTGGGCATTCTCAGTGTCACATGGGTAATGTGTGAAATGGACTAACCCAGCTATGTTCAAGAATACTTGATGACAATGAATGATATAGCTTGGCGGGTGGAGAAGAGCTGGCTGCATCTGGGGAAATGGCTTGTAATTCCCTGAAGCTGCTACACTAGGGTTGCCAACTTCCAGGTGGTGGCTGGAGAGCTCCTGCTAATACAAGTGATTTCCAGGCGATAGAAATCAGTTCCCCTGGAGAACATGGCCGCTTTGGCAATTGGACTCTATGGCACTGAAGTCCCTCCCTTCTCCAAACCCCGCCCTCCTCAGGCTCCACCCCCAAAATCTCCAGGCATTTCCCAACCCAGAGCTGGCAACCCTATGCTACACCGTAGGGTTGCCAACCTCCAGGTACTGGCTGCTATTACAACTGATCTCCAGCTGATAGAGATCAATTCACCTGGAGAATTGGCAATTGGACTCTTTGGCAATTGGACTCTATGGCATTGAAGTCCTTCCCCTCCCCAAACCCTGCCCTCCTCAGGCTCCGTCCCAAAAACCTCCCACCGGTGGCGAAGAGGGACCTGGCAACCCTAAACATAATTCTTTCTCTCCAGGCCTCAAAATCACCCCTCAAGTTCCCAGTGGGGGAAAGATACCCCGACCCTGTAGCTTTCTTGTTTCTTTTCCTCTAGCAGGTGAAGCAGCTTTGGGAGGGCAATTTTGAGGTGAAAAAGGACAAGAAGGTAAAGGGATAAGCAGCCTCTTCCTCCCTGTCCTGCTAGGAGGGGCAGCCTGACCCCTATTTCGGGTTAAAAAGAAAATTATGGAGGACAGTCTCACAGCTGTGGCTACACCTTTATGATTTTGCCTCTTCAGCAAGGCCTGTGTACAGTTCAGGGTTGCCAACCTCCAGGTACTACCTGGAGATCTCCTGCTATTACAACTGATCTCCAGCCGATAGGGATCAGCTCACCTGGAGAATTGGCAATTGGACTCTTTGGCAATTGGACTCTATGGCATTGAAGTCCTTCCCCTCCCCAAACCCTGCCCTCCTCAGGCTCCGTCCCAAAAACCTCCCACCGGTGGCGAAGAGGGACCTGGCAACCCTAAACATAATTCTTTCTCTCCAGGCCTCAAAATCACCCCTCAAGTTCCCAGTGGGGGAAAGATACCCCGACCCTGTAGCTTTCTTGTTTCTTTTCCTCTAGCAGGTGAAGCAGCTTTGGGAGGGCAATTTTGAGGTGAAAAAGGACAAGAAGGTAAAGGGATAAGCAGCCTCTTCCTCCCTGTCCTGCTAGGAGGGGCAGCCTGACCCCTATTTCGGGTTAAAAAGAAAATTATGGAGGACAGTCTCACAGCTGTGGCTACACCTTTATGATTTTGCCTCTTCAGCAAGGCCTGTGTACAGTTCAGGGTTGCCAACCTCCAGGTACTACCTGGAGATCTCCTGCTATTACAACTGATCTCCAGCCGATAGGGATCAGCTCACCTGGAGGAAATGGCAGCTTTGGCAGTTGGATTCTATGGAATTGAAGTCCCTCTCCTCCCCAAACCCTGCCCTTCTCAGGCCCCACCCCAAAAACCTCCTGCCAGTGGCGAAGAGGAACCTGGCAACCCTAGGCTTGGAGATCCCCCAGACTTACAAATGATCTCTAGACTACTGGCGTCAGTTCCCCTGGAGAAAATGGCTGCCTTGGAAGGTGGACTCTATGGCGTTATACCTTGCTGAGGTCTGTCTTCTCCTCCAACCCTGCCCTTCCCCAAGTTCCATCCCCAAATCACCCGCGATTTCCCAACCCAGAGCTGGCAACCCGACCAACAGAGACAGGAAGAAATGGATGCTGATTTAGTTTGGGCTTTGATGGATTTGAGCCGCCAGCTTCTCAAGTTAGTAGTGCTTGGATGGTTTCACTGACTTTTGAAACCACAAGGCATGGATGCCTTGATCAGTTCCAGGAAAGGCGTGAGAGAAACACGGCTTTAAATCAACGGCCAAACACTTTGTCTCTTGTGGATGCTAAGTAACGGTAATTTGGGTTCATGATCCGGGACCGTAATACAACAGAAACGGTTAATTTCTTTCAATTTCACTTGATGCAATGTCACTTTCTGCTTTATTTTGAAAACTTTCGGTCGCCCTGCTCCTCTGTAGCCTCATTTCCCCCTTCCCCCCATTTCCTTTAGTGTGCCTCCCTTTCTTATTCTCTCATTCATGGTGCTCAGCTGTTACATACGCAGAGCCGTAAGACTAAAAAATCTCCGTCCTGTTGGTTTTGCAGCTACATACCCCTTTTGCGTCAATCACGCCCGGTTTCGCGTTAAACTTCACTGTCTTTAAGCGTGCTCGCTCTTTCCTTTCGACCCTAGAGAGAGAAAGAGAGAAAGAGAGAGAGATCTTTAGGATTGTATACTTTAGGACGGGGTCCCCAGCCTTTTTGAGCCAGTGGGTGCTTCTCGAACTCTGACTCAGTGTAGCGGGTGCAGCCACCAAATGGCGGCTGCGGCTTACCTACTTCAGCCTCCCATTTATCACTGGCACAGGATGCTGAAGTAAAAAAAGATTCCCCCCGAAGAAGCTCCCGCGAAACACATTGGGGTTACAGAACTCATTGAAATATTATTATTTCCCTTGCACTAATTGTTTTTTTGCCAAGACGAGCCAGGATTGTCCCTTCATGTATGAGCTGAATTTCCTGCATTGTGCAGGGGGTTGGACTGGATGACCCTGGTGGTCCCTTCCAACTCTATGATTCTATGGATCCTGGTTTCAACAAGTAGCCACAGCTCAAATAAACCTTGGAATCGCGCTACATCTGAACCGGCCCGAGAGGTAGGGTTGCCAACCTCCAGGTACTAGCTGGAGATCTCCTGCTATAACAACTGATCTCCAGTCGACAGAGATCAGTTCCCCTGGAGGAAATGGCCGCTTTGGCAATTGGACTCTATGGCATTGAAGTCCCTCCCCTCCCCAAACCCCGCCCTCCTCAGGCTCCACCCCAAAACCCTCCTGCCGGTGGCGAAGAGGAACCTGGCAACCCTACTGAGAGGAACAACTAAGGGAACATAGGGGGGAGGGTAAGCATCGCAGAACAAGATTTGAGGGAGAACATTCTCTTCGACACGCAATAAATTAAATACTTTGCTTTCAATTTTGCTCATTTTTAAACATTGCCAGCTGCAAGACCCCCAAGCCTAGGTTACTATAGTTACCACTGAACTTTGGAATAAATGAGGGTTTTTTCCCCCTGGTGGGGAGACAGCATGTACACATGGAAACGGCTGAGACACAGCTTTCCGATTCAATGTGTGATCTTTGCGTTACTGGAAAAGTCTTAATTTTAAACGTGCGGATGATGCTCTGTATTAAAACGAAGAAAGGGGGGTACGGAGTGGGAAACGAAGGCTCGCGGTCGTGCGGCCTCCTAAATGGAAAGAAAAAGCAATGCTCAAGAAACAATTAGCTCAAAGCCCAACGCCGCTTTTTAAATTATTATTGTAGGCTGGTATTAATTCATATTATTTGATTTGATGACTAATTCAGTGTGTACGTGAGTAATAAAAACAGCCCTCCTTATTTTAATTAAAAGCTTCAGATTGAGTTAAGTGGCCGGGTCCCAGATGTGGCAGAAGCAATCTGGCTCTGGGGAAGTACACCCTTCTTCGCTACCAGGCGCAAAGCCTCTCTAGATGCTGTGACTGCAGAGACACAATGCACAGCTCACTAGGCTCATGCCAATAGGAGCTGAGCCACCCACTGTCAGGGACAACAGGCAGTTTGGTCCCCAACAAAACACGGACCTGGTATGCTCTGTCCTGCCATGAAATCTGCTCTGTGACCTTTGGCTCGTCACACTCTCTTAGTTTTATGCATAGTTAAATTGTGGAACTCCCTGCCCCAGGATGTGGTGATTGCTGCCAACTTGGAAGGCTTTACGTTCTGGTCACCACACCTAAAAAATGACATTGCAGAGGTTGAGAAGGTGCAGAAAAGAGCAACCAAAATGATCAGGGGACTAGAGCAACTGCGCTATGAGGAGTGGTTAAAACGCTTGGGGCTGTTTAGTCTGGAAAGAATGCGGTTAAGGGAGACGTGATAGAGGTCTATAAAATGATGCATGGTATGGAAGCTTTTCTCCCTCTCTCATAATACCAGAATGCGGGGTCATCTGCTGAAGTTGGAGGGAGAGAGATTCAAAACAGATAAAAGGAAGTATTCCTTCACAGTCACACAACGCATAGTCAAATTGTGGAACTCCCTGCCCCAGGATGTGGTGATGGCTGCCAACTTGGAAGGCTTGAAGAGGGGAGTGGACATGTTCCAGGAGAAGAGGGGTATTCATGGCTACTAGTAAAAATGAATACTAGTCATGATGCATACCTATTCTCTCCAGGAGCAGAGGAGCAGGCCTATTGTATTAGGTGCTGTGTAACATAGGTGGGATGGTGCTGCTGCAGTCGTCTTGTTTGTGGGCTTCCTAGAGGCACCTGGTTGGCCACTGTGTGAACAGACTGCTGGACTTGATGGGCCGTGGTCTGATCCAGGGGGGCTTTCTTATGATCTTGTGTTTACCTTCCTCACAGGTTGGTGTGAGGATAAAAATGAGACATTTCATTCCCTGCTGTGTGCTCATTTCAGAAAGTATGGGGACAAAGCGTGCTAGCTAGATCTCCTGATTCTGCAATGGGGGGGGGAACTGACTCCAGTCAACTGTGTCCTGGCTAGCATTGATACGGGGAGGGGAGTTTCTTTTTCACTTTTTAAAAATATAGCAATTGATTCTTCTTATCCTCTTGTTTCTCCTTTGAGGTATTTCTTTTCAATTTCTCTTTTGTCAAGTATTTTCTCTTTTTCTCTCTGGAGAGAAATCAACACAACCCTTTGGTAACATCTGTCCTTGCCGCTGTCTTATGTTATACGCCTTAGGACAGGGTTCCAGTGGGAAGATAGGGAGGTTTGGGAAGACACTGTACCATCAAGACAGTGTGGTACAGTGGAGAAGAGCAGCGGACTCTAATCTGGAGAACCGGGTTTGATTCCCCACTCCTCCACATGAGTGACGGACTCTAATCTGGAGAACAGGGTTTGAGTCCCAACTCCTCCACAAGAGCGGCGGACTCTAATCTGGAGAACCGGGTTCGATTTCCTACTCCTCCATATGAAGCCTGCTGGGTGACCTTGGGCCAGTCACAGCTCTCTCCGAACTCTCTCAGCCCCACCCACCTCACAAGGTGTCTGTTATGGGGAGGGGAAGGGAAGGCGACTATAAGCCACTTCGAGACTCCGTAAAGGTAGAGAAAAGCGACGTACAAAAACCAACTCCTCCTCCTCCTCCTCCTCCGGCATCAAAATAAAAGTTGGTCATCTGGCACCCGACAACCAGCATCTCAGACTTCTTTCGAAAACAGGTGGCGTTGTTATTAGGTGGTAGAAAACTTCTCGGGATTGGAAGGTGCCTTCGACGGATTAGCAAGAAAGGGAATCTGGCATGAAGCGGTGGTAGGCAAACATTTCCACCTCCGTGATGCACCAGTGAGCATTACCGCCATGCTGAGGGCAGGGTCTGAGCACAGTTTGATCTCACCTTGAACGCCAGAGGGCCCGCAAGAGAGACAGCGAGTGTCCGAATCACACTTCCTTCCTTGGCTGCCCTCCTCCATGGCTCCAGGCATCTCCCGTGTTTGCAACCGTTCCCCTGTGTTGTTATTTAACCATGCAATCCAGCTTCCATATAGACATGCAGGAAGTCCCAGATCCAGTCTCTAGCATCAAAAATACAGGTAGCAGGACTCCGAAAAAGCCTTTATTTTTGTTACCTGAGAGTCTCAGGGACTTCCTTCCGGCAGAGAGCTGGCTTTCTCTGTTTAAAGCAACAATGTGTTCGTATGATGCAGATGGGACTTTGGTCATCAGTTTTAAAGGGAGTGTCATGAGCTAACGAGAGTTCTGCAGCTCCTAAAATGTCTATTGAACACATGAAGCTGCCTTATACTGAATCAGACCCTTGGTCCATCAAAGTCAGTATTGTCTACTCAGACCGGCAGCGGCTCTCCACAGTCCCTTCCAACTCTATGATTCTTTGAGCCTCCTGAGATTCTACAGATCTCTTGCCAGGCTGAGGAAGCAACGTTGACCTTGATGCAACAATGATATGCTAGCATAAGGCAACTTTATGTGTTCATAGGTATTCCCTGTAAATGGAAATACATCTGCTTAGCATGCAGAAGGACCCAAGTTCAATCCCCAGCATCTCCAGTTAAAGGACCAAGCTGTTGGTGATGTGAACAACCTCTGCCTGAAACCCTGGAGAGCCGCTGCCAGCCAGAGCAGACAATACTGACCTTGATGGACCAAGGCCCGATTCAGTACAAGGCAGCTTCATGAGTCTTCATCTTTATGGAAGGGGCTGTGGCTCAACAGAAGAGCCTCTACTTTGCATGCCGAAGATCCCAGGTTCAATCTGCAACATCTCCACTTAAAAAGGACCAGGCAGTAGGTGATGTGAAAGACCTCTGCCTGAGACCCTGGACAGCAGCTGCCAGTCTGAGTAGACAATACTGATCTTGATAGACCAAGAAGGGTCTGACTCAGTATATGGCAGCTTCACGTGTGATTCATGTGTGATCCTGTCTTATGCCATCCTTTATCCTGTGAGGATTAATAACAGTGTGCAGGCTAGTTTTCATTGGCAAAACCACACAAGGGAAATCAAATTAAACCTCTCTTCCCCCTCCCTGTGACCGCAATCCAAATAGAGTCTGCATACAGCTACTTTTAGCACTTTAAAACAGGGGGAAATCTAATTATCGATCTCTTTCAAGCCTGAGGTTTTTTTTTTTTTTTTTGCTTTTATGGTAATGGCAGAGAGCTCTGTAAATTAAATAATGATAAGGAAAATAATGGATCTAGTAATGGGAGAGACTAGTTCTAGCCTTTAAAACACTTTTCTGGATCAAATCTGTCTCGCTGGTAACAAGGAGTGAATATGGATCGGTTTCACCAAAGCCAAAATGAGATTTCGTGCCCCAATCAACGTAATGCTGAATTTTTTAAATTAAAAAAAGAAGAAGGGAAAACGTGACTTTCATAATTTTGAAAACCCTAGCTTTAAGGATTTGCTTTTAAAAACTGATGTTGAGAGACAGTTAAACTAAGAAAGAAAGAAAGAAAGAAAGAAAGAAAGAAAGAAAGAAAGAAAGAAAAGGGTTTATATACCCCACTTTTCTCTTCCTTTAAGGAGTCTCACAGTAGCTTACAATCGCCTTCCCTTCCCCACAAGAGTCACCTTGTGAGGTAGGTGAGGATGAGAGAGATGTGGGAGAACTGTGACTAGTTGAAGAAGAAGAAGAGTTGGATTTTATATCCTGCTTTTCTCTACCTTGTGGAGTCTCAAAGCGGCTTACATTCACCTTCTGTTCCTCTCCTCACAACAGACACTTTGTGAGATAGGTGGGGCTGAGAGAATTCAGAGAGAACTGTGACTAGCCCAAGGTCACCCTGCAGGCTTCATGTGGAGGAGTGGAGAAGCCAACCCAGTTCACCAGATTAGAGTCCGCTGCTCATGTGGAGGAGTGGGGAATTGAACCCGGTTCACCAAATTAGAGTTCTCCGCTCTTAACCACTACACCACGCTGGCAGAGCAGGACGGGTTAATCTCAGCTCTAGGCAGCCACAGCCTTCAGTCTGCAAGATCTGAGCAAGGCTGTTAATGACATGATATCTTGGAGGACATGAATTCATAGGGTCACCATCGGTCGGAAGCAATTCCATGCTAAGAACAGGTGTTTGAGAACAGGTTCCCTCCCAGTTTAGATTCGGTTCTCTTCATTGTGCTATGAAAGAGCCACACGAGAGATGTTTCGCCTACAGATTCTGACCCAGGGTGTCCCTAACCTTTTTGAGCCGGTGGGCACCTTTGGAATCGGGACATAGTGTGTTTGGCTCCCCCATAAAATGGCTACTGCAGCTTACCTTCAGTCACACCGTGAAAATGCTTGTGCTGCGGTGGCAGATGCTGCCAAAACAACATTTTAAAAATCTGCACGGAAGCCGTTCGGAAGCCTTGCTGGGCAGAAGCACCATTTGGCCTCCACCGCTTTCAAAAAACACTGGGCAGGAGCCAGGAAAGGTGTCGGCAGTCGCCGTGTTGGGGAACCGTGATCGAATCCTGACCCCCTAAACGGAGTTGTCCTGGGTTTCCCTGCTGTGCCGCATATTACATAACCCGGCCCCATCTTTCCGAACCGCCGCAGCCAGAAATACGACACCTAGCTATTTATTCCACTTTCTTTTTAAATAAAAAATGACAAACATGTACAGGGAGAAATGTCCTTAATAAATAATTGTCAAGGGCACAGAGCTAACAGTTTTTGCCCTATGCATAAAAAAAATCCCCACACAAAACCCTCTGGATGCAAAAGTCATGTTACATTTTGTTATTCTGCCTGGCTTGTCGGCAGGACATGTTTATCCACTTGACTGGGTTTTCCTTTTAGAAGAGAAACGCTAAGCAAGATATTCCACCACCCCCAGCCTCCCTCAAGATTTTAATCCTGGCTTTTTAACATAAGAATGGGTTTGTTAGATTTATCGGAAGTGAGTGCTCTGAGCAGGCTAACTAACGCACAGGGGGAAGATCTGTGCAAATGTATACTTGTTTAGACCTTTTGGAAAGAGGAGGAAGGTCTTCAGAGTTAGAATAATGATGCCGAAGAAAACCAAGCAGACATCTCTTAACATTGCTGTTTCCCTTACAGCAAGTTTTGGCTTCTCCTCAGATGAACTTTGCATGTGTGTGTAAAGTGCTGTCAAGCCATAGCCAATTTACTGCAACCGCTCATGGGGTTTTCAAGGCAAGAGATGTTCAGAGGTGGTTTGCCATTGCCTGCCTCTGTGTAGCGACCTTGGAATTTCTTGGTGGTCTCTCATCCAATCCTAACCCGGGTTGACACTGCTTAGTTCCGAGATCTGGTGAGATCGGGCTAGCCTGAGCCATTCAGGACATGGCAAAAGACATACAGAGGTGGTTTGCCATTGCCTGCCTCTGCGTAGCAACTCTGGATGTCCTTGGTGGTCTCCCATCAGAGTATTAACCAGGGCTGACCCTGCTTAGTTTCCAAAATCTGGTGAGATCGGGCTAGCCTGGGCCATTCAGGACAGGGCAAAAGACATACAGAGGTGATTTGCCATTGCCTGCCTCTGTGTAGCACCCCTGGACGTCCTTGGTGGTCTCCCATCCAAGTAGTAACCAGGGCTGACCCTGCTTAGTTTCTGAGATCTGGTGAGATCGGGCTAGCCTGGGCCATTCAGGACAGGGCAAAAGACATACAGAGGTAGTTTGCCATTGCCTGTCTTTGAGCAACCCTGGATTTCCTTGGTGGTCTCCCATCAGAGTCCTAATGAGGGCTGACCCTGCTCAACCCTTTCCAGATCCAACGAGATTGGGCTAACTTCGGCCATCCAGGTCAGGGTAGATGAAATTAACATGCTTATATTCTCAGCCTGAAATGGATTTTTGGGAAGACAATTAACTGTCAAGATCTCAGTGCAGTTAGATTAATTACATGTAAGGTATTAATCTTTTCAACAGGGTTAGAAAAATGTTTGCTCCTTCACTTTTAGGACAGCTCATTTCACAGGGGTCGTACAGTGTGCAAGAATTTGGCCTTGGTTGGAAAACTACTGCTGAGCTTCAGACCTAATGGTACCTTCCTGCCTTGTCTTTGACCCCTGGGGTTCCAGCACAGCAGTGCGGTTGACTAGTACAGCTCATGTTTTCTCTACTGAAGGCTGCCGGTTAAGTCCCTGGAATCTGCAGATAGGAGATGTTGGGAAAGGACGTCCTCTGCTGAGAAGTGGAGAGCCATTGCCAGCTATGGGAGCTTTGTGGACCAATGGTTTTACTTATTTACACTTGGACCAAGGTCACCTTTGTTGGGGGAAACCATGGGTCAATGGTAGAGCACATGCGTGGGGTAGTGGTTAAGAGCGGTGGTTTGGAGTGGTGGACTCTGATCTGGAGAAGTGGGTTTGATTCCCCGCTCCTACACATGAGCAGCTGGTGCTAATCTGGTGAACTGGGTTAGTTTCCCGACTCCTACACATGAAGCCAGCTGGGTGACCTTGGGCTAGTCTCACTCTCTAAGCCCCTGCAATGAATGCTAGGCATAGGAGGAAAAGAGGAAGGCCCAACAAGAGATGGATCGACTCAGTCAAGGAAGCCACGGCCCTCAGATTGCAAGACTTGAACAAGGTTGTTAACCATAGGACGTTTTGGAGGTCATTCATTCATAGGGTCGCCATAAGCTGGAAGAGACTTGACGGCACGTAACACACACCCTGCAATGAATGCTTGGCACCGAAATCGAGATGGGGGAAAAACAAAATGTCCCACGTACCTTCTTTTGCTGGGAATAACCCCCATCTCCTCGCTGTCCCCCTCCAGCATGACCCTTCTGGCCTGCCACCATTCATCATCGGAGGCGTTGATCACATGGAGGATGTCTCCGTACTTGAAGCTGAGCCCTTGACTCGGGAGGCCGCTGTCTTTACTTCTATCGTAGTCAAACATGGCTCTGAAAGAGGGAGAGGAAGACAAAGGGAAGGGTGAGGATACGAATCATGGCAGCGGCTGTTCAGCCACCTCCCCCCCCCCTTTGTTCAGTGATCTTATTTTAATCGCATTTGGAAGCGGAGTCTTTCAAAAGAGATCTGTCTGAGAAGCATTGGCAGAAAAGATGTATTTCTTGGCATATGGGAAAAGACAGGTGTATGCATGCGGTTCTTGATATCTGCTTAGAAATAAGACTTTTGTCTTTAAGCTAGTTGAGATGCTTGGAGATCCTGGAGTGGAACTTCTGCAAGAAGTTTTTTTTTTAAAAAAAATTTGTTAATAAAAAGCAAAATACAACATACTTGCATACCCATACATATAGTATATCAAGCCTTCCAAAGGGTGCCATTTACTAACAACCTTAGTAACAGCTAAGCAATAACAGATCATTCGTAAAAAACTGTATCATAAAAAGTTTGTTTGCTTAAAATCATTTTTAACTAATACATATAGAGGCTATCATTCTTAACTAATATGTATAAAGGTAAAGGTAAAGGTCCCCTGTGCAAGCACCAGGTCATTCCTGACCAATGGGGTGACGTCACATCCCAAAGTTTACTAGGCAGCCTTTGTTTTACGGGGTGGTTTGCCAGGGCCTTCCCCAGTCATCTTCCTTGTACTCCCAGCAAGCTGGGTACTCATTTTACCGACCTCGGAAGGATGAAAGGCTGAGTCAACCTTGAGCCAGCTACCTGAAATGAACTTACGTCAGGATCGAACTCAGGTCGTGAGCAGAACTTGGACTGCAGTACTGCAGCTTACCACTCTGGGCCACGGGGCTCCTTAACTAATATGTATAGGGTTAGCCAATATACTAATCAAACCACCCATATACTCTACTCTTCATTATTGTTACCAACTCTATCAATAGCTATTGTTCACATTCAATTCAGTTTACAACATAATATTAGCATTGCAATTGTGCATAATCATAATAAACTTTCCATTTCTTCTGAAACTCCCCCGTGGGTCTTCTATTCAGCAAATGAGTCAGCTTTGCCATCACTGTATATTCAGCCATTTTCTCTCTCCATCTTTCTACCTCCGGAATTTCTACTTGCTTCCACATTGTTGCCAGAACCACTCTGGCGGCCGTTGTCATATAACTAAACAGGTCTCGATGATTTTTGTCAAGTTCTTTGGGTACTATAACCATTAACATAGTCTCAGGGTCTAGAGGAAAACTACTTTTTAACACCTTCTGTATTTCTTGGTGGATTCCTATCAAGAATTTCTTGACTTTTTTGCAAGAATGAAAGTAAGCCCCATCAGTTTTTTTGCACTTCCAACAGGATATATTTTTTTAATTTAATTTAATTTATTTTCAATACAACACACATAAAATATGCAACACACACTCATTATACATAGTCAATACTACATATCTACAACAAGATCTTCATCAAATACCTAATGGGGTGGAGCTAAATCCTTCTATGCTACCTGTCACTAATCTTTAAGTCTTAAAATACATAAATTGTTCTCAAATCTTCATGTAAACTAGCTGCGATACACAGCTTGAATAGCAGTATATTCTGCTTATATCATTTACAGCGCATTCCTGAGAAGCGCTGGTGGCCCACACCAAAGGCCTTTGGAGGCTGGCAAAGGCCTACGCCTACGCCGGCACAAGGACCCACAGCGCCAGCATCCGGGTGGCGCATGCCAGCGTTTGTGGCCCCAGCGCCGGTGTGCAGGGCCGGCTGCTGGTTGCTGGCCACTGCCATGGCAGGGTCCAAACGCCGATGGAGCCTGCTGCCAGTGTCCGGACGCCGGCAAAGGCCGTGGCGGCGTCCAGGGAGGTGTTCCTGGGGCGTACCGGCGCCGGCCAGGGGGCGGAGCCGCCTTTAGACAGCCTCCTGAGCTGTTATGGCTCGGGAACGCCCCCAAGATACGCCACCTTTTAGGGGGTTACATGGTTTTTTGGTGCTGGGCATAGGTTTCGGCTGGGCCCCTCACCTAAGCCCGGTGCAGGCATTCCGGTCAGGAATGCGCTGTTACTAGCCATCCAACTGCTACATCTAGAATAAGAAGAATAACACTGCATCATTGTTATATCTGAGTCTACTAAAAGTATGTGTGTGTGTGCGTGTTAAGTTTTAAGCATTAGTCTGTATGCAATTGTTTGTCATTGTTTCATATTTACAGCCGCTTTACTTTTACAAGTTTACGTCACGCACATTAACCGTAGGACTTATTTTAAAGTCCAAAGCAGCTACAGGAGAGGGAGAGTTTGGGCAAACAGGGCTTAGGGGGGAGATGTTTCGCTCTTACATGCTATTATTTGCCTCAGTGTGGAAATACAAACACTGCACAGGTACAACTATGTTTTTGTGTTCATGGGAATGTGTACATGGAACATGTGTACATGTTCATGTCTCTCATATGAAAATGAGTTGCAATGTAAAGAGAACAGGGCCAAGGAGGGACCAGGCCCTATAAGGAAATAACCATCCTTCCACCAACAGAATCAATCTTTATACTGGATCCGGGAAAGACGGCAGGTCAGCATGCTGATTTGTACAGCACCAGAACATTTAGCCTAATGCAATCAAAGTGGGTTAGCAAAACTCAGAGGAACAAAATGCTCTTTATTAAAAAAAAAAAACACTGATTCCCTCATGTCAGCCCATCCTATAAATTAATAAAGAAGCAGCTACAAATATGCTGTCACTGCTTCATTAAATCACTTACTTATCACTGTGTCTCTAATTGGATTTTCTCTCGCCACACCTATGCAGCAGATTTTAATTCCCTAACTGCAGACATGTTCGGTTCTAACAAACGTTCACTGACAGCCACTAAGCATAAATGCACGAACACATGAAGCTGCCTTAAACTGAATCACGTCCTTGGCCCATCAAAGTCAGTATTGTCTACTCAGACCAGCAGTGGCTCTCCAGGGTCTCAGGCAGAGGTCTTTCACATCACCTACTTGCCTAGTCCCTTTAACTGGAGATGTCGGGGATTGAACCTGGGAGCTTCTGCATGCCAAGTAGATGCTCTACCACTGAGCCACGGCACCCGTCTGGCAATAAAGTAGACTTGTATGTGTACATATGAGTGCAGTGGTCACATACATACCACAACTGCATGGAAGTATACCATGGAAAGCTGCTCCCAGGGAGCTTGGTATATATGCCAGTGAACACATGAACACCTGAGGCTGCCTTATACCGAATCAGACCCTCGGTCCATCAAATTCAGTATTCTCTACTCAGCAACTCTCCAGGGTCTCAGGCAAAGGTCTTTCACATCACCTGCTTGCCTAGTCCCTTTAACTGGAGATGCCAGGGACTGAACCTGGGACCTTCTGCATGCCGAGCAGAGGCTCTACCACTGAGTCACAGTCCCTCCAAGTGATAAGGGTCTTATTTTTTAGCTTGTTAGTGCAAATGATTTGGGCATCTTTGCAGTACGAGAAACTTTGATTGGAATCGTTTTGTCAAATTAATTGCTTATCTACTGTCATTTCGTTGCCCAGAGCCCTTTGGGCATCATCAAGGGTACACCAAAAACACAGCAGGTGAGTCACGCTAATGAAATGGGTGTTTGCAAAACAGTCATCACAGTCGTGGTTGTTTTATGGCTTATTGTGTCTATCCGGCAAAATAATTTTTAAAGCCGTGGGAGCCTCCATCCAGGATGAAATTAGGCAAGGAAGGAAAAATGCTATCTGTAGGGTTTCCTTTCAAAGGGAATTATTATATTTCTGCTTTGGTAAAGTCATGGGTGTTCTGTGGTCCAGCCCATTCCACTAATTCATCTCAGACGCCGTGGACTGAAACACACTCACACAACAATCTTTGTGATTTGTTAAACTCTTGAAGAAGAAGAAGAAGAAGAATTGGTTTTTATATGCTGACTTTCTCTACCACTTAAGGAAGAGTCAAACTGGCTTGCAATCGCCATCCCTTCCCCTCCCTGCAACAGATACCCTGTGACAGTCACAGTAACAGTTCTCTCCAAACTCTCTCAAGCCTCACCTACCTCACAAGGTGCTTGTTGTGGGGAGGGGAAGGGATTATGATTATAAGCCACTTTGAGACTCCTTAAAGTAAAGAAAAGGAGTAGAAAAAGAACAGGGGAGTTGATTTCTATATGCTGACTTTCTCTACCACTTAAGGAAGAATCAAACTGGCTTATAATCACCTTCCCTTCCCCCCCCACAACGGACACCCTGTAAGGTAGGTGGGGCTGAGAGAGCTGTGACTAGCCCAAGGTTACCCAGCTAGCTTCATGTGGAGGAGTGGGGAAACCAACCCGGTTCACCAGATTAGCGTCCATCGCTCATGTGGAGGAGTGGGGAATCAAACCCGGTTCTCCAGATTAGAGGCCACCACTCCAAACCACCGCTCTTAACCACTACACCAAGTCTTCTTCTTCCTCTTCTTCATTTTATGTAATTCAACGTTTTTGTTTCATTATAATTCTATTGTAGTCTACTAATGGTATCGCATTGATTTGCCTTTATGCCTTTTTGCTTTTTTTCAGGTTATAAGTATTATGTTCCTTCGATCTATCCTGATGAGCGAGACCGCCATCTTCTCAGCAGCTGCCCAACTTCCTCTTCACTTAAGCACCCCTCTTGAACTCCCCAGCTCAGAAAGGAATGTGGCCTTTCAAATGAGACGTCGGGTTCATTTTCGACGAGAATTTCTCGTTTCCCCATGATTGGCTTGAGCCGTGATGAATGCAGATGGCCACATCTGGCCCTGACTTGGTGAGCTGATTAGAGGCATGATGCGCCATGCTAATTAAAAGAAGATTAGGGATCCAGGGCAGGTGAATCAACGAGCGAAGGCTTTGAGTGATTGAAAGGCTTCGTGGCTATCATGAGCTCGGGAGGCTGATTAGAGAAAAATAATAGGTGCATTGGAGAGGGAGGGAGAGATAGAGACAGAAAGTGAGACAGAAGCTCAGTGAAAATGATTTGAGGCCATGGGACTGGGGAAGAGAACCTTTCTTGCCTCCAACATCAGACAGCCTTTGAACAGACAGCCTCGGGCTAGACCGAGAGATGATTTCAATCTTCTCACCCCTTGAAGTTTCAGCTCCAAAATCTCCGTTCGGAAATATTGCCTGTTCCGGGGGGGCAAATCCAACCTGCCGGTCTTTTTGCATTGTCTTCCGTTTATCCCCCCGCCCATTAAATGCCATGTTGTTGGTCTTTGGTCAATAAATCAGCATTGCACCAGCTGTGAGAGTTGGCAAGGGGAGTAGACTGCTTGGAAATCTCATCACAGATCCCCAAATCTCTCCCTTCAGGACTCTCCAAGTGCTCAAGGTTTCAGCAGGCTGGTTTGTCATTTCACTGAATCACAGAATCATAGAGTTGGAAGGGGCCAGACAGGCCATCTAGTCCAACCCCCTGCTCAATGCAGGATCAGCCTAGAGTATCCCTGACAAGTGCTTGTCCAGCCTCTGCTTAAAGACTGCCAGTGAGGGGGAGCTCACCACCTCCCTAGGTAGCCGATTCCACATTCTCCTAATGTCCAGCTGGTACCTTTCCACCTGTAATTTAAATCCATTATTGGAGGTTCTGTCCTCTGCTGCCAACAGAGCTCTGTGCCCTCCTCTAAGTGACAGTCTTTCTCATAAGTCAAGAGTGCAATCATGTCCCCCCTCAACCTCCTCTTCCTCAGACGAAACATTCCCAAGTCCCTCAGTCTTGACTCTCAGTTGCCTTCAAACTGCCTGCAATTCATTCTGGGTCTCCCACGGGCATGTGCAATCTAGGGTTGCCAGCCTCTAGATGGGGGGTGGAGATCTCCCGGGATCACAACTCCAGATGACAGAGTTCATCAATCCCCCTGCAGAAAATGGGTGCTTTGGAAGGTGGAATCTATGGCATTTTGCCCCGCTGAGGTCCTGTCTCTCCCCAAACCCTGCCCTTCCTAGGCTCCACCTCCAAATATTTCCCAAGTAGGACTGCCAAAAAAACAAATCCGTGGGTTCTAGATCAAATCAAGCACCTTGGCCATCTTCTGGGCATGGAGTAAGGGTCACTGGGGGTGTCTGGGGGAAGTAGTTGTGAATTTCCTGCATTGTGCAGGGGGTTGGACTAGATGACCCTGGTGGTACCTTCCAACTCTATGATTCTATGACCCTAGAAGCTAAAATGACTAAACTGAGGCTGTCATACTTTGGTCACATCATGAGACGACAAGAGTCACTGGAAAAGACAATCGTGCTAGGAAAAGTTGAGGGCAGCAGGAAAAGAGGAAGACCCAACGACAAATGGATTGATTCTATAAAGCAGGGGTGGGGAACCTTTTTTCTGCCAAGGGCCACTTGGATATTTATAACATCATTCGTGGGCCATAAAAATTATCAACTTGAAAATTAGCCTGCTATATTTGGTCAAACATTTAGCCAAGAGGCCTGACCGGAGACGGCTCCAAGTGTCTGCCACGTAGTTTCTCCATGGCCCTGGTGGGAAAGGGTTAACACAGTTTCTTGGGTGGTCCTAGCAGCTCCATAGCTAACAATTCTTCTGCAAGGGGGGGGGGAAGGGTTCCTTTTCTTGGCAAAACAATCTCACATCTGCCTTGAATAGAGGCTATTCCTGTCTGCAGGAGGGGGTGGATCATCAGTCTTAGATCCTTCTGAGCTAGAGATCTTCCAGGATCCACGAAGGGCCAGACCAAATGATTTTGTAGGCCTTATATGGCCCCCGGGCCTGATGTTCCCCATCCCTACTATAAAGGAAGCCACGGCCCTCAGTTTGCAAGACCTGAGCAAGGCTGTTAAGGATGTTTTGGAGGACGTTGATGTTAAGGACGTTTTGGAGGACGTTGATTCATAGGGTCCCCATGAGTCGGAAGTGACTTGACGGCACTTAACACACACACAGGAGTTGGCAACCCTAGCCCAATTGGCAGGCATGCACAGCCTGTTAATTCATTATAACAAGATTGGGACAGAAGAGCAGTTTTAAGTGGCATAAGCTCTGTACTGAAGCACACAAGAATCCATGTATCTCAAGCGACGCTTTTCCAAATTCATATCTCTTCCCAAATGGGTTTCAGTCTCTGGCCTATGGCATGAGTCATGAGACAGCTGTGCGCATCCCATTTTTTAAAAAATGTATTTCCCCATAGCACAGCTTGGCTGAAATGACTGATTTATAAAATGGGGAAAATAATTTTAATTGAGTGGCTGATGTAGGCTTGCTAATGAAACAGGATTAGCTAAGGAAGGTTTATTTTTTTACCAGTTGAAATGATATCTGAAAATGCAGCGTGCATTGAAACAAGATGGCTCACCGATGCGGCAGCACAAAGACCCAGTGGTGCATGAAAGCCCACGTGGTGTGTTGGTTAACAATGGCAGACTCTAATCTGGAGAACTGGGTTTGATTCCCCATTCCTCCACATGAGCTGCAAACTCTAATCTGGAGAATCAGGTTGGTTTCCTCACTTCTCCACATGAAGCCTGCTGGGTGATTCTTGGTCACAGTTCTTTCAGAACTCTCTCAGTTCTCCACCTACCTCACAAGGTGTCTGTTGTGGAGAGAGGAAGGGAAGGTGATTGTAAGCTGCTTTGAGACTCCTTAAAGGTAGAGAAAAGCGGGGTATAAAAGCCAACTCTTCCTCTTCTATAGTGGTTAGAGGGCTGGACTGGGATCTGGGAAACTCAAGTTCGAATCCCCCATTCTGCCAAGGAAGCTTGCTGGATGACCTTGGCTCACTCACACTCTCTTAGCCTGGCCTACCTTTCAGGGTTGTTATGAGGATAAAATGGATGGGAGGAGAACAACGGAAGCTGCTTTGGGTCCTACTGGGGAGAAAGGCAGGGTATAAATGAAGTAAATCAAATAAAAACATAAATTGCCTTCTATCAGATCCTTTTAACTGGAGATGCTGGGGACTGAACCTGGGACCTTCTGAATGGAAAGCAGAGGCTGTTGAACCATGAGTTGTGAGGATACAACGGAGAAGAGGAGGATGGGTCCCCATCCGGGGGAAAGGTGCGGTATAAAAAAAAAAGAGTAAATAATATTGACAAGATGGAATAGAACAAATCACCCAAAGAAGCAAAAGCAATTGAGACGGTGATGCTTACAGTCTCTCATACACTAACAGTGCAATCCTAAGGAGAGTTACTCCAATTTCTCCAGGCTGTTGGAACCCCTAGTATCTGCTGATGCCCTCAGTGCCCAGTTTTGGTGGGTGCAGCAGCCTTAGTGGGAAACAAACGGGTACCCTCCCTCCACACTGGTCCATCAAAGTCACTACCTTCCAAAGCACCCTCTTGTTTCCCATACTTTCTCACTCTAAAAATAAAAGTCTAATTTGTCAATGTAAGGTTTATCCAATGATGAATCTGGTAGAGTAGATGATCTTAAATTGTGGGGCCTTCAACGAAATAGATCAGCAGAAGGTTCAGAAAAGTGTTCAGCAAGTACTTCTTACTGATTTGCATATCCTTTGGGATAGATTATGCCAAATCAATTTTCTAAAGTACTTTAGATGTCGTAGGGGAGGAAAGGCGGCATGGTACAGCCCAAACTCTTACTTGGATGGGAGACCACCAAGGAAAGTTCTGCAGAGGAAAGCAATGAATACATGAACACGTGAAGCTGCCTTATACTGAATCAGACCCTCGATCCATCAAAGTCAGTATTGTCTACTCAGACTGACAGTGTCTCTCCAGGGTCTCAGGCAGAGGTCTTTCACATCACCTACTTGCCTAGCCCCTTTAACTGGAGATGCCGGGGATTGAACCTGGGACCTTCTGCATGCCAAGCAGATGCTCTACCACTGAGCCACAGCCCCTCCCACAGCCCTTCCACTCCACTTTCATTCATTTCAGTGGGCTTAGACTGGAGTAACTCTGAATAGGATTGGATTGCGCTGTAATTCACCATCAAGCCATTTCACTTTAGACAGTCCTCTTTTTACCAATCATCCCTCTCTCTCAGCCTAACCTAGCTCCCAGGGTTGTTGTGAAGATAAAATGGAGTAAAGAGAGAAGCTCTAAGCAGGAAGGCAGGCATGAAACCACGAGAGATAAGTTCAGGCTGTTTTAAAAGCTCTTGGTCGTTCCTTACTTCTCGTGCTATTTTAAAAGTACGTAATTCCACAGCCTGCAAGGCATGTTGAAAATGAGCTGAGTTTTGACTTGCAAATCAAAATTTCCAGGGGAAGCTGCCATCTTCCTCGAGATCTGGCTGCAAGGTAGAGATGCTAAGAAGAAAAGCCACCCAGCAACAGCTGCTGATTGTTCAGTGGTTCAAAAGGAAAGTATATTTACAGCCCATTCCTGAGAATGGGGCCGAATGTTTCGTGGAGGCGGCGTGACCTCGCCGCCAGCATAAGTGCATGTGTTTACACACACTTACGCTGGCGGAGAGGCGAGGCCAGTCCTGCCGGCGGCAGAGCGCTGCAGGACCACGCCTCCCACCTCCGCCGGCGTGGCCACTCCTTGACGCCGGCAACAGTGTGGAGAGGCTGCGCCAGCGCAGGGGGGCATTCCAAGGGAGGGCTGGGGGGAAGAGCCATCAGCTAGGTGACTCCCTATCCCCTTTCGGCCACTTGCACCGGTGCCGGGAATGACGGTGCTGCACCTGCTCTTTAGCAGGCGCAGCCTCGCTATTCCCTATGGGGCGAAAGGCCCCGGTTAAACAAACAAACAAAAAAGCCACGAAACGGCTTTTTTAATTTAACGACATACGGGGAGCGGCTTAGGAAGAGATACCGCTGTGCCTCTTTCCTGCCTTCCCCATACGCCTCAGCTCAGGAATGGGCTGCTAGATTCCCAGGCCTTATTTAGAAAAGGAGAGGGCAGGAAGATGAAAGGAAAACTGGCCCCTCATTGACAGTGGCTTAGCCACTACTGTCTTAAAAAAAAAAAAGCAAACTGTTCCTGCTAATTTTAGGAGAACATGAAAGCCCCGACAGCCCAGATCTCAGAAGCTAAGCAGGGTCAACTGTAGTTAGTACTTGGATGAGAGACCACCAAGGAAGTCCAGGGTTGCTGGGAAGGTAGGGTTGCAGAGGAAGGAAATGGCAAACCACCTCGGTATGTCTTTTGCCCTGACCTGAATGGCCCAGGCTAGCCCGATCTCATCAGATCTTGGAAGCTAAGCAGGGTTGGCCCTGGTTGCTACTTGGATGGGAGACCACCAAGGAAGTCAAGAGTTGCTAAGCAAAGGACTAACCTGAATGGCTGAAACAAGCTTGTCTGAGCTTGAAAGCTAAGCAGAGCCGGCCGGAGTTAGTACCTGGTGGTGTAGCGGTTAAGAGTGGTGATTTGGAGTGGCGGACTCTGATCTGGAGAGCCGGATTTGATTCCCCACTCCACATGAACGGCAGGTGGGGCTGAGAGAGTGTGACTAGCCCAATGTCACCCAGAAGGCTTCATGTGGAGGAGTGGGAAACCAAACCAGTTCACCAGAATAGATGTTGGGAAAGAACTTTCTCTGCTGAATCCACCGCTCATGTAGAGGAGTGGGGAATCAAACCCGGTTCTCCAGATTAGAGTCTACCACTCATGTGGAGGAGTGGGTAATTGAATTTGGTTCACCAGATTGGAGTCCACTGCTCATGTGGAGGAGCGGGGAATCAAACTTGGTTCTCCAGAACAGAGTCCATCGCTCCAAACCACCGCTCTTAACCACTACACCACACTGGCTCTCAAGTTTGCCAAGTTGCAGCTGACTTATGGCTACCCCATAGGGCTTTCAAGGCAAGAGATATTCAGAGGCGATTTGCTGTGTAGCAACCTTGGACTTCCCTTGGTGGTCTCCCATCCAAGTACTAACCAGAGCTGACCCTGCTTAGCTTCTGACATCCGATAAGATTGGGCTAGCCTGGCCAGGTCAGATCAGGTAGTAGTAGTGGGTTAATAAGAGGGAACAATGAGGCCAAGACCATGTGACCCTCGGATGGACCTGTTGGATTAAACGTTGGAGCCTAATCTGAATGACAGTGGGCTCTGTGCTTCTTCAGAATCAGCCCCTCCCTTCTGGTGACAGTTACTTGAAACCAACTGTCACTGGAAACTGTCAGTTTCAGTCAGTCAGTACCACTCTATCACTCTGTGTTCGCTCTCTGCCTCACACTCACTAAAGCTGTAACAATGCTTCAATTCATATGAGGCAAAAGTAGTAGAAACCTCTCAAGGAAAATGTTGATTGTTGTAAAGGACTTTATAAACATTTATTAAATACAGTTTTCTTCAGTTTTAATACGTGTGCTGTTCATATTCCTCCACATAACTTTTGGCTGTTTTGAAATCTGCTGCTGTATACAGGCGGAATATCCTGCACCAAGTGAGTGCTGGGATATTGCCCCACATAAGGGACTGGATTAATTTCCATTCCCCCCCGCCCTGCCACAGGGCCACTGCTAAGAGAGAACATCAAACTTGGGTCTGTGTGTGACGAGTCCAAAAGCACGAACCCTTCTAACTGCACTCTCTCAAGACCAATTCAAACCAACCAACTTCTTTTTACTTTTTTTGAGGCTGCCAAAATTGATAAAATCAGAAAGCGTGGATGGATTTCATGTTGTCACAGCAAAGTGGGTAAAATGAGGATTTGGCAAACCACATCACAGGCCAAAGCTTGCAGGAGAGTGAAATAAATCACCTCTGTTCTCCCTGCATGTGCCCTGGGGAGCAATCTGTCTGTCTAAAAAGACTTTTTACTATCTCTTACAGAATAATTGGCAGCATTACTGTTGCGTCATGGGATAAATCAGGTCATTTATACACCGATCCAGTCCTGCTACTGTGAAAAGCCAGGTGCCATTACCTCTGTGGGCTTGAGTGTTGGTCATAGGGAAGGCAGGCAGCATGGCATACCCCAATCTCATCAGATCTTCGAAGCTAAGCTTGGTTAGTATTTGGATGGGAGACCACCAAGAAAGTCCAGGGTTCCTATGCAGAGGAAGGCAATGGCAAACCACCTCTGAACGTCTCTTGGCTTGAAAACCCCATAAGGGGTAGACATAAGTCGGCTGCAACTTGACAGCACTTTACACACACAGTTATGGTTAACAAGGGTTAGATTGGTTCTTGTAGGTTATCCGGGCTGTGTAACCGTGGTCTTGGTATTTTCTTTCCTGACGTTTCACCAGCAGCTGTGGCAGGCATCTTCAGAGGAGTAACACTGAAGGACAGTGCCTGCCACAGCTGCTGGCGAAACGTCAGGAAAGAAAATACCAAGACCACGGTTACACAGCCCGGATAACCTACAAGAACCAATGAACTCTGACCGTGAAAGCCTTCGACAATAAGGGTTAGATCTTTGGAAGCTCAGGACCAGAGAACTGGCATTGTGAAGTCGTTAAGTTTGAAACCAGGATTGGAATAATTGGGAGTCCGGGCTCAAATCTCTGTGTGGGTGTGACATGTGCTGTCAAGTCACAGCTGACTTATGGGTGGTTTGGAGTGGCAGATTCTGATCTGGAGAACAGAGTATGATTCCCCACTCCTCCACATGAGTGGCTGAGACTAATCTGGTGAACTGGATTTGTTCCTACACATGAAGCCAGCTAGGAGAACTTGGGCTAGTCACACTCTCTCAGCCCCACCTACCTCACAGGGTGTGTGTTGTGGGGAGGGGAAGGGAAGGTGACTGTAAGCTGGTTTGATTCTTCCTTAAGTAGTAGAGAAATTTGGCATATAAAAACCAACTCCTCCTCCTCCCCTCCTCTTCTTCTTCCTCTTCCTCCTCCCTTGCTCTGCAGAGCCTTCCTTGATGATGTCCCTTCCAAGTTCCAAACCCACTTAGCTGCCTCAGATTAATTTCGGGCACACAGAGCAGATCCTTGGGCTATGGTGGCCACTGAGGCCAAAGCAAACATTTTTTAAAAATCCGCACAGCCAATCAAATCTCCAGTAGTCAATCAGAAGCCTTCCTGGGCAAAAACCCTACCTGGCTCCACCCACTTCCTAAAAACACTTGGCGGGTACCAGAAAAGGTGTTGGTAGGCGTCATGGCTCCCACAGGCACCACGTTGGGGACTCCTGGATGAGGGGATTGTGCCAAAGGGTTTTGGAGAGAAGGTGGGTTTAGAGGAGTGATTTGAAGGAAGAGAGGTGGTCTCATAGATGTTTTGGGAGGGTTTTCAAAGATTTGTAACAATAAATCCCACTTTGTGAGAAGATCTGTAGCTCAATGGTAGAGCTTCTGCTTTGCATGCAGACGGTCCGAAGTTCAATCCCGGGCATCTCCAGTTAAAGGGACTAGGCAAGTCGGTGATGTGAAAGACCCCTGCCTGAGACCCCGGAGACCCACTGCCGGTCTGAGCAGACAATGCTGACTTTGATGGACCAAGGGTCTGATTCAGCATAAGGCAGCTTCATGTGTTCAATCTGGGCGCTGTTGAAGGGCTTTGTTTGCAGTTCTAGGGAAATCTAATGCCAGTTGCTAAAAGACAGAAGAAAAGTCAAAAGCGGTCTCCTTTGAAAGCATCACTGATCGCTCAGCTTTTATACAACCCCCCCAAATTCTCCTGCATCCTCATCCTCATCATCTTTTCGATTGTGTTTTGATTGCATACTGAGTTTCAGAGATCTTTTCAAATACTCCACCTCACCAGCAATTGCTAACGCTTTGGTTGTGCTGGCGCAATAGCTACGAGAACCTTTTCAGACGCTGACATTTGCTTTCTAAGCTACCGAGAGAAAGGTTTTACCTGCCAGCTATCTTCTATATCTATAATAAGCACTTCCCAACATTCAAGCTATGTCTTGACACTTTTTAGCGTAATCAATATATGGAACCTGGATTTGGGGGTTCGATCCCACCGAGGATTTCTGTGGCTTTGCAGATTCTACCCTTTTGCTAAAGATCTCCAACTCCCCTCAAACTATTCCTGGAGGGGGTCTCTTCTCCCCGTGGACCAGCATTATTTTGGGCTGCGAGGGGACTGGGAATCGAGCTAAAATGTCACTTCTAACCCCCTTTTAAAACAATATGTTTTATGTCAGAAATCTATATGGACCCTAAACTGTCACAGTGAATAGAAATTATATGTATACTGGAAAACCTACCATTATGCAAAAATGCTCAATATATCACAACATAGATCCACATATGCAAGAGCGAGCGTGGTGTAGTGGTTAAAGTGTTGGACTAGGATCTGGGAAACCCAGGTTCGAATCCCCACTCTGCCAAAGAAACTTGTTGGGTGACCTTGGGCCAGTCACACAATCTCAGCCTCGACCCTGGCAAATATGTGGATGGGAGACCTCCAAGGAATACCAGGGGTGTGCCTCGGAGGCAGGCAATGGCAAAACACCTCTGAATGTCTGTTGCCTTGAAAACCCTACCGGGTGTGTGTGTGTGTCTCCATAAGTCATGTAACTTGACGGCAAAGAAAAAAGAGCAAGTCATAATAGTCAATAGCAAAGAACATTATGGCCATTTATCCAGGGTCGATTCTGCTCCTCGCTCAGTGCTGCTTTTTAAACCCCAACCTTTAAAATGACTATTCACGGTCCCGATGCAAGGGGAGAAAGTCAAACAAATCCCACCCCTCACTCGCCTGCTCCTTCGTTCCTTTGTTTGCATAGCCATTAGCAATAGGCCTTTGCATAGTTAAGTTGCAGCTGGGATTCTGCATGCTTCCTTCAGTGAATACTTCGATGCGTGGGCAGAGCAAATACAAAAGGCCGCGATAAAGGGGCTCTTAAGAAATACAAAGCAGGTATGCGCCGGCTTCGCAGTGACGTCTCAAATGACGGTTCAGCGTGAAGAAATAAAAAAAATATGCCGGGCACTTTAGCCTGGAATGTGCTGCTAATTACCAAGCATAAATGGCCCAAGAGTTTCCTGGGTTCAAAACTCCTGCTGTGATCTTCATCGGACTTCATCTTATTTGTTGACAGATTAGGGCGCCAATTGCTCACACAGTTATCCTAATTCTGATGCAAAAATACTAAAAACAAGCATCTTCTTCTTCAATCACCTTGTGAATCCTTTTTTTTTTAAATTATT
This sequence comes from Euleptes europaea, assembly GCF_029931775.1. Lineage (NCBI taxonomy): Eukaryota > Metazoa > Chordata > Lepidosauria > Squamata > Sphaerodactylidae > Euleptes > Euleptes europaea. The sequence continues at coordinate 8,119,524 of NC_079323.1, forward strand.
TTTATTATTTTCTACAATTCAACTAAAATAAACATATCTCAATAATATATTCAGTTGTAACTGCTTGTAACAAAAAAAGTTCATTGCTATTACTGAGAATATGTTATCTATAATATTCTATGCTATCTACTATATGTGACTTCCCCGCATCTTCTTCAGTCACTAATTCTACTGGTTAACACTTTTGCATTTCAAATTAATTTCTAATCCTTATTTTCTCTCATACAGACTTGCTTTAAGCTATCTATACTACTTCTATAAGCAATTTCAAGTCCTACCTAGTTATATTATCATAATTGTCTCTATATAACATTCTATTATTCTAAATTAAAGGGATTAGATCAATACATAAACAAATTTTCCCATTAAAAATTCATCAAAGTAAATCCACCGTGGCTCCCTTACACCCCAAAAATAAGCATCATTTTAGCCATTATCTTGTTTTGGTAGGGGATCTGCCAGTCCTTCTTTATTTCCCAATCCCCACCCCCCGTTTTTCAATATAGTAGCTGCAATTCTGGCCTCTGAAGATGTAAAAGAAGATCCCGGTGATTGTATCCATTGGCTTCTTGTTAAAATTTCCAGCATCTTCTTGGTAAAATCCTTCGTCATGTCTCCCTCCATCGCTGGCTGCCAGGAAGTGTTTTCTTGGGATAATAATGCTCCTCCTGTCAGCAGTAACTCAGACAAGTAGATTGTAGAGGTATTGAGTTCTCTCATGTTGCTCTCTCTCATTGCCAGCTGGTCACTTGCAGCTACCTCTTTAAAATCTTGGGTCTTCATATTGTGGATCTCCTCAATAATTGTGTCCAGTTTTCCATTAATTGATTTAAATAGGATATTCATCACCTCAGCTAGTTGAAATACTTGATGTGAGAGCGCTTGTTGTTTTTCAAAGACTAAATCTTGTTGCACTGCAAACATGTCCATTTGTTTGAGTAACATCTCTTCCATCCTCTTGTTTGACATATCTGCTTGTATTCTTATACAGAAGCAGGCTTTGTAATTTTCAAGATATCCTCAATTATGCTTCAAAGCAGCACAGATAAAGAAAAGAAAGTAGACAGGAAACTGCAGTATCATAGACCCTGTGTCGTCTCCTCTCGGTGGTTAAGTAGTAGGAACGATTTGATGGTTACACCGGGGAGATTCACTTCAAGTCTTCCAATCTGCCCTGTCTTTTCGATGGTAACAAAGCCCTTCTTATTATCTTCCGGTCTTAAGAGGCGACGTGGCTGGACCTTGAATCAAAGAGAGCCGGAAGTGGGGGGGGAAGGTTTTCGTCTCCCTCCCTCCCCTCAAAGCATTTAATTGGTAGTTGTAAAGTCATTCAAAAGTCCCTTTTATTGCGTCTACTCACTGATCAAGTTGATAAGGTCTTAGTCAGTTCATTTAATGGCATTTGTTTATTTTAAAAGTCTCATTACGCTGGGCAGGGAGTCGCCGGTTTTCGTAGGTGTTTTTATCGTCATTCAGGTCTTCTCAATCAAGATAAAGGCAAAAAGTGTCTTTTTACTCACTCTGACTTCCAAAGGTGAGGCTTCTTGTTCTTTTCATAGATTATTTGATGTTAATGTATAGAGGAGGTCAAAGCCTATAATCCAAAGAGTCGTCCGTGGCAATGGTAGCTCCTATGCCGGCGGGGACAACTTCCAACTCTACGGGAGGCTTAAAAAAGCTCTCTCAGAGGACTTCCGGTGGTGCCGCTGGAGAGAGCACTCCATTTCCCCAGGCTGTCCTGGGAGAAATCCAAGTTTGCGTTATTTCTGGGGTACATAGATACCCCAATCCGACCCTTGCAAGTGGGTTGGAAAGCAGGAAATCCCTGCAGCCCGCAAACGCGGTTTGACCTCCTAGGTACTCTGAGGGGGCTTTTTTAAGCCCCTCGGAGTCCTGGACGCCGGTCCTGCGAGGGCACTAGGGAAGGACATCGCCAAAACGCAACTTTGGCCTCAAGCTCTACCCTCCACCACCTTAATACCAACATAAGGACTACATAAAGAAAAGAACCTCACCTCTTGACACCCAAGTGAGTACAAAAGAACTCTGCGTCTACTTACTGGAAATTTGAACAGACGGGGGGCTGATAAGAATATCTCTGGGACCCCCACTCCTCCTTAATTCGAACTGAAAAAGTTTGATCTGAGTTAGTCATCGGGATTAGCGACAGGAGCCTTATCAAATCGATCAGCCTAAACCATAACAAAGAGTCGGAAGGATACCTTTTAGATTGACAAGAATTATCACCAATGAGAAGGTCTGAGGAAAGGGGAGGGTGATCTTTCTTCCTGATTTTCCGGTGAAAAGAATTTCCTGCCACGTTTGTAGTAAGGGAGTGCCAGGAACGGAAGACTCTCTATAACACCCTCTCTATCATCGGAACTAAAATAACAGGAAGTAGCCGTGGGACTGAATACGCGTCGCACTCGAGTTACTTTGAAATCATTCCTGAAGGAATAACCATCGAGAAGAGGCGGTAGAAGGTCCACAACACTAGCAACTTCCGGTATACTTCCTGATTAACCCGATCTAGAGCGACCGAAAAAACTCACTGGTATTTTAAAACTTTAAAATGCAATTTTAAAGCCAATTTCGACTCTTTTCAACCCGAAAAAATTATAAGGCTGATGTTTGAACTATCATCTTTTAATTAGTATTTTAAAGGCCCTGTCTGAGGACATGTATTTTACCAGCTTCTTCTGAATGTAAATGTCTCGACCCCGCTCTGGCTCACTACACAGCCCTGCCTATACTAAACTAAGGGACTCATTACAAACCTCAACCATGGAAAAAAAATTACAGGACATGCTAACTAAACAAACTGAGGCAACAAATAAACAGTTTGAACAGATGTCTACACAGATGGCACAGTTGACTTCTATGATGACAAATCTTGGTCAAGCATCCCAAGCTATTAATCAGAAGTTGGATGTGGTTACAGGAGACTTGAAAGAAGTAAAAACTCAAATGACTGTTATGAAGACAGATATGCAAGCGATGGATGCATCAATTAAGAAAGTGATGGATGAGCACAAGGATACAAAGAAAAAATTAACAAGCCAAGAAAAACAGATTGAAACAATACAAACTGATCAGATGGCGGCAAAAAATCAAATGGCAATGATGGAGATGAGAGTGAGAGAGACTAATCTTCGTATACGCAACTTTCCAGATATGATGGGAGACAATAAAGAAACTGCATTACCAAATCTGGCCTACTTATTTCAGATAGATGAACAAGAACTAAAACAAGCCATTAACAGAATATACAGGATACCATTACCTGCTAGAATGAGAAGATCTAAGCCAAGAGATTTGATGATAGTGTTTTATGACACTAGAGTTAAAGATAAGATTATGAAGATTCACTATGAAAATCCAGTATCAGCAGGAGATTCCTCTCTTATATTACTGAAGGATATTCCAAGGCATCTACTCTCACAGAGGAATAATTACAAAGACTTTGTGTCTACATTGAAAGCTAATGGTATCAAATACCGTTGGATCATGCCACAAGGTTTGGCTTTCACCTACAAGGAAGTGAAAACGACAATTCTATCTCAAGCAGATGTGGGGAAATTTCTGAGAAAATATAAAATGGACCTTAAAGAATTACCTGGGGAAAAGGAGGAAGAAGAAGAGGAAGAAGAAGAGGCACAGGGTGCAGAAGGAGGTACCAAATTATAGACTTTTTATTTTGCTAAAAAATACTACACCATGGCAAAAGCAATTTCTTGGAATGTAAATGGACTGAATGAGAAAACTAAAAGGGCTAGAATTTTCAAATATTTACAGAAATATAAATACTCCCTAATTTGTCTACAAGAGACTCATATAGCTTCAAAACATAAAAAATACTTGGAGAAACAGGTGCTTGGACAAGCATTTATCGCCTCAGCTAAAACTAAAACAAAGGGAGTGGTAATTTATGCCCACCCCAGTCTTTGCCCAGAATTAGTATATAAAGATAATGAAGGAAGAATTGTAATTATCAGAACTAAAATATTGGGACAAAGGACAATAGTGGTTGGAATTTATGCACCCAATGAAGGGAAAAAATCCTTCTATGAAAAACTACACGATTTGATAGCCCAACACGCAAAAGATCAAATCTTATTGATGGGCGACTTCAATGGAATTATTCTCCCATCTTTGGACAAAAAATCAAAAGCAAAAGACGTCAATGACGGATGCTTACCTAAAACTTTCTTCACCATGGTTTCAGAATTAGAATTACAAGACATTTGGAGAACAATGAACACAACGGCTAAAGAATACACCTTTTATTCAGCGAGACATGATTCACACTCCAGAATTGATATGATATGGGCCAGTAAATCAATCTTTACTCAGCTACGTAAAATCCATATCTTACCTAGAACTTTTTCTGATCACAATCCTATTACTTTTGATTGGAACAATAAACAAGCATTTAGATGGCGAATGAATGATAAGCTTCTAAAAGACAATAAGATACAAAAGGAATTACAGGCTTTAATGAAAGACTTTTTTGAAATAAATCTTAATGGGGAAACTTCTCTGAATACAGTTTGGGATGCATTTAAAGCTGTTTTGAGAGGTTTTATGATACAGAAACACTCGGCTTGGAAGAAGACTCAATTACAATTTACAAACAATATACTTTGGAATTTACAAAATTTGGAGCAGAAATTGGTAATGGTAACACAGGAAGAGGAGAAAAGAGAAATTCAAATAAAGATTTCTGCATCTAAACACCAATTAAATTTGGTAATAATGGAGGAAATGAATAAAAATTTGAAACTTGCTAAACAAAAGTATTTTGAATATGCAAATAAACCAGGAAAATTTTTAGCAACACAATTGAAGGACTCATTTCAAAAGAAGATTATAACAAAAATCCAAACTGTTAAAGGACCAGTCTATTCAACTTCAGAAATTCAAAAAGAATTTGTTTCATTTTATTCCAAGTTATATCAGAAAGAAAATACTCCAAAGCAGAAAATAGATAAATTCTTAAATTCAATACAGATGAAAGCTTTATCAACGACCCAGAGAGAATGTATTGAAGCTCCAGTTACAAGAGAAGAAATACAAGAAGCAATACTGAGACAAAAAACGGACAAAACACCTGGACCAGATGGAATTACTGCACTATTTTATAGAATATTTAGTGACAATCTAGTTGGCTTTTTTGGTCTACTCTATAATGCAATTTTGGACGAGGGAATATCCCCGGAGACTTGGTCACATGCATTTATATCATTGATACCTAAAGAAGGAAGGGATCCAGAAAAAACATTTAATTATAGACCTATATCGCTGTTAAATGTGGATTACAAAATTTTTGCTTCGGTCTTGGCATGTAGGATAAAACAATTTATTAAGGATCTTATACACGAAGACCAAGCAGGCTTTATACCAGGTAGGCAAATAAAAGACAATGTAAGAATTTTACTAGACTCATTGGAATATTATGATCAGAATATCCAACAAACTGCGGCCTTTGTATTTTTGGATGCAGAAAAAGCCTTTGATATGGTCTCTTGGAATTTTTTAAAACAGATTTTGGATAAATTGAATTTTGGAGATCGTTTTCAGAAAGGTATATCGGCTATCTATACCTCCCAACAGGCGAAAATTTTGGTTAATGAATCAATGTCAGATAATTGCCAAATTACGAAAGGAACTAGACAGGGATGTCCCCTGTCTCCACTTTTATTTTTGTTGGTGTTGGAACCGCTATGTGTGAAACTAAGAAGTATGGAGGACATCCGCGGATTAAGAATTAAAAAACATGAATTCAAGTTGAGAGCATTCGCGGATGACCTCCTGTTAATTTTGGAGAATCCAACACAGTCAATGAACATACTTCGGGAGACTTTGGACGACTTTGGGAAAATATCAGGCTTTAAAGTGAATCAAGAAAAAACAAAGATAATATTTAAAAATTTACCGGAAATACAGCAACAGGAATTTATATCATATACTGGTTGGGAGAAAGCCAACAAAGTTAAATACCTGGGAATTTGGATTACTGCAAAGAACAAAGATCTGATAACTAACAATTACCTCAAGTTATGGGGTAAGATTAAAACTGATATGATTATATGGTCAAATAAAAAATTGTCATTAACAACATTAACATTAATTGTATTTCAACGATTCAAATGAACGTTCTACCAAGGATGCTCTTTTTATTCCAAAATTTGCCAATAATATCACACACTAAATACTTTGATACCTGGAGGAAAGACATTTCAAATTTCATCTGGCAAGGGAAAAAACCAAGGACTGCTTACAAATATTTAGTGGATCTAAAAACTAGAGGAGGTTTAGCACTACCTAACCTTCAACTTTACGCTGAAGCGGTAGCTTTAGTATGGATAAAAGACTGGATGGATTTGTCAAATACACGTTTACTAGACTTGGAAGGTTATAATAACTTAAGCGGATGGCATGGCTACTTGTGGTATGATAAAATTAAATTACAAGCAACATTCCGTAATCATATAATCAGGTCCTCTTTATTCCGTATTTGGATGAGATATAAACATATTTTGGAACCAGAAACACCAATGTGGATATCGCCTCAAGAAATGTTAACATTGCGCCCACTTAGACCAGACAAATTTATCACCTATCAAGATCTAATTAAATGGGATGGAAAGAAATGCTCACTAAAAGACTTTCAACTTCTTAAGGATGATTTACAATGGCTCCAATACTATCAAATCAAATCAGTTTTTGTACAAAATGTTAAAAAAGGATTTTCTAAAGAAAAATCTTCTTTTCAAAGGATTCTATTAGATAATAATACAAAACTGATTTCTAAAATGTATAATCTCCTTTTAACAATATATTGTGAGCAGGACACGATCAAACCAACTATGATCGATTGGGCTCAAAATGTGGGACATGATATTGCTTTAAATAAATGGGAACGACTATGGTCTAAAGACCTAAAAGGAATAAAAGCACAGTCAGTGCGAGAAAACATTTATAAAATGATGTATAGATGGTATTTAACACCTAAGAAGATTGCAAAGATTTACAAAACAATGTCCCCTATCTGTTGGAAATGTAACAAAGAAATCGGTTCCTTTTATCATATGTGGTGGACCTGTGATAAAGCTAAAGACTTTTGGGACATGATCTACAATGAATTGAGACTAATATTACAAAAAAATATACCCAAAACACCAGAAATGATGTTATTGAGTATGATTCCAGACGACTTATTAACACAAAGAACCTTTTTGATTTATGCCACAACAGCTGCGAGACTGCTTTATGCAGCGAAATGGAAAGGGATTGAAATTCCCGAGAAAAAAGACTGGATTGTTAAAATGTTTGAAGTGGCAGAAATGGCAAAACTCACAGCTATTTTAAATGAAGAAAGTGAGGCTCGGTTTTTGGGGGAATGGGAGGCGTGGATGCATTATTGTGAATATGAGTTAAAATTGGGAAAAATGGAAGAATATTTTCTAATCTGATCCAGAGGATTTCTTTGTTTTTTTTATAATGAATAAGTATAATTATATTTACTAACAGATTATGGTTTTCTTTTTGGTTAAATGATATTGATAGAGTATTAAGATTAGATTAACTACGACGGGATGAACTTTTTATTAAGAGGCAGATGGAGGTGAAGGGGAAGTCACAGATTTTCCATTTTTTTTTTATTATTATATGTTATGGAATCATAACAACTTCAAGTTAGAATTGAAATTTTATATTGTTATAGATGTTGTTTATTGCAATGGAAAATTTATAGTATAAAACCTAATAAAATTTATATATATATATATAAAAAAAAAAAGCTCTCTCAGAGAATATGGGAGTCCAAACCGCTCTTGAAGGCTGCAGGGGAATTTCCTGCTTCCCGATCCACTATTTAGGACCGAGTTGGAGTGCTTTTTGCACTCCAAATCTAAACGACTCTTGGTGTTTCCTGGGAGCCCCCAGGAAACAATGGCGCTCGGACCAAACGCTCTACAGGAAGTCCAATCACCTTGTGAATCCTGAAGAGGGAGAAACCCTTCCTGGCCACGCCTTCATTCCTGTCTTCCAGTTCATGACGCTGGCCTCTTGAGAATGGGTTTCAAAAGGAAACTGGTTTTGGACTTGGGGGAGGGGCCGCGGCTCAATGGCAGAGCATACATTTGGCACACAGAAGGTCCCAGGTTCAGTCCCCGGCATCGCACGTTATAAAGATCAGGTGATGTGAAAGATCTCTCCCTACAACCCTGGAGAGCTGCTGCCAATCTGAGTAGACAATACAGACCTCGATGGACCAAGGGTCTGATTCAGTATAAGGCAGCTTCAGGTGTTCAAGTGTCCTCTTTTTCATTATAAGATGGCTTTTCTAGTATTATGGATTTTCTTTAAGCAAGAAAAAAAATGTATTTACAGAAATATGTGCTGGGACAAAGGCTACTTATATTCCAAAACTTTGAACTTCATAGCACATTAGAGCTGTTTAGCTTGGAAAGAAGGCAGTTAAGGGGAGACATGATAGAGGTCTATAAAATTATGCATGGTTTGGATAGAGTGGACAGGGAGAAGCTATTCTCCCTCTCTCATAATAGCAGAATGTGGGGTCATCTACTAAAGCTGGAGGTTGAAAGATTCAAAACTGATAAAAGGAAGTATTTCTTCACATAACGCATAGTTAAATTGTGGAACTCCCTGCCCCAGGATGTGGTGGTGGCTGCCAACTTGGAAGGCTTTAAGAGGGGAGGGGACATGTTCATGGAGGAGAGGGGTATTCATGGCGACTAGTTAAAATGGATGCTGGTTATTACGTATAACTATTATCTCCAGGATCAGAGGAGCAGGTCTATTATATTAGGGGCTGTGGAACACAGGCAGGATGGTGCTGCTGCAGTCGTCTTGTTTGGGGGCTTCCTAGAGGCACCTGGTTGGCCACTGTGTGAATAGACTGCTGGACTTGATGGGCCTTGGTCTGATCCAGCAGGGCTTTTCTTATGTTTTTAATGTTAACAGTGAGCTGACCTCCCTTCAAATCGATACTTTCTAAGATCCAATTTATTAAAGAAACGTTCAGTTAAATTTTTCAAGATTCTTTCAGATATGTGCTTGCCGAGCAAGAAAGGTTTTCTAAAAAAAGAGAAAGGTTCTGTGATCTAGAGATAAAATACAGGAATGAAATGAAATGTTTCATAGCCACAGTTCAGAGAGAAAATCGTTTCGGAGTGGATGCCTCAATAGCAACTTGCACTTTGCAATGCTGGGAAATGAAAATGCTGGAGAGGAACCAATCTTGTTGAAATGATAATCGTGTGTGATAAACACAGATGTGGAAGGTTGTCAGGTTATTAAACAAGATTACAGGGACGTCAGTCAGCTTGGCAACTGGAGATGTTACTCAGAGCCGGGCCCCATTAAATCCGCTGGAGTGCCTGTTGGAATTCACGCACACACAAAAGATCTTGAGATAAACAGATGACAAGGATTGATTGTCAATCTTACCCTCACAGCTGAATTGAGCTAGCATGCAAACAGGAGAGGGTGGAGGGCTCTCGATGATGGTTGAATGCCTGCCTGGAACACATTTTTTGTGGGTAAGCATGTGCATTTAGATATGATATTGGGGGCTTTAACGATAGGTCTCTTGGAGAGCCAGCGTGGTGTAGCGGTTAAGAGCAGTGGACTCTAACGTGGTGAGCTGGGTTTGTTTCCCCCCTCCTCCACAGGAAGCCTGCTGGGTGACCTTGGGCCAGTCACAGTTCTCTCCAAACTCTCTCAGCCTCTCCTACCTCCCTAGGGGTCAGTTGTAAGGAGGGGAAGGGAAGGTGATTGTAAACTTCTTTTAGACTCCTTAAAGGTAGAGAAAAGTGGGGAATAAAACCAACTCTTCTTCTTCTAGATTACAAAATGAAAGACTAGTGCTTTCAAATGCTTACAGTTTAAATGTATATATAAGAGTCCACTGCCCTTAACCACTACACTACGCCGGCTCTCTGGTTTTATTTACGGTTGGTTGCATGGTTTTATAGAATTCTTATTGCCTTGTTTTAATGTTGTGATACGCCTTGAGTCTCAGTGAGAAACGTGGACTATAAATGAAGTAAATAAATCAAGGCATGCCATCCTGATGTTCAATGGTGGGATAAAAATGTAACAGAGAGAAAGGAATCCAGACCATTTGAGTTACTTGATCTCATACACTTCCCAATGGCATTGGCTAACGGTGACCTCTGAAACACTTTGCTTTTTGAAGCGACATGAACAGGACTTTGGAAAGCACAGCACAGACCTGCAGTTCCAAAGTTGTCTCACTTTCCCAAGGGATAAACTTTTCCTGACAAATGCTCTACGGGCTTCATCAATTATGAACCACCCTCTTCCGCGGGGCTGCCTTTAGACTGCGATTTCCGACACGAAATTCCTCGAAAAGGTTGCCAAATGTACTCAAGGTCTCCAGAGAGCGTCTTAACATAAGCCTCGCTTCCTAATCCTGTAGAGGAATAATAGGATTTCACCCAAAACTGCCGGATTAATTTCATTTCAATCCTGAAATTATTTCTGACCCCCTCTGCAAGAGGCTCCAGCATCTGTGCTGCCAGCTTTCCAAAAAAAGGAGGAAGTTTCCCCATCCTTTCCCTGCCACCGATACTGCCGTTTCCTAGAAAAGTTATCTTAACGCTTAATAAAGCTCTCCCTATCCCTGTCAATGGCATTTTATGCATGGCTATATCCTTGCCATCATCCATCCGATGACTTCGAGTCTTTGTTTTGATTATGCATGCCGTTTCTGACCGTCAGAGGTCACCTCGCTCTCCCCCTGTATTTCCCCACGTTTTTCCCACGTTTTCAGGGACCTGTTTTATTTCATAGAATCCTATAGTTGGGACCACCAGGGCCATCTAGTCCAACCCCCTGCACAATGAAGGAAATTCACACCTCCCCCAACCCCACCCCAATGACCCCTACTCCATGTCCAGAAGATGGCCAAGATGCCCTCCGTCTCATCATCAGCTTAAGGTCATAGAATCAGCATTGCTGACAGATGGCCATCTTACCTCTTCTTAAAAAGTACTTCATTTAGGTGTGTAAGACAGGCTAGGCAAAAAAGTGGGAAATTGTGGCGGAGCCACCGAGGCCAGCAAAGACAGTTAATGATATATGGAAGGAATCTTTCTTCCTCCTAAAGATTTCCTGCCAATCTGCTGCTGAGACCGACAAAGAAAAAAAACACCACAAAATGATTTAACTTGAAGCAGACGGAAAACGGCACCATCTCAGCTGCACTCCTGGTGGGTGGAAGCGGCCGAGACGCCCTACTTACTGGGACCGCGAAGCAGCCCAGCATGCCATCGACAGCCAAAGAAAATGCGTGGGGAAGAAAGGGGATTAGGAACCCAGGAACGTATTAATGTTTACCCTATGTATTATTCAGTTCTGTTTATGTTCCCATCCCACATCTGAGGCTGCAGCATCTTTAGGGAAACAGGAAGTCTATTAAAACATAAGAACAGCCCAAGTCTTCTGAACGCTTTGCCCGCATTCAGGGCACACGTCTCTCAGCTTTAAAATGAGGGCCAGAGACCTCTGAATGGGCCCACCTAGGGTACGGTCCCCCCTCTCCCACCCTGATGAGGCTGCCAACCTCCAGGTTGGCTCCCAGAGTGAGCCAGCATGGTGTAGTGGTTAGGAGCGGTGGTTTGGAGCGGTGGACTCTGATCTGAAGAACCGGGTTCGATTCCCCACTCCTCCACATGAGCGTTGGAGGCTAATCTGGTGAACTGGATTTGTTTCCCCACTCCTACACACGAAGCCAGCTGGGTGACCTTGGACTAGTCACAGCTCTCTCAGCCCCATCTACCTCACAGGGTGTCTGTTGTGGGGAGGGGAAGGCAATTGCAAGCCGGTTTGATTCTTCCTTAAGTGGTAAGAGAAAGTCGGCATATAAAAACCAACTCCTACTCCTCCTTCTTCTCCCCCCTTCCTGAGGATTCTACCATCCCCCAAACCCATCCTCCCTGGGCAGTACCCTCAGATCCCGAGGAATTTCCCAACCTGGAGCTGGCAACCCTACCAAAATGGTATAGTAGTTAAGAGTGGCAGACTCTAATCTGGAGAACCAGTTTTGATTCCCCACTCCTTCACATTGCCTGCTTCTGCATTGCAACCCTGGCCTTTCTTGGTGGTCCCATCCAAGTACTAACCAGGGCTGACCCTGCTTAGCTTCCAAGATCTGATGAGATCAGGCTAGCGTGGCCTATCCAGATCTGACCAGAGCAGAAGAATCCACTTCCATATGGTAGGTTTATGAAAACGACACAGCCCATCTGAATGTCACTAGTCACAGGTCATATGGCCCCACCCTATTTGTTTAGCAGCCTGGCTGCTTTATCCCCCTGGTCAGTTGGCAACCCTAATTTCTGCAGTCATCTCAATAAACTGTGCTGATATATCGCCTGAGTTTCACACAGCGATCCAGCAAACCTTTTCTAATAAAGGGTTTCTTTGTGGCATAAATACCTCCCAAGCTCAATAAACCAATCAAACTGAGAGTGGCAATATATTCTGGTCTGCATTATTTAGGGGAATGTGCTTTCAAGTCATTAACATTGAAGTCTTCTTTTTTTATGCTAGGAAAAGGAAATGAGAGGAATTTGCGGGAGAGGAAAGCACAAACAACCCGTAATGAAAGATGTTCTTGATAATCCATTATGGGTAAAATGCCTCCTTACAAGAATCGGGGAGGGACAACATTGATCGACTGCATGAAAATGCTCGGCCACAATTCAATTATGAAAAAGAGCATTGTGAGGTTGTTTGGCTAAACGTGGGGCTGGCTGCCCCAAGCAACTGCACTTCTTGCATGTCACAGAGAGAAACGCTGCACTATTCTGCAAAATCGTGGGAGGAGGGACACAGACACTCCAGAATGCTGGGACAACGAGGGCAGGAGTGACCACCCCAGGATTTTCATTCATTACATCAGTGTCCATTCATCCACTTTATCTTGACAACAACCCTGTGAGGTAGGATTAGGCTGAGAGTGTGGGACTGGCCTGAGGTCGCCCAGCAAGCAGACTGAGGATTTGAACCCGGGTCTCCTGCTCCAAAAGAAGAAGAAGAAGAAGAACAACAACAACTGTAGGTTTTTATATTCCGACTTTCTCTACCACTTAAAGAAGAATAAAACCGGCTTACAATCACCTTCCCTTCTCCTCCCCACAACAGACACCCTGTGAAGTTGGAGAGGCTGAGAGAGTTCGGAGAGAACTGTGACTGGCCCAAGGTCACCCAGCTGGCTTCAGGTGGAGGAGTGGGGAAACCAACCCAGTTCACCAGAATAGAGTCTGCCACTCATGTGGAGGAGTGGAGAATCAAACCCGGTTCTCCAATTAAGAGTCCACCGCTCTTGACCACTACACCATGTCCCCGATGAGTCTAGCTGCTGTCAGATACATGCCAGATGATGCTTCATTCAAAAAGATTGGTGGATTTGTCTGAATGCAGTTACAACAGCAAGCTGCACGTACATCTGGATATGAAAAGCTCTTTTGTTTTACTATTTGGTCCGCTTTTAACCTGAATTTGGCTAATGGGACCCCAAGTCACACCCCAACAGATCTGAAACGTTCCGGAATTATTTGAAAGAATTAGCTCCCGTCACCCATAAGACCAATGCTGGGGAATTTAAAAAATGAACTGGTTTCCTTTGTAATTCAGACTCGAGGGTTAAATGCAATTGGTGCATGACAATAAAGCCTCAGGAGGCATGGTCAACTGAGGAAGACCGAAAGTAGACACAAAAACTGCCATTCTCTGATGGTGAGAATCGCCGTCATTTTATCTTTATGTTCTCTCATTGTCCATTGCTGGGGCTGCCCGATCTGGGTTGGGAATAAGCTTGAGATTTGGGGGGTGGAGCCTGGGGAGGGTGGGGTTTGGGCAGGGGAGGGACCCCAGCAGAGTGAATGCCATGAAGTCCACCCTCCAAAGGTGCCATTTTCTCCAGGGGAACTGGTCTCGGTCACCTGAAAATCAATTGTAATAGTGTGAGCTCTCCAGGTGCCATTTGGAGGTTGGTAACCCCATCCACGCCCGTCTCTCAGAAGCTTTAAAATTAAAGATCCCTGCCCCAAGGAGCTTACTATCTAAATTCAGAAGGAACAAAGGGACATCAGGTTACTGCGAGCAAACAGATTACACGTACTAACACTTCCACACACACGGAATAATGCACTTCCAATCCACTTTCAAGTGGAGGGGCCGTGGCTCAGTTTGTAGAGCATCTGCTTGGCATGCAGAAGGTCCCAGGTTCAATCCCCGGCATCTCCAGATAAAGGGACCAGGGAGGTGGGTGATGTGAAAGATCTCTGCCTGAGACCCTGGAGAGCCGCTGCCGGTCTGAGTAGACAATACTGACCTTGATGGACCAAGGGTCTGATTCAGTATAAGGCAGCTTCATGTGTGTTCATGTGTATACTTTGCAACTGGAGTTTACTGCCTAAAATGGCAAAAGCCGCTTACAGATGATTGCTAAAGTGCATTAGAAGCGGATTGGAAGTACATTATTCAGCATGTGTGAAAGCGCTCAGTACAAGAGCTATGACCCTTCCTTTGTTAAGTCACCTAAAACTACTACTGCCCTGGAGCCGAAGCTCACTGAACAATCTTGACAATCTGTCAACAGGCTGAACAATAATTTCCCCTCTTAATTAGGTTCTTATTTTTTAAAAAATCTGTTTTCAAGCTGGCTTCCTGGAGGGCAGTTATCACCAAACCACCCCCAGTAAGTTTTATTATCTGTTACATACTGGGTTTTTAAAAATTGGTCTAACTTTGGCAATTATTCCCAAACCTTTTATCTAGTGTATGATTTCTGTAAATGTTCTTGCCCACTGTAATGATATTAAACCCCGTATGCTTTATTCTATTGGTCTATGACCAAATAAACAATTGATTGATTGATTGATTGATTGGAGAAGAGTTGTTTTTTATATGCTGACTTTCTCTACCACATAAGGGAGAATCAAATCGCCTTCCCTCCCCACTCCCCACAACAGATACCCTGTGAGGTAGGTGGGGCTGAGAGAGCGCTAAGAGAACTGTGGCTAGCCCAAGGTCACCCAACTGGCTTCATGTGGAGGAGTGGGGAATTGAACCTGGTTCTCCAGAGTCCACCACACTTAACCACTATACCACGCTGGCTCTCCCCCATGCAGAGCTACATGGACCAGAGGTCTGATCCAGCACAACTGCTCTTGTGTTTTTATTACTGTCCCATCTAGGCTGTGATTCTAAGTATTCTCATTGGTAATCCCCACTGAATTGGCCGCCCTCCTTCCCTCTGTATAACCCTGCCCTGGCCACACCTACAGCCCAACCACACCCACTCCTGGCTCTCCTATAAGGCAATTGGGACTGTAAACCAGAATCTAGTAAGGCTGCTGCCACCCAGTTCCCCAGATGGCTGCATTACAGGAAGGGGGACAGGATCTGCCAGCGTGGTATAGTGGTTAAGAGCAGTGATTTGGAGTCTGATCTGGAGAACCGGGTTTGATTCCCCACTCCTCCACATGAGCGGAGGAGGCTAATCTGGTGAACTGGATTTGTTTCCCCACTCCTACACATGAAGCCAGCTGGGTGACCCTGGACTAGTCACAGCTCTCTCAGCCCCACCTACCTCACAGGGTAGAAAAGAGCAAGAGTCCAGTAGCACCTTAAAGACTAACAAAAATATTTTCTGGCAGGGTATGTGCTTTCGTGAGCCACAGCTCACTTCTTCAGATACAGCTAGAGTGAGCTGTGGCTCATGAAAGCTCACACCCTGCCAGAAAATATTTTTGTTAATCTTTAAGGTGCTACTGGACTCTTGCTCTTTTCTACTACTGCAGACAGACTAACACGGCTACCCACTGTGAATTACTTCACAGGGTGTCTGTTGTGGGGAGGGGAAGGGAAAGTGAATGTAAGCCGATTTGATTCTTCCTTAAGTGGTAGAGAAAGTCGGCATATAAAAACCAACTACTCCTCCCCCTCCTCCTCATCCTCCTCCTCAAGTGAGGCTGCTGCCACCCAATTCCCCACATGGTTACATTACAGGAAGGGTGACGGTAGCTTCCTGCTTAAAAAAGCAACAACTACTACTACTAACAAGTTTGGGCAACAGGCTCGCAGCTGTCTCTGTGACTTTCCCAACATGTGAGAAATCTCCTCTAACACTGCGACCTTGGAGAGTTACGAGAAGGAAGGTTCAAATGCCTCTCGGACCATCCCCTTCAGAATCTATCGCGTCTGCAAGTCGCCGGGAGCAGCAGTCTGGCAGTAAACAAACAGCTCATCTGCCTGCAGTTTAACATCAGTTCCTGTCTAATTATCTTACCATGGACTGAAATGAACCCTGGTGGCTCCACTTTCAGAACGTCCCGGCCTCTTAGGCAGGCACCCATCCGGCTTTTTAAGAAGAAGGAGGAGAAGAAGAAGAGTCGGTTTTTATGTGCCGACTTTCTCTACCGCTTAAGGAAGACTCAAACCGGCTTACAATCCCCTTCCTTTCCCCTCCCCACATCAGACAAACTGGGAGGTAGGTGGGGCTTAGAGAGCTGTGACTAGCCCAAGGTCACCCAGCTGGCTTCATGTGGAGGAGTGGGGAAACAAACCCAGTTCACCAGATTAGAGTCAACCGCTCTTACCTACTAGATCACATTGGTTGAAGAAGAAGAGTTGGTTTTTATACCTGCTTCTTCTCTACCACGAAGGAGTCTCAAACCGGCTTTCAATCGCCTTCCCTTCCCCTCCCCACAACAGACACCTGGTGAGGTAGGTGGGGCTGAGAGAGCTCAAAGAGAACCATGACTGGCCCGAGGTCACCCAGCAGACTCCATGTGGGGGAGTGGGGAATCGAACCCGGTTGTCCAGATTAGAGTCCGTGCTCTTAACCACTATGCCACGCCGGTCGTTTTGGATCAGAGCTGGCGCAGCGGTTCAGCATTTCAACAGCTCCCTGGCCTTAGCCCGGCATTCAGTTTCCCTGACTGCTGTCCATGGTCCTGACCGCCTAGATGTCTGATTTCCGCTCACTCGCTGTGATTGTACCTCCGGGTGGGGCTCGAGGTACTGTTCAGACACCGCTGCTGAACAGATGCTTCCCCACAGGCCTTGGCATCAATTGGAGAGACAGGCCTGTGTCCCGAATGTTACCAGTGGCGACGAGGAGGAGAGAAGGGTGGGGAGAGCTTCCTCATCAATCAGCCCCAAATCACATCAGCTGAACTGCAGGCAGCCCAACAGATGAAAGGATTTGACATGTTTCATCCTTTTCACGTGGTGCTGGAAAGTGCCTTTGAGTCACAGCTGACTTATGGAGACCCCGTAGGATTTTCAAGGCAAGAAACTAACAGAGGTGGTTGGCCGCTGCCTGGCTCTATATGGGCTGAGAGAGTTCTGAGAGCTGTCGTATAGAGGAAGGTGCCGAGTTGTTTTCGGTTGACCCAGATGGTTGGACCAGAACCAACGGGTTGAAATTAAATCAAAAGAGTTTCCATCTAGACCTTGGGAAGAATTTTCTAACAGTTAGAGCGGTTCCTCAGTGGAACAGGCTTCCTCGGGAGGTGGTAAGCTCTCCTTCCCTGGAGGTTTTTAAGCAGTGGCTAGACGGCAATCTGTCAGAAATGCTGATTTATTGACCTTAGCCAGATCATGAGAGAGAGGGCATCTTGGCCATCTTCTGGGCATGGAGTAAGGGTCACTGAGTGTGTGTGGAGGAGAGGAAGTTCTGAATTTCCTGCATTCTGCAGGGGGCTGGACTAGATGACCCTGGTGGTCCCTTCCAACCCTATGATTCTATGATTCTACATGCCAAGCAGATGCTCTACCTCTGAGCCATGGCCCCTCCGTTGCTAAAATTGGGACTGCCTGCAGGTTTTCTTCCCGTTGCAGGACAGAGCTCCCGAAATCCAAGCCAGCCCTCAAAATTCCAGAAGGCAGCTTCAAGAATAGCGGAGGTGGCACAATGCCATCTCCAGGGTGCGGGTAAACATGGGGCCTGGATTTGCGCCTCCTGTTTTCCATGGTGCCTGAAAAGCTTGTAATGTCTGGCACCTTGCTGAGCCTGAATCTTTGTGCCGCCCTTTCCTCGCAGTCGGGGCTGATGGAAACATCAGAAGAGCTGTTTGGAAAACTGCAAATGGAACATGAAAGGGAGAGAGGTGCTGTTTTGCCTAAACCCTTTGCAGCTGTTTTCCGACGGCTGTCAATTTCTCCCCTTTTGTTGCCTCTCGCTGGAGCCGCCTGGGTCCTAAGCTGCTCAAATTGGGCCATTTGAAACCGCAGTTGTGCGTCGAGGCTCTTTAAACATTGCAGAAACTCGGGGGCTGCAGATTTTGTACACCCATCCCTGGCCGAAAGTCCCCTTTTTATCCTTGTTGACACTTCACCTCTGAAGGTGCCAGTGTCCTGCAAAAGAAGTCATCCCATCGGGGTACCGGAGAGTAGGCAAACTATTCGCTGAAAGGTTATTTGCTGACAACACCTCCAAAGGAAACCCAAGAGGCACTCACCAGAAATACATCTTGCAAGTCAAGTGTGTTGCATTATTTTTTCCTTAGGCATTGTTTAAATATATTATAAGGAAGAATGACAGAGAGAGATGGGGGGGGGAAAGAGGGGGGGAAAGACTCTGCTATTTCTACTCAAGGTTATTCAAGGAAAACTGGACAGTAAAAAATATTTGTTAGTTCTGAAGTGCAAGAGAACAAATCCTGACCATGCCAAACAAAATGCCAGAATAGAAAATTTCTTAATCACTAGTACAAACCTGAGTGGGGCTATTCAGAATCCTACTCCAATCCACCAATGGGGCTTTCTCCCAGGAAACAAGATTGCTCTGCTAATCTTTGCTCCTACTACGGATCTAAAACTGCTGTCCGGTTTGGATGTACGTGACGTTGCTTCCCAGTTTGGCCAGGGATCCTGGCCATGGAGTAGGGGTCACTTGGGGTGTGGGGGGAGTAGTTGGGAATTTCCTGCATTGTACAGGGGGTTGGGCTAGATGACCCTGGTGGTCCCTTCCAACTCTATGATTCTGTGATTCTATCTCTGCTTGAGAAACATCTGGGGACTGCGGTTACAAATGGGTAGCCCTGTTGGTCTGCAGTAGAAGAGCAAGATTCGAGTCCTGTTTGACGTTTGAGTGCCGTTTGGCTCTGGAATGCTTATCCCCTGGAAATCTTGTTGGTCTTTCAGGCGCTACTGGAGTTGAATTGCTCACCTGGGGTCAAGTATATTGTATATTTGCTTTCCTGAGGAGACTAAGTAGGGCTGGGGCTTCTTGACAATGAAGTTCATGGAGCCATTCTGCATACTGCATATCCCAATGCACACACACTTTCCAGCTTCCAAACGAGACTGCAGGTACATGCAGTTTGCACAGGATGCTAAACTCACATGAACACATGAAGCTGCCGAATCAGACCCTTGGTCTATCAAAGTCAGTATTGTCTACTCAGACCGGCAGTGGCTCTCCAGGGTCTCAGGCAGAGGTCTTTCACATCACCGACTTGCCTAGAGATGCCAGAGATGGAACCTGAGACCTTCTGCATGCCAAGCAGATGCTCTGCCACGGAGCCATGGCCCCTCTCCATGGTCTCCGGCAGAGGTCTTTCACATCCCCTGCTTGCCTGGTCCCTTTAGCTGGAGATGCTGGGGATTGAACCGGGGACTTTCTGCATGCCAAGCAGATGCTTTACCACTGAGCCACGGCCCCTCCCCTCCCTCTGTTGCAAAGGATCAAACAAACCCTCTTGGGAGCATCTTAAGTGCTGGTAGGTTGTTCCCCCCATCCCCGATCTGCCTAATATCCCTAAGCTTTGATTTTCATGTTTTTTTAAAGCACTACGAGAAGGGATTTGTGTGTATGTGTGTGTGTCGACCTAAGCAATCTCACTGGTAAACAAGCTGCCCAAGAGGACCAAAATCCCAGTAGACAATTGAAATTATTTCTCTATTTTTTGTCCTAAGTCGAATCATAGAATCATAGAGTTGGAAGGTACCACCAGGGTCATCTGGTCCAACCCCCTGCACAATGCAGGAAATCCACAACTATCTCCCCCACACACCCCCAGTGACCCCTACTCCATGCCCAGAAGATGGCCAAGATGCCCTCCCTGTCATGATCTGCCTAAGGTCATAGACTCAGCATTGTTTTATGCCAATAAAGGTGTGATTTGATTTGATTTGACTCAGCACTGCTGACAGATGGCCATCTAGCCTCTGCTTAAAAACCTCTAGGGAAGGAGAGCCAACCACCTCCCGAGGAAGTCTGTTCCACCGAGGAACCGCTCAGTGGAAAAAGCACTCCTCACAGATAGCAGAAAAAGAAGCCCAGAAATGTTGGCTGTTTCTCTCTGCACCCCTGGGAGGTCAGGTTTAAGGAAGTTCCCGAGCCTCGGCCGCTTGGGATGCAATTGGATTTCATTTGTGTTGATGTTGCTTTTCCCTTGAGCGAATCAAACCAACCGGCCTTTAGTTTCATGCTGTTGTCTTTTTCCTAGTCTCCCCATAAAACGAGCACTCTTTCCCAATGTTACTTGTACATAAATGGCCTTATGGTCACCAGCTCTTAGCTATTTCTCAGCTTAATGCAGTCTGCCTAGTATCTACGAGAGCCCATTGCTTGTTTATAGCGACTCTCACCTTGTGGAATGGGCTTTCTGAGGAAGGGAGGGGACCATCTTTAGAAGATTTTAAGAGGTGTTGTAAGGTCATTTTATTATGGGGGATTTTGAAGAATCATAGAATCATGGAGTTGGAAGGGACCACCAGGGCCATCAAGCCCAACCCCCTGCACAATGCAGGAAATTCACAACTACCTCCCCACTCCACACCCCTAGTGACCAGAAAATGGCCAAGATGCCTTCCCTCTCATCATCTGCCTAAGGTCACAGAATCAGCATTGCTGACAGATGGCCATCTAACCTCTTCTTAAAAACCTCCAGGGAAGGAGAGCTCACCACCTCCCGAGGAAGTCGGTTCCACTGAGGAACCGCTCTAACTGTTAGAAAATTCTTCCTAATGTCTAGACAGAAACTCTTTTGATTTAATTTCAACCCGCTGGTTCTGGTCCGACCTTCTTGAGCAACAGACAACAACTCGGCACCCTCCTCTATATGACAGCCCTTCAAGTACTTGAACGTGGTTATCATATCCCCTCTCAGTCTTCTCCTCTTCAGGCTAAACATACCCAGCTCCTTCAACCTTTCCTCATAGGACTTGGTCTCCAGACCCCTCACCATCTTTGTTGCCCTTCTCTGGACACGTTCCAGCTTGTCTACATCTTTCTTAAATTGTGGTGCCCAAAACTGAACACAGTACTCTAGTTGAGGTCTAACCAGAGCAGAGTAAAGCGATACCATCACTTCGCGTGATCTGGACACTATACTTCTGTTGATGCAGCCCAAGACTGCATTTGCCTTTTTAGTTACAGCATCACACTGCTGACTCATGTTCAGTGTTTGGTCTACTAAGACCCCAAGATCCTTTTCACACACACTACTGCTCAAACAAGTCTCCCCCATCCTATAATTATGCATTTGATTTTTCCTACCTAAACGCAGAACTTTACATTTGTCTTTGTTGAAGTGCATTTCATTAGTTCTAGCCCATTTCTCCAGCCTGTCAACATCATCCTGCATCTTGGCTCTGTCTTCTACCATATTTGCTACCCCTCCCAATTTAGTATCATCTGCAAATTTAATAATCATTCCCTCTATTCCTTCATCCAAATCATTTATAAAGACGTTGAACAACACAGGGCCCAGAACAGATCTCGAGGAACTCCACCAGTAACTTCTCTCCAAGTGGATGAGGAACCATTAACTAGCACTCTTTGGGTACGATCTGTCAACCAGTTGCAGATCCATCTAACAATAATAGGATCTAACCCACATTTTCCCAATTTGTCAACTAGAATACTATGTGGAACATTATCAAAAGCCTTACTGAAATCTAGATAAACTATGTCTACAGCATTCCCCTGATCCAGCATAGTAACTTTCTCAAAAAAGGAGATAAGATTAGTCTGACATGACTTATTCTTGAGAAACCCATGCTGGCTCTTAGTGATCAGATCCATCCTTTCTAAATGCTCAAGGACGGACTGTTTGATGATTTGTTCGAACACTTTTCCTGGTATAGAAGTCAAGCTGATGGGTCGGTAGTTACCTGGATCCTCCTTTTTCCCCTCTTGAAGATGGGGATAACATTTGCCCACCTCCAATCTTCTGGCACCTCACCTGTTTGTCAAGACTTTTCAAAAATAATGGACAGAGGTTCCAAAATTACATCTGCAAGTTCTTTGAGTACCCTTGGGTGCAATTCATCTGGCCCCAGAGGATTTTGTTTCATTTAAAGAAACCAAGAAGAAGAGTTGGTTTTTATACCCCACTTTTCTCTCCCTTGAAGGAGTCTTAAAGCGGCTTACAATCACCTTCCCTTCCCCTCCCCACAAGAAGAAGAAGAAGAAGAAGAGTTGATTTTACATGCCGACTTTCTCTACCAATTAAGGGAGAATCAAACCGGCTTACAATCACCTTCCCTTCCCCACAACAGACACCCTGTGAGGTAGGTGGGGCTGAGAGAGCTCTAAGAGAACTGTGACTAGTCCAAGGTCACCCATTTGGCTTCATGTGGAGAAGCGGGGAATCAAACCCGGTTCTCCAGATTAGAGTCCACTGCTCCAAACCACCGCTCTTAACCACTACACCACGCTGGACCAGTTGCCCAGCAGTTTTCTGTGTCCCTGCCCATCCATCCAAGTCCTTCTGCCTTGACCTCCGACAGGCATCACTCCATTATCAAGGCACCGCTCCGTCAATGTACCCCAAGATGGCTCGTATTTCTTCTTCTGACCCTTCCCGTCCCTCAGAAATGGCATCATTAAGCTTCTTGCCATGGTGTTGCTTTCCTCCTGACGGGGTGCCCTCATTTCCCTTGCCTCCTCATGCCGACATATTCTTAAGAGCCCTGGCTTAATTGGCTCGATGTAAGGTCATCGTCGGAATTAGTTCCACTGCGAGCAATCATCCCGGCTGGGGGGTTGACAAATTGCCTTCCTCCCATTCACAATCACCGAGATGCTCAGACCGCCAGCCCAGCGTGCGTGGCAGGGCTTGGAAAATGTAGGCACTTAAAGAAAGAGGGGATCGGCTGTTTTAAAAAAGGGGACTGGGGATGGCTCTCTTCGTGCTCGTAACGCAGCAAAGAAGCTTCTAGCGCCGAGGGGTTGGGCACCCCCTGAAGACAATCCACATGACACCCAGAGCTACTCAACCGAAACAAATACCAAGCCTTTATTGGCATTAGCAATACAAACAGTAGCGACTACATAAACATAAAACACAATTTATGATCACTTCCATAAAATTTAAAATTCCATAAAATTCCATAAAACCGTTTTAAGTGGAATAAGAAGTTTACTCGCTTCAGAGTCCTGAGATTGCCTCATAAATTACACAATCTTTTGCACACTTTAATTGCCCTCTGTAAGAATCTTGCCACCACATCAATTATTAGTGGAGAGTGGCCTTAATACTTGTGTGTGTTAAGTGCCGTCAAGTCGCTTCCGAATCATGGCGACCCTATGAATGAAAGTCCTCCAAAATGTCCTATCTTTGACAGCCTTGCTCAGATCTTGCAAACTGAGGAGTGGGGCTTCCTTTATTGAGTCCGTCCATCTCTCCTTTACTACATCTTGCCTCACTATTAAAGCAACTCCGTTTCTTCTCTTTTTGTCATTCCCTGAATAAAACACTTTGTAATTTTCTGATTGAAAATGTCCTAATCCAGTCCACTTTAATTCACTTACTCCCAGGACTGAAATGTCCAAAATGTTCCATTTCTTGTTTAACCATTTCAAGCTTACCCTGATTCATGCTTCTCACATTCCATGTTCCTATTATATGTGTCGAACAGCTTCAGACTTTCCTTTTGCATACTTACAGGTAACCATTCTCTGTCCGCAAATATTGGGTCTAGTAACTGGAGCCGACCTCTGACATACAGTGGACAGTTGAATAGGATGTGGGAGACTGATTCAGTTTCACCCTCCCCACATGGACAAACCTTATCTGCATAGGGGACTTTATTAAATCTCCCATGTAGATAGGCTGTCAAAGATAGGACATTTCGGAGGACATTGATTCATAGGGTCGTCATGAGTCGGAAGCGACTTGACTGCACTTAACACACACACACACACACACACATACACACACACAGCATAGCAGAAGGGAGAACATTTAGTCTAGCAAGCATATAGGCTCTTCTTTGGTTAGGGTGGGTTAGGCACGTGAAATATTGAGGTATAAGGCTACTCAATCCTCCTCTGTTGAGGAAGGACTTTGCATATGCCTGTGGACTTTTCAGTGTCTTTTAGGAGAGATGCATGCACAGGGACTGTTCCTATTTAGGGTTCCCAACACTGTCTCTTCAAACAGTGGGAGATTTCAGGGGTGGTGCTTGGGTTTGGGCAGGGTTTGATGTCACTTCTGGGTGACTCTAGGCTGCCTCCCCTAGTCTCTATGGTATAGAGCTTGTGTGTTTCCACTGTGCTCAGCCAAATGTGAAGTCTTATGGCCGAAGGAGTCTCTGTTGAACGGCTGAACTGTTGCAACCAGAACATTGCAAGGGTGCAATCAGAACACATGCAGAACACATGCAGAACACAAGGAATGGAAGGTGGAGGGAAGAAACTCAAGCGTCATTTTTAAAAGCCTTTCTTCTGCTCAGAAAGAACTCAGAGGAAGCAGGAAGCATTTGAATCTCTGCCCCTTGACAAGCTGCTTTGTAATTGGCTGTACTGCTTGTTGTGAGAGAAACTAAGCTTCTGTGTCCCGCATTTTGCCATATGCATGGAAGAAGAGGAGGAGGAAGAAGAGTTGGTTTTTATATGCCGACTTTCTCTACCACTTAAGGGAGAATCAAACCGGCTTACAACCACCTTCCCTTCCCCTCCCCACAACAGACACCTTGTGAGGTAGGTGAGGCTGAGAAAGCATTACTTGCCCAAGGTCACCCAGCTGGCTTCGTGTGTAGGAGTGGGGAAACGAATCCAGTTCACCAGATTAGCCTCCGCTGCTCATGTAGAGGAGTGGGGAATCAAACCCAGTTCCCCACCACTCCAAACCACTGTTCTTCACCACTACACCACGCTGGAGATTTCATTTGGGCTGAACTCAGGGGAGAGGGAAGAATCGGCTTAACAGAGTAACGGGAAGTCCTGGGATTTGTGAGGGCTGGCAGCGAGGTCACCTCTAATGAATAAAAAATTTATGCATAACTCCAAGAAACAACGGAAACAGACAGGGGGCGAACGTGAGTTAAACTATCCTTGGCATAAACGACCTTAGAGGAAGGCATTGAAATTTTCTTAGTGGTAGGAAATGGGCCAACATTTCCCGAGGCCGAAAAATGTACAACACTTTAACTGAGGGCAATTTCCCTCAATCCACAAATGACGTGGGTCAAATCTCAATTCAATTCTGACTCCCGTTCCTCAGCCACGAGACGCCTCTGTTGTGTGCGCCTACCTGACGTAGAGGGAACGCTTCTGATTGGTTCGCAGGGAGCCCGACCCAGAACTCATGCTGTGGTTCATCATCTGTTCACGCAGGTCATGGATTTTGGCCTCGAATCGAGCGTACTCTACAAAAAATGAAAGGGACAAAAGAGCTTCTCAGTCATTCGCTGGTCATAACAATGACAAAAAACACACACATTACGATTGACGTAACACAGGAGAAGGTGAACATAATAAATCTAGGGCTGTGTGCCTAGAATCTGGATCCTATGTGCAGTCTGCTTATGAAAGGCAATGCAAACAAGATTTGGAGTGGATTGTCCACAAAACCAGCACACTAAAAGAATCATAGAATCATAGAGTTGGAAAGGACCACCAGGGTCATCTGGTCCAACCACCTGCACAATGCAGGAAATTAACAACTACCTCCCTCCCCTCATACCCCCAGTGACCCCTACTCCATGCCCAAGATGGCCAAGATGCCCTCCCTCTCATCATCTGCTTAAGGTCATAGAATCAGCATTGCTGACAGGTGGCCATCTAGCCTCTGCCTAAAAACCTCCAGGGAAGGAGAGCCCACCACCTCCCGAGGAAGCTTGTTCCACTGAGGAACCGCTCTAACTGTTCGAAAATTCTTGCTAATGTCTAGGCGGAAACTCTTTTGATTTAATTTCAACCCGTTGGTTCTGGTCCGACCTTCTAGGGCAACAGAAAACAGAAAAAGCCCTACAAATGAGTTAATACCCCTTGTTCTGTTATTTTGTAATTCTGGAATTTCCTTCTGCAGTTTTCCCCCATGTCTGGGATCACCTGACTGGGTTCTAGCACATGACTCAAGGAGCCAATCACAACACTTTGGGTCCTATATAAAGCAAGAGCTTGCAAGCTGCCTCCTCAGTCAGGACAAACTATCAGAAAGTGAGGAGCTGAGCTTAAGCCAGCCTGACTTCTTGCTTTCCTTAGATAATACTCCGCACACTCTCCTGATCCAGGGGGGAAAGGGCCAGACAAATCAGAACTGTAAAATTCAGTTGGGGAGATTTTTGGGGATGTGTCCCTTTAAAAAAAAAAAAAAAACCCACAAAACATCTCTAGGGTTGCCATCCTCCAGGTAGCAGCTGGAGATCTCCCGTGGTTCCAGTTGATCTCCGGACGACCAAGATCAGTCCCCCTGGAGAAAACAGCTGCTTTGGAGGGTGGATTCTATGGCATTATAGCCTGCTGAGTTCCCTCCCCTCCTCAAACCCCGCCTTTCCCAGACACCACCTCCAAAATCTCCTGGTATTTCCCAACCTAGATCTAGCAACCCTAAACATCTCACAAACACAGTCGCTAAAATTAGTTCCCAGCAGAGCGAATTCTGCCAAAAGCAACCACGAAAGGTCTGAGAAGTTGCATAATGAAAAAAGGCTGCACAGTTGAACTGATGGATTGGCTGATGCCATCAACTGAGCTATCGTCATGAACGCTGCAAAGGAAGGGCTGATCCCCAATTAATGTTAGAAACAGAGGTGAGCAAGGAGTCTGGTGTTCCAGCATCCAGAGATCCCCATCATCATTTGTAATTAGATTTTTATCCTGCCCTGTCCCTACCGAAGTAGGGATCAGGGCGGCTTACATGGACATAATCCAGTTAGATCGGCATCATGACAATATTCGACATATGAAAACAATTAACCATCTGTAATACAATATAAATTAAGCTATTTAAAATGAGAAAATCGAAGATCCAGATGGCACCAACGACGCCTCCATATCAGCAGTAGTGGTGGACATCCATGCAGCCCAATTGAGTTTACTGGCTCCATCTTCTCTGCAGTTATAAAATCATACAATCTTGGAGTTGGAAGGGGCCATGCAGGCCATCTAGTCCAACCCCCTGCTTAATGCAGGATCGGCCTAGAGCATCCCTGACAAGTGATTGTCCAGCCTCTGCTTAAAGACTGCCGGTTAGGGGGAGCTCACCACCTCCCCAGGCAACCAATTCCACTGCTGAACTACTCTTACTGTAATTTCCCCCCCTTAATATCCAGCTGGTACCTTTCCACCCATAATTTAAACCCATTATTGCGAGTCCTATCCTCTGCTGCCAACAGGAACAGCTCCCTGCCCTCCTCTAATTATATTCAATGAGGGGGGGGGAAACCCTTAAATCTTGTGGACAAAGCTACCAGAAGACCAATCTGGACAATACAAAGCCCTCAGTGTGATGGGGAACCCCTTAGGTCCCTGCCCACCTGATGCACCAGATCATTCATGTGACCTAACATCGCAAAGGAGTCCAACCTTAAGCTTCAGATCAGATGGCTGATTCCTGGGTCTTACCTGAAGGTTAAGGTTACCAATCTCCAGGTGGGGTCTGGAGTTCTAAAGGCAAAAGGTAAAGGTCCCCTGTGCAAGCACTGGGTCATTCCTGACCCATGGGGTGACGTCACACAAAGTCTGTTTCCTAGGCAGACTTTGTTTACGGCGTGGTTTGCCAGTACCTTTCCCAGTCATCTTCCCTTTACCCCCAGCAAGCTGGGTACTCATTTTACCAACCTCGATAGGATGGAAGGCTGAGTCAATCTTGAGCTGCCTACCTGAACCCGTCGGGATCGAACTCAGGTCGTGAGCAGAGCTTGGACTGCAGTACTGCAGCTTACCACTCTGCACTACGGGCTCCTGGAGTTCGAGAGTGTTAATAATTATTTATTACTGCCAACAAGAGTTTGGGGGCAAAAGCTTTCGAGAGTCAAAGCTCTGTCTGTCAGATAGGCATATGTACGCTACTGAGTAACGTTCCATCAACGTGAAAAGATGTAAAATATGACAGGGAGGCATGATCTAGCCAGTGTTCAGGATTTTCATTTCAGTTTGCTTGGAAACAGTATTGTTAAAAAATGGATTTTGCACAACGAACCTACATCAAACAGCTCATTTGTCTGCGATGACCCTGCTAATCCTCAAATCTGCTAGCTCTGTTTCCACCTCATTTCCATTTTTTATGGCCAGCACCTATTATTGAATTAAATCCAGTATTGTATTTTATGAGATTCTCCTCCTCCACCACCACCACATGCATCTCATTTTCTCCAGTTTGGCATCAATTCTGGTCCCAGAGTTAATATCTGCTGTCCTTTTTGGTGCTCTGCCTGGAACATGGAGTTGTTGCATAATAAGGACTACTTATTTTTATTCATTAGCCCAGAACTTCTGCGATTGCCAAAAATCTGGGATGGTTCTAAACTGCCCTGTTGCAGAACATCAACAAAATTTCATCCCTCGACAAAATTTCTGGGTTGCAGAATATTAAGTCCACTTTCTGATAGCCACAGTCTCCCTAACACAGGAGTATATTTAGCAATGGTTTCTTCATTGGTCATTTCATGCACATTTACAGCTTTCTGTATCTTTTCTTATTATATATCTGAAGGTCTAAATCAAAGATCCACGACCAGGTCTCCAGTGCATTTTCTCTTTTTAAATAGCAGAAAAAGTCTTGATTAGGACTAGGACCATGGGATGGGGGGGAGAGGGGGAAAAAGAGAAGGAGAAGGAAGAGGAGGAGGAGAAGAAGAATTGTCAACTTCCAGGTAGAGCCTAGAGAACTCCCCAAATTATAATTGATCTCCAGATGACAGAGATCAGTTCCCTGGAGAAAGCAGAAGCAGAAGAAGAAGAAAAAGAGGAGGAGTTGGAGTTTGGAGTTGGAGTTGGTTTTCCCCCCCACTTTTTTCCTACCTTGAAGAAGTCTCAAAGTGGCTTATAATAGCCTCCCCGCCCTGGCAACAGGCACTTTGTGAGGTAGGTGGGGCTGAGAGAGTTCAAAGAGAACTGTGACTATTCCAAGGTCACCCAACAGGTTGCCTGTGGAGGAGTGGGGAACGAAAGACAGTTCTCCAGATTAGAGTCCACCGCTCTTAACCACTACACCACACTGGCTCTCAACTATTTCCACCCATGCTGGTCTCCCATCCAAATATTAATCTTGGCCGAACCTTCTTGGCTTCCCAGCAAGTCTGGGCTACTCAGGCTGTTCCTCGCCTTTTTAACCATGTACGAAGAAAAAAAATCATTTACGCCTTTCAGGCTACAATGAATTCAAGAGCCAAACTTCACGCTTCTGCAGAAGGTTTGCCTCTCATTTCCAAAGGGCTCTCTTTGTAACATCTGAAGAAACTCAAAGTTCGCCCCACCCTTCTGTCTCCTGCCAGTGATGTTCTATAGCCAGCTACTCTGGCTAAAGATCTTTAAAAAAAGAAAAACCTTTTCAGTACAGTTTCCTCTTTAATAAATGATGGAGAAATTCCACGCATGTGGGAGTGAACGTCTATATTTAGACTCCAGAGTGCAGAGCGAGGAGTAAGATCAAGAAGCCAAGCCTCTAAAAGGCACAGCGTCAGATCATCGGCAGTTTCCACTCTCAGCTGGCGTGAACTCCCAGGTGAACCTCAGCACAGAAGAACTTTTTAGCTTCGGGGTGGTTGACGTGGTCACTTTAGAGAGCCAGTGTGGTGTAATGGTTAAGAGAGGTGGTTTGGAGTGGTGGAGTCTGATCTGGAGAACCGGGTTTGTTTCCCCACTTCTCCACATGTGTGGCGGAGGCTAATCTGGTGAACTGGTTTGGTTTCCCCACTCCTACGCATGAAGCCAGCTGGGTTACCTTGGGCTAGTCACACCCTCTCAACACCACCTACCTCACAGGGGATGAGAGAGCTCTAACTGAGCTGTGACTAGCTCATGGTCACCCAGCTGGCTTCATGCGGAGGAGTGGGGGAAACAAATCCAGTTCACCAGATTAGCCTCCACCACTCATGTGGAGGAGCAGGGAATCAAACCCGGTTCTCCAGATCAGAGTCCACTGCTCCAAACCACCGCTCTTAACCATTATACCTCACTGGCTCTCTTTATCATCATAGTTGAGATTCTTTAACTGGTGATACTATGGACTGGACCAGGGATCTTCCGCATGCAAAGTGGCTGCTTTACTATTGAGCAATGACACTTCCCTACGTCACATTTCAGCACATGTAGAATTGTAGGGTTTGAAAAGTCAAATGCAGCAGAGACCTTGGATTGGATTCTACCAGGTTTTTTGATAGTGTAAGAGAGAGGAAAGGTAATCTCACATCCTTGGCGTTGCTCTATGCTCCGTGGCCTTTTATCCATGTGACTCCCCAGCTAGGTACGTCCATCTCCAGGTGATGTTTAAGATCTCCCGGAATCACAACTGATCTCCAGCCTCCAGAGATCAGTTCCCCTGGAGAAAATGGATGCTAGGGAGGATGGATTTTATGGCATTATACCCTGCAGTGGTCCCTCTTCTCTCAAAAACACCCTCCGCAGACTCCATCCTCAAATCTTCAGGACTTTCACAGCCCAGAGCTGGCAACCCTATGAGCTTTCTCGGGAGTCAAGACAGCCACCTACTGCTTCTTGAGTTAGCAGAAAAGCTGGCAGGATCCAGTCCCTTGCTGGAGGGAGCCAGCATGGTATAGCGATTAAGAGTGGTAGTTTGGAGCAGTGGACTCTGATCTGGAGAACTGGGTTCAATTCCACCCTCCTCCAAATGAGTGGTGGAGGGTAATCTGATGAACTGGGTTGTTTTCCCCACTCCTACACGTGAAGCCAGCTGGGTGACATTGGGCTAGTCACACTCTCTCAGCCTAACCTACCTCACAGAGTGTCTGTTGTGGGGAGGGGAAGGGAAGGTGGTTGTAAGCTGGTTTGATTCTTCCATAAGGGGTAGAGAAAGTCAGAATATAAAAACCAACTCTTCTTCATCATCATCACCACTGTGATCTGCTGATACTTTCCCCCTATTCGTCCTGTACAATGGATGGAACGTGTGTTTCTACAAGATGCCTAAACAGTGGAGTTCTACCACTTTGCTTTGAACACATGAACACATGAAGCTGCCTTATACTGAATCAGACCCTTGGTCCATCCAAGTCAGTATTTACTCAAACCGGCAGCGGCTCTCCAGGGTCTCAGGCAGACGTCTTTCACATCACCTACTTGCCTAGTCCCTTTAACTGGAGATGCCGGGGATTGAACCTGGAACCTTCTGCATGCCAAGCAGATGCTCTGCCACTGAGCCACAGCCCCTCCCCTTTCTGCAGTAATTACTGTAAAGATATCTCTGAAGTCAAAGTGTAACCCACTAGATGCTTTGAAGATAACAAAAAATATTAATAAGATACGCAGCAGGTGTCTGTGCGTGGGAAGCTCCAACTGTCAGCTGTTGGAATATTTTTTTTTAAAAAAATGCATATTATTGCATTTAAAACTGCAGAAGCGTCAACTGTGCAGCCAGATCCAATTCATACTCAGAAGTAGTCCCCACTGAGTTCAATTAGGCTTACTTCCAAGTAAGTACACATAAGGTTGCAGACTCTAGGGCCAAATCAGATGAAAATGAACTTCCAAATGATTTTTAAAGCAAGCAAGTGGTTAAAAGGAAGTATTTCTTCACACAAATGCATAGTTAAATTGTGGAACTCCCTGCTCCGTGATGTGGTGATGGCTGCCAACTTGGAAGGCTTGAAGAGGGGATTGGACATGTTCATGGAGGAGAGGGTTATCTGTGGCTACTAGTAAAAATGGATGTTAGTCATGATGCATACCTATTCTCTCCAGGAGCAGAGGCGCATGCCTATCATATTAGGTGCTGTGGAACACAGGCAGGATGGTGCTGCTGCAGCCGTCTTGTTTGTGGGCTTCCTGGAGGCACCTGGTTGGCCACTGTGTGAACAGACTGCTGGACTTGATGGGCCTTGGCCCGATCCAGCAGGGCTTTTCTTATGTTCTTATGATCCAAATTTGAAATGGGAGTATGGTATGCTAGGTGTGCCAGCTCTGGGCTGGGAAATTTCCGGGAGATATAGGAGTGGAGCTCGGGAGGGGACTCAGCTGGGAATAATTCCATAGAGTTAAGGTTGCCAGGTGAGGGGTCTGGAGACCAAGTCCTATGAGGAAAGGTTGAAGGAGCTGGGTATGTTTAGCCTAAAGAGGAGAAGACTGAGAGGGGATATGATAACCATCTTCAAGTACTTGAGGGGCTGTCATATAGAGGATGGTGCTGAGTTGTTTTCTGTTGCCCAAGAAGGTCGAACCAACAGGTTGAAGTTAACTCAAAAAAGTTTCCATCTAGACATTAGGAAGAATTTTCTAACAGTTAGAGGTTCCTCGGGAGGTGGTAAGTGGAACAGGCTTCCTCGGGAGGTGGTAAGCTCTCCTTCCATGGAGGTTTTTAGAGGTTAGATGGCCATCTGTCAGCAATGCTGATTCTGTGACCTTAGGCAGATGATGAGAGGGAGGGCATCTTGGCCATCTTCTGGTCACTGGGGTGTGGGGGGGAGGTAGTTGTGATTTTCCTGCATTGTGCAGTGGGTTGGACTAGATGACCCTGGTGGTCCCTTCCAACTCTATGATTCTATTATTCTTTGCAACAGGAGGGAGGTTGTGGGGGCGGAGCCTGAGGAGGGCGGGATTTGGGGAGGGACTTCAATGCCATAGAGTCCAATTGCCAAAGCGGCCATTTTCTCCAGGTGAACTAATCTCTATCGGCTGGAGATCAGTTGTAATAGCAGGAGCTCTACAGCTAGAGCCTGGAGGTTGGCAACCCTACATAGAGTCCACCCGCCAAACCAGCCATTTTCTGCAGTGGAACAGATCTCTGTTGTCTGAAGGTCAAATTCCAGGAGATCTCCAGGCCCCTTACAGCTCTATGTTTCTATCTCTTCCCCATCCCCACCCCCTGCCACTGTGTTGAGGCATTGCCAGGAGTTTGCCCGCTATTAGTGGGCCAATGGCATGCTTAGTAGGTCGTAATTTTATTTTTTAATATTCTTCCACGCATAAACTCCCGCCATATAGTAAAGCAGCACTCCAGGGAGAACAGCTGAGTGATAAAAGCTCCTCCCCACAGCCCAGCGATGGGAAATTAAGCACTGATTAAACTGTGCTGCCCACCGACCAGCAGAGCAAATACCAAGCAGTAATTTTTCTAATAACTAACCAAAAGGCTTTTTTTTAAATCACGCAACAAAAGATTTAAAATTACTTTTTCCCTCTTTCGCTTCTCAGATTGTTCATTACCGGTTTAGGGCGAGTCGAGATGTAACCGTTTTCCTCCATAGGAGGTAGAAAACAGTACAACATAATGGAAAATCTAAATTGTTTTGCAGCAAAGAGCCTGCAGGTATCTTCAGTACGAATGTTTTCTCCAAAAGCAACGTGGATTTCCAATTTTAACAATATATTACACATACACATACACCCCCCCCCCCAGTTGAATGCTGTGGCACGAATGGGGTTTTGTCCAAACGGAACTTGCAAACGCACTGCGACCTTGTCTGTCAAGGGCTTCCACAGTGCCTAGATTAGCAATGGTCTATATTAAGGAGATCAGTTTACAGTTCACATTACAATTTGGGGGGAAATTAGTAGGTTCAGGTAACCAAGGTCAACCCCAATGCCAGGACAGACCAATGCCTCCACCCATGCCCTTGTGTTCGTATCATCAGATGATATCAAGTCAATTGTGACTCGTCACCATTAAAGTACATAATCACTCTATTGGAGGTAAGGCAGCAGGGTGAAGAAGAAGAAAAAGAGTTGGTTTTTATATGCCGACTTTCTCAACCAATTAAGGGAGACTCAAACCGGCTTAAGATTACCTTCCCTTCCCCTCCCCACAACAGACACCCTGTGAGGTAGGCAGGGCTGAGAGAGCTCTAAGAGAGCTGTGAGTAGCCCAAGGTCACCCAGCTGGCTTCGTGTGTAGGAGTGGGGAAACAAATCCAGTCCACCAGATTAGCCTCCGCCGCTCATGTGGAGGAGTGGGGAGACAAACCCGGTTCTCCAGATCAGAGTCCACCGCTCCAAACTACCGCTCTTAACCACTACACCACGCTGGCTCAATCTTGTCAGATCTCAGAAGCTAAGCAGGGTCGGGACATGGATGGGAGACCTCCATGGAAGACTCTGCAGAGGAAGGCAGTGACAAACCACCTCTGCTTCTCCCATGTCCTGAAAACCTTTGCTGGGGTCACTTGTAATTTGACGGTTGTGACTCGATGACACTAACTTAAGTACGTAACAATGTCGCTGGAAGAAGAAGAAGAAGAGTTGGTTTTTATATGCCAACTTTCTCCGCCACTTAAGGAAGAATCAAACCGGCTTACAATCACCTTCCCTAACCACCCCCCCCAACAGGCACCCTGTGAGGTAGGTGGGGCTGAGGGAGTGTGACTAGCC
This sequence comes from Euleptes europaea, assembly GCF_029931775.1. Classification (NCBI taxonomy): domain Eukaryota; kingdom Metazoa; phylum Chordata; class Lepidosauria; order Squamata; family Sphaerodactylidae; genus Euleptes; species Euleptes europaea. Next base: position 8,154,307 of record NC_079323.1, read on the forward strand.
CAAGTTTCACCAAGCTGGCTTCATGTGTAGGAGTGGGGAAACAAATCCAGTTCACCAGATTAATCCTCCGCCACTCATGTGGAGGATTGGGGAATCAAACCTGGTTCTCCAGATCAGAGCCCACTGCTCCAAACCACTGGTGTATATACCCCGTGGGGAAGGCAATGGCAAACCACCCCCTAAACATAGCCTGCCTAGTAAACATCATGATTTGACATCACCCCATGGGTCAGTAATGACCCGGTTCTTGCACAGGAGACTAGACCTTTACCTTTATGTACTCTGTACGATGCTAGAAACAGTCTCATTTACTCCTGCTGAGAATCTGCCAGAATGCCTTTTGTCTGGATTCCCAATCCTCTGCCCCCTGAATTGAGAGGTGAGCTGGATTCTCAGATGATGGAGGAAGCCCAGAACGTGGCTCTTTAATTATAACATGATTATGTATGCTACTTATGTAAATTGCTGAGCTCTTGCATTCTTCTCGGCGGGTGTCTTCTGGAAGAGGTTGCCATTTTCTTTTTCAAAATAAAAAAAAAGTACAATGGTTGGCTTCTTTTAAGACTCTCTGATGTATCCAGGCACCCCACCAAGAAGGAGCTGCAGCTCAGTGGTAGAGAATCGTCTTTGTATGCAGAAGTTTCAGGTTCTATTTCACGGATCTGAGAGCTAAAATACACATTACATGTGACCTGAGTTGGGCAACAGGTGACTGAATTGGCTCTCGGTCACATGTCCGTGAAGGGACTAATGTTTGAAAATTTAACACTCCATGTAGCTTCAAACACTGCGAGAGGAAAGAAGGGGCTTCAGGCTTCCTTCCCATGCTGTTTTCGCCACTGGAAACAGCAATGGGGGGGACTGTTCACCCCTTACTTGGGTTCCACATGTCCATCCCAGATAGGGTTGCCAGGCATGGCAACCAGCAGGAGATGGGGGGGGGGAGAACTTAATGAGAGGGGGGCACGGCCAGAATCCCTGCACAAAGACACAACTTCTGGCACAACCCAACACTCTAGCACTCGCCCAAAATGCTACGAAAATTATGGAGCAGGGGTGTCAAACATACGACCCGGGGGCCCAAATCCGGCCCCTTGAGAGCTCTTATCCAGCCCGTGAGCCAGCCAAGGCAGCCCCCACCCAGTCCTGATGTGGGCTGGAGAGGCACGGACCGGCCCGACCGAGTGACGTTTATATTATATCTGGCCCTCGTAACAAATGAGTTCGACACTCCTGCCATAGAGTTTAGGTGCGAATGCAAAAGCATCGCTCCTGGTGTGACGGCGTCAGTGCCGGGTCATGCCGGAAGCTGCATCATCATGCGGGGACGATGACTGCACCCCCGGTTTCACCAGCCAGTTTCTTTCCGCTACCCAGCTGAGTGGTGGTGGGCAGTGGAAGCAGGAGATCTCCTGCCAGGAGAGGCACGTGGTCAACCTAATCCCACAGCATGTGGAGCCCAAGGAAAGGGCAGAGGACCCCTGCAGCCACTTGTGCTGGTGAAAATGTCATGGGAGGGAAGGCTGAAGCTGCCGCCACCGCCGCCGCCACCACCACCACTACTACTGCTGCTACTATTACTACTACTTTGTTAAGTAACAAGCATCTATTGCAGAGAGGTACTTCTGGATAACTTCTCCCATACACTCACAATTCAAACCTCCCATTAAAAAAACCCTGACAGCCTAAATAGATGGATTCTATATGTCCCACCTCTCCCTGTTTACCTGCAACGGTCCCTATTTTCTGCAGCTTCTCCTTACTAAATCACTGTTCTTATTTTGACCCTACCCTTAGCTTTGGTGAAGACCTTATTAAAGTGGTGTTGCTTCACTTCACGTTTTTCAGGGCTCAGCCCCCTCCCCAGGATTTCTCGATATCTACTTTTTCAGAAGAAGGAAAAGGCAACTTGCCACTCTCTTGCCTCTACTGTGGACGTGCGGAAATGCACGAAAGTGAACAGTTAAGTCCCTTTGCCATGGCAGAGCCTACCACTTCGCATGGACAGCTGGTAAGGTTTATTTTGAACGGCTGACAACAGATTGTAGAACAATTGTGTTTTTTCTAGCATGACTTTAATGTAAAGAACAAACATGTCGGCTTTCAAAACAGTGCCAGGCAGGCTATTGAAAACTAAACGAATGCATGAGGAAGAGAGAGTCTTCCTCATTGCCAGCTTGGTGTAGTGGTTAAAAGCGGTGGCTGGAGCGAAGGACTCTAATCGGGAGAACCGGGTTTGATTCCCCACTCCTCCACATGAGTGGCGGACTCTAATCTGGTGAACCAGGTTCATTTCCCTACTCCTCCACATGAGCGGCAGACTCTAATCTGGAGAACCGGGTTCGATTCCCAGCTCCTCTACATAAAGCCAGCTGGGTGACCTTGGGCCAGTCACAATTCTCTCTGAGCTCTCTCAGCCCTGCCTACCTCACAAGGTGTCTGTTGTGCGGAGAGGAAGAGGAGGAGATTGTAAGCCGGTTTGATTCTCCTTAAAAGGTAGAGAAAATCGGCATATAAAAACCAACTCTTCTTCTTCTTCCCCCTGTCTCTCCCCACATTTTCCAATTTGAGATAAAACAGGTCCCTGAAAACGTGGGCAAAACGCAGGGAAAGGCAGGGGGCGAGTGAGGTGACCTCTGACGGTCGGAAGCGGCATGCGCAATCCAAACAAAGACCTGAAGTCGTCGGGAGGTGACCGCGAAGGAAACAGCCATGCATAAAAGATCTGTGTTGGCAGCTTGCTCAAGGCATCCATTTATTATTTTTACATTAAAAACGTTTAAAGGGATTTATTTCGGTGACAGTGGGAGGGAATGAATGACAGCTGCCATGAGTCTGTGCAAGAGCGCACGTGCACTCACTGCTTCGGAACAGCTTGGCAGCGTATAACATTTAGGCTGTCAGGCTCCAATAAAGATTTTTCTTTCTTCTTCTTCTTCTTCTTCTTCTTTTTTTAAATACAATCGGTGGCGGTGAATGGAAGTCACAGAGGAGGTTAATGTGGTTAATGCATTTGTGTGCATGCACAGAGGTGACGTTTCTATGGGGCAAATTTTCAGGCTGTTCAAATACAGGCCAAACTGCCCGCTGGACTTTCAGCTCCGGTGAATGCAACGCATGATCAAGACACGAGATGATCTGGAGGGGGCTCTAGCATGTCAAGTGGTACAGTGGTTAAGAGCAGCGGACTCTAATTTGGAGAACCAGGTTTGATTCCCCACTCCTCCACATAAAGCCTGCTGGGTGACCTTGGGCTAGTCACAGTTCTCTCCGAACTCTCTCAGCCTCACCTACCTCACAAGGTGTCTGTTGTGGGGAGAGGAAGGGAAGGAGATTGTCGGCCGGTTTGATTCTCCTTAAAAGGTAGAGAAAATCGGCATCTAAAAACCAACTCTTCTTCCTCTTCCTCTTATCATATCATATCCTTATTTTCCCCTATGAAATGTGGGCAGGTACAATCCCTGAAAGGCACCCAAATCAACCCCACCCCTGCTAACAGTACCATTATTTCCAATGGACCGGCCCATCTACATTAAGTTTACCATAGCGGTTAGAACTCAGGTAAGTACTTGCAAATATTCCCAATCAGCCATAGTTTACAAAGCCCATTATTCAAATGGTGAACGCGTGAGGATTTCAACATTCAAAACCTGATTGCTTGAAACTGGTTGGCGTTTCTTGATTGTTCTGGCAGGCATCAATTATGCAATCTCATAAACCATCAGCTGCCTAGTAATAAATAATATGGCAAGTCATCTATCAAAGACCAGAAATGCCACAGATAATATAGTTCCATGAAAATGTACGTAGAACCTTGCTGCATCAGGCCAACAGAGAGGAGGGGTAGTGGCTCAACGCTTTGCATGCATAAGCCTCAAGGTTCAACCTCCGCCCCCATTAAAAGTATCAGGCAGTAGATGATATGAAAGGCCTTTTCCTGATACCCTGGAAAGCAGCTGCCAGTCAGGGTGGACAATACTGGCCTTGAGAGACCAAGGGTCTGATTCAGTCTAAGGGAAGCTTCTTGTGTTCATACGTTCCAGCATGGTCTTTCTCTTGATGGCCCCTCAGATGCCCCAGTGGCCCCAGATGTTACCAGCAGGATGCACAGAGCAGCAAAAGCCTTCCTGTAGCTCCTCCAACCTGTAACTAGTATTGGGAAGGTCCATTTAGCCTTCAAGCTTAACGGTCGTAAAACTATTAGTACCAGTTGTCCGCTAATATATCAATTTCAACTGATTGACAGTTTCACATACACAATGATTATGTTAATCATCAACAATTCAATGCTGAAACCAAACATCAACTGTGAAAAACTGGGTATAGTTAGAGATTAGGGTTGCCAATCTCCAGGTGGCACCTGGAGATCTCCTGCTATTACAATTGATCTCCAGATGACCAAGATCAGTCCCCCTGGAGAAAAGGGCTGCTTTGGAGGGTACTCTCTGGCATTGTGCCCTGATGAGATCCTTCACCTCCCCAAACCCTGCCCTCCCCAGGCTCCACCACCCAAATCTCCAGGTATTTTCTAACCAGAACTGGCAACCCCATTAGAGATCATTACGAAGACCATCCCAGTGACCCCTACTCCATGCCCAGAAGATGGCCAAGGTGCCCTCCCTCTCATGAACTGCCTAAGGTCATAGAATCAGCACTGCTGACCGATGGCCATCTAGCCTCTGCTTAAAAACCTCCAGGGAAGAAGAGCTCACCACCTCCCGAGGAAGCCTGTTCCACTGAGCAACTGCTCTGTTAGAAAGTTCTTCCTAATGTCTAGACGGAAACTCTTTAGATTTAATTTCGACCCGTTGGTTCAGGTCCGACCTTCTGGGGCAACAGAAAACAACTCGGCACCCTCCTCTATATGACAGCCCTTCAAGTGATGATGATGGCTAATCTCTCTCTCTCTGTCTCAAACACTGGAGGGGGGGTGGGGGGCAGGGGCGGTGACAAAATTAAGCCTATTAGTTTTGTAAACCCATCATGGGAGCAATAGCCTGAGGTAATCCTTTCAAAGAGCACCGAGATCAGCAGCGAGCACTGCAGGAACCTGAGATCTCAATATTAGATCAGTCCTACCTGATAACATTACAATATGCAAGGAGGCAGCCAGCTGGGCTGATGATGGCAAAGGTTCCCAAGACTCTTGCGGGTCCAACAGGCAAACAAACCTAGGTGATCGAAGCGGGATATGAACTTGACTGTCGATGGAACCCGCCGGGCTTCGCTTACTTTCAACTGAGCCATTGTCAGCCCCCTTCCTTGCCTACGAGGCTTGGTCGGTAGCAATTGTCTCAGCCCCACCTACCTCACAGGGCGTCTGTTGTGGGGAGGGGAAGGGAAGGTGATTCTAAGCCAGTTTGATTCTTCCTTAAGGGGTAGAGAAAGTCAGCATTTAAAAACCAACTCTTCTTCTTCGTCTTTTGATTTGAAAACCCTACAGCAGGGGTGGGGAACCTTTTTTCTGCCAAGGGCCATTTGGATATTTATAACATCATTCGCGGGCCACACAAAATTATCAACTTAAAAATGAGCCTGCTATATTGGGTCAAATGTTTAGCCAAGAGGCACGACCGGAGACGGCTCCAAGTGTCTGCCACATTGAGCGACTCGCTTTTGAGCTCTGCTGTCCCCAGCTGGGCCCAAGAGATTCAGGCAGGGCAGCATCCTTCTGAGCTAGAGATCTGCCAGAACCCATGAAGGGCCAGACCAAATGATTTGGTGGGCCTTATACGGCATCCGGGCCTGACGTTCCCCACCCCTGCCCTGCAGGGTCACCATAGGTCAGCTGTGACTTGACGGCACGTTACACACCCACACATGGGGCAGCCATGATCTCTCAATAATGAGGTTATTGTGATGGCAAAATGTGAGGAGCCCTGTTTCCACCACCGTGAGCTCCTGGAGGGAAAGGTAGGATATAAAACATGGACAGGATAGAAATTAAATTGGCCTTGTGAATGGCTTGATGATAGCCCTGAAACAGTTGGCCACATCTGTTCATTCAGTCAGTACCCTGGAGGTTGACATATGGCTTTCCTGAGGTGGTAAATAATACGATGGGAGGCAGCCATTGGCGACAGCATGACGTCACTTCTGTGGCAGCCCAGGAGTGACAACAGGCCACTCTAGGAATAGCGGCAAACTCCATGGCTTCCACAGAGGTGATTGTTAGAGAAGTGTAATGGCCCTTCCGGGTTTCCCCTGGAAGTGACATCATCGCATTGGCCCAATGGCTTTAAAAAAGTTTTTTCCCCCCACCATCGCTCCAGACAGCAGTGGGAAACAGGAACTGGGGTTGAGGAATTCCCCGCCCCACCAGAGGGCTGGCAACCTTCCTTATGTAGGTTAGGTGGAGACAGAGTCAGAGATTGTTTATGCATGGGTACTTTCACTCACTTTCGCTCTCTGTCTGTTTCGGTTGTTCCTTGGAGTTATGCATGAGTTTTCCGTCCATTAGAGACAACCTCGCTGCCAGCCCTTGCAAACCCCGGGACCTCCTGTTCCTCTGTTAACCTGATTCTCCCCTATCCTTTAGCTCAGCCTGGGTGAAATCCCTGTGCACAAGGCAAAGTGAGTGACATGCAAGCTTGGTTTCGCTCACAGCTAATTACAAAGCAGTGTGTCCAGAGGCGGGCGTTGAAATGCTTCCTACTTCCTCAGAGCACTTTCTGAGCAGAAGAAATGCTTTTTAAAACCTAGGCTAGGATTTCTCCCACCCACCCCCCTTTCAGATTGCTCCGTTTTTTTGTTCTTAAAATGCTTTTAAATGCAGCAATTGGGTTTGGGGAGGGGATTTTCTCTTACACTAAGCTCTACAAAGTAAGCCAATTTCAAAGCAGCATTTAATGGGGCAGGGCTTGATTTGAGCTTGGAGAGTGCTGGTGCAGAGAAGAAGAAGAGTTTGTTTTTATATGCCAACTTTCTCTACCACTTAAGGCAGAATCAAACCGGCTTACAATCACCTTCCCTTCCCCTCCCCACAACAGACACCCTGTGAGGTAGGTGGGGCTGAGAGAGCTCTTAATAGAACTGTAACTTGCCCAAGGTCACCCAGCTGGCTTTGTGTGGAGGAGTGGGGGAAACAAATCCAGCTCACCAGATTAGCCTCCGCCGCTCATGAGGAGGAGGGGGAATCAAACCCGGTTCTCCAGATCAGAATCCACCGCTCCAAGCCACCGCTCCTAACCACTACACCACGCTGGCTCTCCACTTTTCCCAACAGGACAGTGCGGGTCAGCAAGCAACAAGCCTCCGGTAAAACTCCCATGCATAAACGACCAGAAAGAATGCAAAGGTGTGTTTGACTGGTCCAACAAGTCATTCAGCTTGTTTCACGGCACATTGGGGATTTGGCCACAAGTCTCCCTGACCCTAATCTAGCCACTACACCACACTGGACCAAGGGGATGCAGTTCTATGCAGCAGAATCCTAAGCATGTTTGGTGATGGTGGAAAGTGCCATCAAGTTGCAGCTGATTTATGGCAACCTTGTAGGGTTTTCAAGGCAAGACGCGGAGGTTTGCCATTGATTGCCTCTGCACAGCGACACTGGATTTCCTTGGGGGTCTCCCATCCAAGTACTATCTAGGGCTGACCCTGCTTAGTTCCTGAGATCTGAGAAGATCAGAAAAACATCCCATGGCGTTCAATGGGGATTACTCCCAGGTAAGCGTGCACGGGATTGCCGCCTTACTTTTCCAAGGAGGAACAAACCCCGTATCATGGATCTTCTCATATTCAGGCCCTGTATATGCACCTCCATCCAAACACTACCCTTGCTTTAGTAGCGCCAACCCTAAGAAAGCTTGAGTGACATTTCCTTTGAAGGACGTCCCTGATGGGGACAGCCTGAGAAATACCACGCTAAAATAAAACAAAGAAGAAGATAATCCAAATGTCAACTGTAGCTGTTTCTGCCCTGCAGGGGCTGAGGAAACCACCGTACTTGGCTTCTGAAGGGCAGAGGAGCCCAGAAGAAAGAAAGGGGGCAAGAGGTCCCTCCTCCAATGTTCGGTAGTATTAGGGCGCATGTCATCCTCCTTTATGTTTGAATTTACATACGGCTGTCAACAGCACTTTGCATCAGAAGCCTTCCTTGTCAGTGATCTTTACACGATCTTCATCCTGCTGGAGATTTCCCTCGAGGGGAAGTTGAAATCGAAGGCCAGCCTTGAGCGCTGCCCCACGAACTGTGCCACCAACTCATGTTTGCAGAGCTTATCCAAATGCTACCCAAGAGAAACTGTTTTTAATTAATATTTCTAATTTCCTTCTCCAGGAGCTGGAGCAGATTGAGGGTGGATCCGTGCGAGCCCATGTTGTTTTTTCTTTTCTTTCCCCTCCTCTTAACTCTCAGCATTATTGGCAGGATCCAACCTCCATGTTTCAGGACACATATTGTTTAATCCTAAAACAGAGTTGCCTGGTCCCTCATAGCCACCAGTGGGAGGATTTTGGGGCAGAGCCTGAGGAGGGCGGGGTTTGGGAAGGGGAGGGACTTCAATGCCATAGAGTCCAATTGCCAAAGCGCCCTTTTCCCCAGGTGAACTGATCTCTATCGGCAGGAGATCAGTTGTAATAGCAGGAGATCTCCAGCTAGTACCTGGAGGCTGGCAACCCTATCCGAAGAAGCAACTGTCTCTCCGGCCAACTTTGGGATTTCCATATCAAGTTTGGGGAAAATGGTCGTGCCTGGATGGAATGTGAACCTGCTGACAACCCACACGCTTTAATAGTCCTGAGGTTGCCAACTGTCCACAAACAATGCCCTGGCTTATTCCTGTACTTTCATAATAACTGCTTCACCTGTAGAAATCATAGGGTTGCCAGCTCCATCAGGGGAACTGCTCTCTATCAGCTGGAGATCAGCTGTAATAGCAGGAGATCGCCAGCTAATACCTGGAGGTTGGCAACCCTACCCGGAGATCAGCTGTGACAGCGAGAGATCTCCAGCCGCCACCTGGAGGCTGGCAACCCTAGTCTGGCAAGGCAAGAGCTATTCCCCTGTGGGACTTTATATGGGTTCACTGTTGCCTTTAAACCGTGCTACAACCTAGGCAAGCAGCTACACGTGCCGAGTATTCATAATAGAGACCCACAGCCCTGGCAGTAACTGTGCTGGCATGCTTAATTGAGTGTTGCACGGCTGCTTTGCATGCTTTTTTTGCAGCCCACTTTAAAGGAGCCCATGCAAAGCTCTTTGCTGAGCCCGCCTCTTGTTTATTCAGACGTATGGGTCAAGCTGTGCAGTTGTTACGGTTTTGCCATTCCAACCAGGGGTAACTGAAGATATTGGCAACAAACCAATCCCATCAAAACCTTTAGGATATAAAAAGATGTTCCCACCAGCTTCCTAAAAAGTGGGCAAGAGCAGTGGCGTAGCGTGGGGGGTGCAGGGGGGGCCGGCCGCACCGGGCGCAACATCTGGGGGGGCGCACTCGCAGCTCTCTGCCCCTGCCTGGCTCACTCACTCACTCTCTCTCACTGCAGTGAAGACGTCTTCCAACCATTCATAAGCCGCGGTATCCAAAAAACCCTTTCAAAGCGGTGTTTTTTGTATAACATTTTCAAACTCTCAGCAGGCCTCCAGGGGGCGGGAAAGCCGCGGCCCCGCTCCCCAACTCACGGCAGGGCCGCCTCAGGCATTAATCTCCCTCCCCCTCGCCGCTGAGGCAGGGCCGCACGGCGGAGCCCACAGCGTCGGCCTCACCCGGCCCAGCCCACCTTGGGGGTGGGACTCAGCAGCTCCTCCCTGCCGGGCCAGCGGAAGGGGGGGGGAGTTTCAGAGGAGGCTGGAGGGCGGCGGCCGTCTTGTTTGTGGCGAGCAGAGGCGGCGGGGAAGGAGGGGTGGGGGGCGAAGGCGAGACAAAGCTGAAGGGCGCGGGGCGGCGCTGGGCCCTGAGAGAGGCGCCGGTCCCGCGAGGGCCGTCCCACCGGCCCGGGAGCGCCGCCTGCAACAGGTTCCTGGGCACGCGAGGCCGCCGCACTCCTCCAGGCCTCGGCCGTTGGTCTCCGCCTCGGTCCCGGGTGGTGGGAGCCGGCGCCACCCGCCTCAATGCGGTTCGGGGCGAAGATGATGCCGGTAAGTGGCCTCTGGGTTGCCATAAGTCGGCTGCGACTTGACGGCACTTTACACACACACACACACATTGTTAGAGAAACCACTTGTGGATTAGAATTTGATGCTTAGTGAGAATTGCCTCCTGGACTTTTCTTTTTCAAACTCATCTTCCACTTATTACTAATTGGTGAATTTGAATTGTATACAGTTAATTTAGTTTTGCAGCATGGGCCAATTTACTATACATCTTTGCCTCCTGTGGCCAGGATGTGCACAGAGGTGTATAGCAAGCATCATATCAGTAAACAGTAAATATATGTTTTGGGCATATGAAAATGAATGGGGGGGGGGTACATGAAGTCCCAAAAGGAAGCCAGTGGCTGCTTTCCACCTAAACAACACAGGAGGAGTATGGCCCAAAGACAAGCAGGCATAAGGTTTGTATTGCATCTTCCAAACACCTCTTAAACACAAATTATTAAGTACAGAGGTATTTGCAAGTCCCACAGCTGCTTGGTATACCGAAGGCCCCAGGTTCAGTCATTTTACTTTAATTACATCAGCACAAACAATACATGTGCTTAGGGGGTAAGGGTTTCTTTAACTAATCTAGTGGAAGAGACTCGAGTGCTAAAATCCACGGGTTAGGGGGCGCAAATTACTTGCCTTGCCCCGGGTGCTGACAACCCACGCTACGCCACTGGGCAAGAGGCATTTAAGCAAGGTTTTTTCTTTCTTTTAGCACCCCATGATTCTACAGCAACACAGAGCTGGAAGGAGACTCAAGGGTCATCTAGCCCAACTCCCTCCACAATGCAGGAAATTCACCCCCCACCCCCGAAACAATGGAGGAAATGCACAACTAATCTGGAGAACCGGGTTTGATTCCCCACTCCTACACACGAAGCAGGCTGGGTGACCTTGGGCTAGTCACAGTTCTCTCCAAACTCTCAGCCGCACCTACCTCACAAGGCGTCTGTTGGTGGGGAGAGGAAGAGAAGGCAACGGTAAGCCCATTTGATTCTCCTTAAAAGGCAGAGAAAACTGGGGTATAAAAGCCAACTTCTTCTTCTTCTCTTCCTCCTCCTCCTCCTCCCAGTGACCCCTGCTCTATGCCCAGAGGAACGCAAAAACCCTCCAGAATCCCTGGCCAATCTGAGTTGAGGAAAATGGCCATTAGGAACAGAAGGGGAGGGGGAGGGAGAAATTGTGATTTGTTCATTAGCACCAAACTTTACACGGAGCTGAACTGACAGCAGAATCTGGAAAGGATCGATTACGAGGCAGGACTGGAGTAAAGGAACAGCATGGACTTTTGAAGAGAGCCCAACAATCTCGGTAGCTGTCACCACCATGTCCAATCTGCCACCAGCCGCGCAAATCCAAGCTCTTGACATGTTCCAGTTTCCCTGTATGCCAAGTAATGCCAACCGAAGCTAAAGGTAAAGGTAAAGGTCCCCTGTACAAGCACTGGGTCATTCCTGACCCATGGGGTGACGTCACATCCCGACGTTTCCAAGGCAGACTTTGTTTTTACGGGTTGGTTTGCCTGTGACTTCCCCAGTCATCTTCCCTTTACCCCCAGCAAGCTGGGTACTCATTTCACCGACCTCGGAAGGATGGAAGGCTGAGTCAACCTTGAGCCGGCTACCTGAAACCGACTTCCGTCGGGATCAAACTCAGGTCGTGAGCAGAGCTTTTGACTGCAGTACTGCAGCTTAACCCTCTGCGCCACGGGGCTCCGAAGCTACTTAATCACAAACAAATTTTGGGGAGAACGTTGTCAGAATTAATACCAGGCCTCCGGGTGCTCCATACAGAAACCTGATCGGTGGCTCGGGCAGAAGAAATGGTTCGGTGGCTGAGGAGCGGATTTGCAAGCAGAAGTTTCCCGGTGCTTTCCTAGGAATTTTTAGTTCAAGAGTTGCACGGGGCAGGCGCTGGAAAGTACTTTTCTCTGCCTGAACCCCTGGAGAGCCCCTCTCAGAGTAAACAGCAAGCTCAATGGATTAAGGGCACTGGTTCCCAACAGGGGGTCCGTGGACCCCCAGGGGTCCGCGAGAACTAAATTAAGGTCTGCGAAACAAAGTTATAAACCCATAATAAATTAATATTTTCAATTAAAAGTTCTCTATTATAAAAATATACATTCAAATATTATTCTAAGTTTAATGTTTAACAGTTATGATTAAAGTTTATTTTCAAATTCTCTGAATTTTTATTTTGAACCTTGGGGTCCCTGCACCGAACAAAAAAGTCCTAGTGGTCCCTGGTCAAAAAAAGGTTGGGAACCACTGATTTAGGGTATAGCCAGTCCCGCGCTGGGGGCAGGAAATCCCTGGGCCCCACCCTGATCAGTTGACAGGTGGGGGGACTTACCAGCAGCCAGGGAGGCCTAGCACAGATTTCAGCCATGAACACGTGATCACATGAAGCTGCCTTATACTGAATCAGACGCTTGGTCCATCAAAGTCAGTATTGTCTACTCAGACCAGCAGCGGCTCTCCAGGGTCTCAGGCGGGGGTCTTTCACATCACCTACTTGCCTAGTCCCTTTAACTGGAGATGCTGGGGATTGAACCTGGGACCTTCTGCATGCCAAGCAGGTGCTCTAAGCAGGTGAGCTACGGCCAATGCAGTGACAACAGTTCTGGCAGGCACTGGAAGTGACGTCATCAGTTGCTGGCAAGACTGGTATTTGAATAAAGTCTCTATGGTAAAAATGGGTTCTACCATTGAGTTTTTGCCCAATACCAGAGAATCACCATGCTGTGATGACATCACTTCCGGCACGTGCCAGAAGTGATATTGTGGTGTGGCTGGCAACGTGGCTCGAATGCCGGGCTGGGCATTCATCAGTCATTTAAACAACTGCTGGCAGAGGGTGGCAAGATGGCAACAGAAGCGGGTGGATGTGCATTAAGTAGGGTTGCCAGCTCCAGGTTGGGAAATACCTGGAGATTTTGAGGGCGGAGCTTGAGGAGGGTGGGGTTTGGGGAGGGGAGGGACTTCAGTGACATCGGGTCCAATTGCCAAAGTGGCCATGTTTTCCAGGGGAACTGATCTCTGCCACCTGGAGAACAGTTGTAATAGCAGTTCTCCAGCTACTACCTGGACAATGGCAACCCTAGCATTAAGCCCAATTGTATGCATAGTCTATAGGCTCAGACTGCTCATGAGCAACTCAAAAGGCCTACCAAACAGGCTCCCTGCTTGCAAAGGGATGGGTGAGCGCCACGTGAGCTGAACTGACGGAAGCATCCCTGATGCCAGCTACGTGGGAAGAAATTGCAACCTCTTGCAACCTCAGTGTTAGGCCCAATTTACATATACACAGGAATGAGAAGGCCATAAGATGGCAAAGACCTGAAGTGTTAGAATGGGTTGCACTACTCCTGACTACCGGCAGAGGATCATGGAGGTTCATATTTTGGAAAGGGCCTCTGCCTTATCAATTCCCCAAGACCAGAAAACCAGTACAGCAAGCAAAGAGAGAGAGAGAGAGTAGATACTTTCTGCCTGTGAATCTAGCTTTCTACTTGCAGCGAGGTTTGTACGAGAAGTTATTCAAAGTTTGCGATCCATTGCTTGCCATCCAAAATGGCGCACTCCATTTGAACACCTCATATGCATAGCAGGCCTTACTTCTAACTAGGGTAGCCAGTCCCTCTTCGCCACCTGCGGGAGATTTTGGGGGCAGAGCCTGATGAAGGCGGGGTTTGGGGAGGGGAGGGACTTCAATGGCATAGAGTCCAGTTGCCAAAGCAGCCATTTTTCTCCAGGTGATCTGATCTCTATTGGCTGGAGATCAGTTGTAATAGCAAAAGATCTCCAGCTAGTACCTGGAGCTTGGCAACCCTACTTCTAGCTTTACAGGAACCTTTGAAAGCTCGGCCAAAAATGTTAAGCGAGGTTATCTCTGGGTCACAATCAGAGGGCGGGTATGTACCTACAATCTCATCAAAACCTCTGCTCCACCAAAGGGGAGAAGAAGGACAAAAGGTATTCGGCTGAGCTGGCCTTCTTCGGCTTCCCTGATTTCCTCTGCTCATGCTTTTGCTGAGCCATTTGTAAAGTAATATGGGTTTTAAAATATCATCAGGGTAACAGCACCGAACGATGTAGCTAAACCTAGAGGTCCAGCAATTTCCAGAGGTTTTTTAATGGACACAAAACCTATAGGAAGTGTTAGCAAAGGTCACCCCTTTATCATTGCCCACCTCAAATGCATGGCGAGGGGGTCTACTGACTCACACTCGTGAAGTCAGAAACACCCAAATCCCAACAGAGTCCACCTGGTACATCACCTAAATAAGGTGACTAAATTTTGATGAAAGGCAGAAGAGCAAAGATGGATTTTAGGAGTGAGATCTCGCCATCAACGGACTTTTAACTCGCCGCCTCTTACCGTGCATTCCTGAGCAGAATGCCTGTGCCGCTGTTTGGAGTGTGCAAAAATCCATGCCAACCTCATAGGGTTGCATGGGAGATACGACACCTAAAAGGTGGCGTATCTCAGCCCCGCAAAAAGGGGGTGTTCCCAAGCTGTAACGGCTTAGGAAGCCGCCTAACGGCAGCCCCGCCCCCAAGCTGGCACCGTGATGCCCCAGAACACCTCCTGGGATGCCGGGACGACATAGGAACGCCTCCTGGGCTGCCGTCGTGGCCTTTGCCGGTGTTCGGACGCCGTCGGAAGACTCCGGCGGTGTCCGGGCCCGGCGCTGCAGTGGCAGCGGCCGGCGACTAGGCCTGCATGCCGGCGCTGGGGCCACAAATGCTGTCGGACACCACACAGACGCTGGCACTGTGGGTCCTTGTGCTGGCGCAGACCTTTGCCGGCCTCCAAAGGCCTTTCATCCTGGCCACCAGCGCGGCTCAGTAATGCGCTGTTAGAGCATTTTATGTCATTTCAGGAAAAGTACACAATTGAACAGTATCATATCCTATCATAAGCATTATAATTAATCTATATATAGATGAAAAAAGCAATGATTGGTAATATCATAGAACAGAACGTGCAAACAAATATAGCAGTATAATAATATAAGCAAGAAACAATCATGTAGTTTGCTTTCATTTAAGTATGGTAATGTAAGTGTTATTGCGGAAGTTTTTTTAGTTTTCAATAGATAGTAAGAAGCATATTTACAAATACAGATGGTAAGGTTGCAATATAGAGTAATTTTTAATAGGTAGTAGATTTGGACTAAATTGAGGCACACTTGATTTTATGTTAGATTTCATGTTAGTTTTCATGTTAGATTTATGTTAGATGTTGTTTGTTAATGTGTTGCATAATCTTAAATAAAATATTTTAAAAAAGGAAAAGTACATGCACACACCCACACCCACATGAGCGAGCGCGCGCGCGCGCGCGCACACACACACACACACACACACACACACATGAAGACATGTACTAAATCAGACTATCACTCTGTCAATGTCAGTATTGTCCACTCAAGACTTCCAGCATCTCTCCAGGGAGGTCTTTCACATCACCTACTGCCTGATCCTTAACCAGAGATGCTGGGGACTGAACCTGGGACCTTCAGCATGCTAAGATGCTCTACAAGTGAGCCATGCCCCCACCCAGTGCCCTAGGATTTTGACATAGGGTTAATGCGCCAAGAAACTGAAATCCACTTTCCCCAAAATGACATCATTAGGAAAATGAGTAAAAGCTGTTAATTAAAGTTCTCAATATAAATAACACAAAGGCACTTGGGGAGTCCAGGCACTGAAGGCAACAGCAGCTCTCAGATGAATTTCCTCATGTGACATCAGTTGCATCCCTACATTACTTCTGGGGGAAACCTGGAAGTGATGTTGGGAAGTTCTAGGAATTGCTGGAAACTCTGTGGTTAAAACCACAGAGTTCCCTGCAATTCCTTGAGCGACCCAACTTCAATTCTGGGTTTTCCATGGAGGTAACATAGGGACACAGCCGCCATTGCATACCTCCCACTGATTGGCAATCCTACATATTGCATGGAGAGGCTCCTTGCCCTACTGAAGTTTTGTTGTTTCTGAAGCCAGCTGGGTTCTGGCCAAGGTTTGATTTCTCCAACTGAGTGAAATCAAGTAATCCACCAACCCATCGATCACATATGGACCAAACCTAGACCTCTCTGAAATCTGAATGTGTGAACTTACTAGAAAAGCATTGTTTTGGGAAGGGTTAAGAATTAGGATTAGAATTCTCTCTGTGGTGTCAGATCTTTCATAGTTCATTCACACATGCAAGTAATCCCTTGACGGAGTAGTCATTCAATCATGCATATCTGAACGAGTCCTGACTGAAGATGAGCAGAGCCTTCTGGCTCCACTTGGGAAATTTTTTTGACAGACCCCATTTGTGAAGATAAAACAGAGGACAGAGATCTAGGCATGCTGCCCTAAACTCCTTGGAGGTAGAGGAGTGTAAAAAATGTGCCAGAGGCCGCTAGACTCGGATTTCGACGCTCGTCCCTCTCCCCCTTGTGAGAACAAAGCCAACTGTGACGTTACCCAGAAGACAATTCTGGTTCTCGTTATGGCAAAGAAAAAAGAAAAGGGGGATGAAACCCAACTGAGAAAACAGAAGCCGGGTGCCCAAACATATAATTGTTTTACCAGGCTGATAACTGCACACACATTTTATATGGGAGACATATACAGCCCAGTATAACAACTTGTAGACAATCTAATCAGATGTTTGTATAACTGGAAATATAATATACAACCTATATACATGTCTGGTCTGATATATAATTGTCTGGATATGTTTACACAGTCTGGGACCTTCGTCTCTGCGGGACCGCCTCTCCTGGTATGTTCCCCGGAGGACTCTCCGTTCAGCTAATAACAATCTTTTGGTGGTCCCTGGCCCGAGGAGTGTCCGGCTGGCCTCGACCAGGGCCTGGGCTTTCTCTGCCCTGGCCCCTGCCTGGTGGAATAGTCTCTCTAGCGAGACCAGGGCCCTGCGGGACCTCAAGGAGTTCCGCAGGGCCTGTAAAACAGAGCTATTCCACCAGGCTTATGGTTGAGGCCAGCTACGGTTCCTAAATATAAAGACTGGCCTCCCTAACCTCCCCACTGCGGTAACACCTTTTATTCCATCTGGTGCCTTCCATCTGCTCACCCAGCTGGGTTGTTGTATTGTGACTCGTATGTTAGAGGCGCCTAGGTAAATTAGTATAATGATTATGATTTTATAGGGCTGTTTTAAAATGTTTTAATGCTTTTATTAATTAACATGACTTTTATATTTTGTAAGCTGCTCTGAGCCTGGCTTTGGCCGGGAAGAGCGGGGTAACAAATGAAAATTATATATATATATGTATATATGTGTGTATGTTTTACATGGGTTTCGATTGGCCACTGAGGAAGGCCAAACAGGCCGAGACGCGTCAGGCATGTGGTTATATCAACCTTAGGAAATGCCATTGTGCTGTTTTAACTATTTTTTTAAATATTTTTTATTTTGACATAGCGCCTTAAATAAATTACATTTTCGCTATCTATATTTTTGATTTATCCCACCCAACCTTGGGTACCCAGCTTCTCATCACGGCGAAAAATAATTTAGAACGCTGGCCTCTCCGCTGAAGTCTCACTACCAGCATTCATCTGGAAAGCAGCCACTCTTGTTAAAAAATAATTTGTCGGGGAGAAAGCACGCGTTTTCTCCCTTTCGCGCCTTCGGACTTCTCTGGGCTGGCACTAATTGGTAAGCTTTGGGCCCCGGTGTTGCTGGCTGATCCGTATGCTTTTTAACAAGCAGGTCATGCCCGCTGCTGCACACGGAAATTTGCTTGAAATGGGGAAAACAAATAACGACGGAAAAGCCGGCACAATGACTCGTGCTTTTCATGGAAGGCCTGAGGCGTGTGGCCACGCACAGAACTCTTAAATCAGTTCTTGATTATTTCGCATCAGTCGAGGCTAGAGTTGTCACAGTCTCTGACATATTACAGCACATAAATGGTATTTTGTTGTACATGTGCAAAATTATTCACTATAAAACTAAAAGCTACACATACAAACAGCTACACAGTTATATAATTGAAGGTGTAGTTCCTTTCAAAAAAAGAAGGAACTAAAGCCTCTGGTTTCATTGAGCTTATGTTTCTGAAATTACACTGACAGATGGCAGGAGAAATACTTCTTTACACTTTTAGTAAAGAGCTCCTTTACCCTTTCGAGGTAAACCTTGAGAAGAGCTCCACCAGCATTAAGGAGAGCTCCACCACCCTTTTTAATGAAGGAGCACAAAAGCCTCTTCATATCTTATCGGCTATGAACAGTCTTCTTGCCTGTTCAATGCCATACACTGTTTTTCTATCCTCTTTCAATGCCTTTATATGCCTTTTCACCCTACCAAGGACATTACATGTTCTCTACCCTCCATACCACAAGGCTAGCAAATGCTAACTAATGCAATGTAAGCATATAATTGTGTTTTATGATTTAAATGTGTAGACATTATACTATTGATTCACAAATGAATGTAATGAATGCGTCTTATGCTGGAGTTGAGAATGATGTTAAAATTGAATATATAGAGTGATTATAAAAGCTCAAAAATGATAGTTTATAGTTTAGTAAAACAGACACAGAGGATGTGGATGTCCAAATATGGTCTTATGAGGGGAGCAATTTAGCACACTAAGTGAAGCAATTTAGCACACTAAGTGGAGCAACTTAGCACATTCCTGATACAGAGTCACAGAACCCTCCTGATAACAGGAGTGCAGCATCTTTCTTCCTCCTTTTCAAGGAGTTTGAAACAGTATAAATACCGGCACAGAAAGGCTAGATTTTCAGACCTCAATCAGAGTGTCTCAAGAAGAGGCTGTCGGTATGTATGGTTTTGACTTATTATTCTAGAATGTGACTTAGATACTTTATACTAAATCAGACTTATTTAACTGTTATAATTTGAAGTTGGATTTTAAATTTGAATGGTATGTAAGACTTGTTTGTTTTATTGCATACATTGTAAAGTACGTTGTCACTGCATACATTGTAACAGAGTGTAAAGACTTTGTAATTTGCATTTACACATTTTTACTGGAAGTATATCAATAAAAAGACTTGCTTTTTAAAAGTAGGTAAAGTCGTTGAGTCCTGCTTAGTGAGTGACCGGCTGAATAAGATAACATATCACTTCTCAGGAAGTGGTCCTTTCTAAGAGCCTATCACTTCAACAGCACGACCCGCTTCAGTGTCTTGGCACCAAAAAGGTGGGGGCATCATCACACCCCCTCACGTAGTATTTACTGAGATGCCTTAGCTCATAAATTAAGAGCTTTCGATAAAGTGCCAGACACAAAAGGCCCTGAAAAGGAAAATCACGTTTATACAACCTCGCCTAATTCACCCCGCTTGTAAGAATCGTTGAGACTTTGAAGAAGAAGAAGAAGAAGAAGAAGAAGAAGAGTTGGTTTTTATATGCCGACTTTCTCTACCACTTAAGGAAGAATCAAACCGTCTTACAATCTCCTTCCCTTCCTCTCCCCACAACAGACACCCTGTGAGGTGATTTGAACCTGGGTCTCCCAGACATTAGTCTGATCCTCCAACCACTACACCACATTGGCTCTTTACTTACATAGGCCTTTGGCGCAATCCACTCTTGAACTTCCCTGGCATCAACCCCAACCTAAAGGAACGGGGCTTGTACAGAGCCAGCATGGTGTAGTGGTTAACAGCAGTGGTTTGGAGCGGTGGACTCTGATCTGGAGAACCGGGTTTGATCTCCATCTCCTCCTCCTTCCTCTTCCTCTTCCTTGTATCATTCTCATTATTTCTGTGGGGCTTGTGTAGGAAGCGTTTCTGTTTTGGGAAGCGACGTGGAAATTACTGAAAACCATTTGTTGTTTATGATAAAAGGCATAATAGCAGGGATATCTGTGATTCACAAAGCAACTCAGCACCAGGCCCTGTATGGTAATTATGTTAAGAAGAACAAACCCTGGCTATGGGCTAAGTGCCTAAAATAATAATAACTAATGTGACACTATGGACCTGGGCACAGATTTTAGGTGATAACAATGCAGCCACAGTGGTATCTGATACGGATCAGCGCCAGGAAGAGAAAGCTGACTCGTCTACCCCATGCTATTTCTCTGATGGAAAATGCCCCCTTTAGCTACTTTTAGACCCAGCAGGTAAAAAGACAGGCAGAGTGGATACAGGCCTTATTTCCCTAATGGGGCTAAAACCTGATGGGGCAGGCATTTTTGAACAAAGAAACAGCACGACGCAGGGTTAATCCCTCTTCACGCATTTCCTCAGCGTCAGTCCATATTCATGCACCCCGGCTGCTTTTTCCAGCTAAATGACACCTTTGGAGATCTAATCGCTTGTTCTTCAGATATGAAGGAAGTGGGCCATGTCATAAGAAGAGAAGGGGTAAGTGAGAAGAAGAAGAAGAAGAATTGGTTTTTATATGCCGACTTTCTCTACCACTGAAGGAAGAATCAAACTGGCTTACAATTGCCTTCCCTTCTCCTCCCCACAACAGACACCCTGTGAGGTAGGTGGGGCTGAGAGAGCTGTGACCAGCCCAAGGTCACCCAGCTGGCTTCATGTGTAGGAGAGGGGAAACAAATCCAGTTCTCCAGATTAGTGTCCGCCGCTCATGTGGAGGAGTGGGGAACCAAACCCGGTTCTCCAGATCAGATTCCACCACTCCAAACCACCGCTCTTAACCACTACACCACAAGGCAAAGAGCAGTGGTTCGAAGTTTGGGAGGGAAAAAACCCCTGTCTGTTTAAACTTTTGTAGAGAAGGAAGAGAGAGCCAGCATGGTGTAGTGGCGAAGGTGTCAGACGAGGAGATGGATAAACCCAGGTTCGAATCCCCACTGTGCCATGGAAACTTGCTGAGTGACCTTGGGGCAGTCCCTCACTCTCAGCCTCGGCCCTCTCTCCCGCTATTACAATGGATCTCCAGGCGACAGAATTTAGTTTACTGGAGAAAATGGATGCTTTGGAAGATGGACTCTAGGGCATTATACCCTACTGAAGTCCCTTCCTGAACCCTGGCCTTTCAGGCTCTACCCTCAAAATCTCCAGGTATTTGCCAACCCAGAGCTGGTAACCCTACGCCACCAGGAGGCTAGCAACCTTAGGAAGGGAAGAAGATGCCCACTGGTCTTTGCAACACTGCTGGGTCACATGAGATGGCCTAGGGCACGGGAGGGTTATAAACTGCATCTCGTTCTCATTCCAGCATTGCTCCAGAGTGGTGAAGCGTTTAACAGCGGTGGTTTGGAGCGGTGGACTCTGATCTGGAGAACCGGGTTTCATTCCCCACTCCTCCACATGAGCGGCACATGCTAATCTGGTGAACCGGGTTGGTTTCCCCACTCCTACACATGAAGCCAGCTGGGTGGCCTTGGGCGAGTCACACTCTCTCCGCCCCACCTACCCCACAGGGTGTCTGTTGTGGGGAGGGGAAGGGAAGGTGGTTGTAAGCCGGTTTGATTCTTCTTTAAGTGGTAGAGAAAGTCGGCATGTAAAAACCAA
Organism: Euleptes europaea; assembly: GCF_029931775.1. NCBI lineage: Eukaryota > Metazoa > Chordata > Lepidosauria > Squamata > Sphaerodactylidae > Euleptes > Euleptes europaea. Next base: position 8,175,886 of record NC_079323.1, read on the forward strand.
CTCTTCTTCCTCCTCCTCCTACCCCCTGGCCTAGAGCATCCCTGACAAGTGTTAGTCCAGCCTCTGCTTAAAGACAGCCGGTGAGAGGGAGCTCACCACCTTCCTAGGTAGCTGATTCCACTGTTGAACAACTCTTACTGTAACATTTCCCCCCCCTAATATCCAGCCGGTACCTTTAAATTTAAACACATTATTGCGAGTCCTATCCTCTGCTTCCAGCAGGAACGGCTCCCTGCCCTCCTCTAAGTGAAAGCCCTTCAAATACTTCAAGAGAGCAATCATGTCCCCCCTCAGCCTCCTCTTCTCTAGACTGAACGTTCCCAAGTCCCTCAGCCTTTCCTTGCAGGGCTTGGTCTCCAGGCCCCTGATCATCCTCATCGCTCTCCTCTGCACCCGCTCCATTCTGTCCACATCCTTTTTGAAGTGAGGCCTCCAGAACTGCACACAATATTTCAGGTGCAGCCCGACCAATGCAATGTACAGTGGAACTATGACATCTTGCGATTTGGATGTTATACCTCTGTTGATGCACCCCAAGATCACATTAGCTTTTTTTGTTGCTGCGTCACGCTGGCTGCTCATATTTAACTTAGGGCGCAAAGTGCCCACCTAGCAAAGCTCTGGGTGCTCCCTCCCTTTGTTGAGATTTATAATTGGGGTTAACACATTTGAGGATTGCTTCATTTTGTTTTAAATCTCGGCACTGCCAAACGTGGCAATATGGTATGGTGTGTGTCTAATTATGCTGTTGCTAAGGGATGACTTTTGGAACGCTTTTAGACTCCTGGCTGCTGCTGTGCATCTAGCAGTCCCTCTTTTCCGAAACGCACAGAGAGATCTTATTTCTTGGTGATAAAAATGCATTCAAGCCGACTGCCCCATCTGATAAATGCTTCCATTTGGATGGGGGGGGGGAGGAGCATCAGGAATAGGAAATGACCTTGGCTGGCCAGGTTCCTCTTGGCTACCAGCCAGGAGTGGAGGGTTAGGGTTACCAGATCCAGGCTGGGAAATTACTGGAGATTTGGGAACGGAGCCTGGGGAGGACAAGGACCTCAGTGGGGTAGAATGCCACAGAGTCATAAGAACATAAGAAAGGCCCTGCTGGTTCAGAGCAAGGCCCATCAAGTCCAGCAGTCTGTTCACACAGGGGCCAACCAGGGGCCCCTAGGAAGCCACAAACAAGACGACTGCGGCAGCATTCTCCTGCCTGTGTTCCCCAGCACCTAATAAAATAGGGCCTGCTCCTCTGATCCTGGAGAGAATAGGTATGCATCATGACTAGTATCCATTTTGACTAGAAGCCATGAATAGCCCTCTCCTCCATGAACATGTCCACTCCCCTCTTCAAGCCTTCCAAGTCGGCAGCCATCACCACATCCTGGGGCAGGGAGTTCCACAGTTTAACTATGCGTTGTATGATGAAATACTTCTTTCTATCTGTTTTAAATCAAGACGGCAGTGTGACGCCAGCAGACAACAGGTGGGTGCACGCCAATGCATGATTCTGTGCAATACACAGAGGAGAAGAAGAAGAGTTGGTTTTTATACCCTGATTTTCTCTACCTTTAAGGAGTCCTAAAGCGGCTTACAATCGCCCTCCCTTTCCCTCTCTACAACAGGCAGCTTGTGAGGTAAGTGGGGCTGAGAGAGCTCAGAGAGAACTGTGACTAGCCCAAGGTCACCCAGCAGGCTTCATGTGGAGGAGTGGAGAAACCAACTCGGCTCTCCAGATTAGGGTCCACCACTCCTAACCACTACACCACGCTGGCTCCAAAGTGGCTTACAACCTTCTTCCCGCCTTTATTTTATCCTCACAACAACCCTGTGAGGCAGGTTAGGCTGAGAGAGTGTGACTGGCCCAAGGTCACCCAGCAAGCGTCCTTGGCAGAGTGGGGATTCCAGCCTGGGTCTCCTGGGCCAACACCCTAACCACTACACCGTGCTACTGAGAAGCCGGCCTGATCTCCCAAATCCAGTGCTCGACACCATGCATCAGTGCACAGATCTCACATGAGTTCTGTGCTCCTGTAGCAGCCAAGAAATCACCGCTTTCCCAGCCAAGCCTCCCCCGCCACACAACAATTCTTTCCCCAATGAAATTTCATGATTGTGGCAGAAGTCCAGGTGTGAGTGTAGGATGCAAAAGCTTGCTCGGTTACACACGGGAATGGCAGGAGACTTCAAAACCCTTTCTTCCCATGTCAATTTACTACTAAAAAACCCACTTCATTCCCTCTGTAAAGCAGAGCCGTAGTACACCAAAATCATGTCCTTGCCAACCTCCAGGTGGGGCCTGGAGACCTCCCAGAATTACAGCTGACCTCCAGACGACAGTTAGAATCATAGAATCGTAGAGTTGGAAGGGACCACCAGGCTCATCTACTCCAACCCCCTTCACAATGCAGGAAATTCACAACTACCTACCCCCCCGCACACCCCCAGTGACCCCATACTCCATGCCCAGAAGATGCCCAAGATGCCCTCCCTCTCATCATCTGCCTAAGGTCATAGAATCAGCATTGCTGACAGATGGTCATCTAGCCTCTGCTTAAAAACCTCCAGGGAAGGAGAGCTCACCACCTCCCGAGGAAGCCTGTTCCACTGAGGAACCGCTCTGACTGTTAGAAAGTGGCTGGAGAAAGTGGCTGCTTTGGAAGTTGGGTTCCATGGCATTGTACTCTGCTGAGATCTCTCCCCTTATAGCATGGTGTAGAGGTTAAGAGTGGTGGACTCTGATCTGGAGAACCGGGGTTGACTCCCCGCTCCTCCACATGAGTGGCGGTCTCTAATTTGGAGAACCGGGTTAGTTTCCACACTCCTACACATGAGGCCAGCTGGGTGACCTTGGGCTAGTCACAGTTCTCTCCGAACTCTCTCAGCCTCACCTACCTCAAAGGTGTCTGTTGTGGGGAGAGGAAGGGAAGGCAATTGTAAGCCAGTTTGATTGTTGCTAAAAGGTAGAGAAAATGGGCATATAAAAACCAACTCTTCTTCTTCTTATGATTCTGACTTCCAACTTCCAACCTGTATCAGACATAGGGAGCTTTGACTCTTCAGAGCTTATATTCTGAAAATCTTGTTGGTCCCTAGGTGCTACTGGATTCGAACCTAGCTGTCCTTGAAGACTAACGAAAATATAGTATGATAGCATAAGTTTTCAAGATCAGATGCGTGGAATGTTACATTCAGTCGGCAGATAAATATGATTTGTGGTGGGTGGGGCAGAAAGATTGTGGCAAGAGGAAATGGTGTGGATCTTTCCCAACTCTAAGCTATATCTCCCTGGCCCCATGACAGGCAGAAATGTGTTTGTACACTCTGGAAAGTAAGCAGCCAGCTGCAAGGGAGGTGGGATAGAGACAAATCCCCCCCCCCTCCAAAGAAAGGCAGGGCTGAACTAGGGGAGATGTGAGAGATCTGTGATAAATTTTATTGGATTTTATAATACAAATTTCCCATATTAACAAACAACAATAATGGTAACATGTAATTCTAAATCCTAACTAGATGTTGTTGTAATTTCTTATATATGTTATAAACTACCAAATAACGGAAACTTTTTCGACTTCCCCATCACCTCTGTCCGCCTCTTAATAAAGTATTCTAACCCATCGTAATTGGTCTGATCTTCTTATATCTCAGTTAAATTTCATATAACATATTCTATTAGTATAATTAATTATAGTTCTTAATATTAATAGTATCGTTTAGATCAGATTAAAAGGTAGTCTTCCATTTTCCCCAGTCCTAATTCATATTCACAATATTTCATCCAAGCCTCCCATTCCCGAGAGATTGTGATAAAGATGGATTTGACCCCTCTAGATCTCTCCTTACGTTCAGTGAGGACCAAATTTATGTATTTTTGTGTATATATAGGTGTGTGTGTGCATGCATGTATATATGTGTGTGTGTGTTGCATCTCCCTTGCTATTCTCCCCAGATCGTCTCACAACATCCTCCTCCATTTTATCCTCAACACAACTACCCTGTGAGGTAGGCCCGGCTGACCATGAGTGAGTGGCCCAAAGTCATCCCGCCAGCTTCGGTGACAGAATGGGGATTCGAACCCGGGTCTCCCGGATCCTAGTCCGACACTCTAACCACTATCCCACGCTGGCATCTCTTTCCTGTCATGGAAATGATGTCTTTCATGTCATGGGAAAACAGCTCGTTTCCCTGATACAAATCATACCCTCCCTCCAGATGTTATTAACAGTAGGAGGGGGAAAAGACAGGCAATCTTTCATTCAGATGTTTTTTTTAAAAAGGAGATGGAGGACTTCTATATTTAGACAGAAACAGAGGGGGCGGCTGAAGGTGAACACATGAAGCTGCCTTATACTGAATCAGACCCTTGGTCCATCACAGTCAGTATTGTCTACTCAGACCGGCAGCGGCTCTCCAGGATCTCAGGCAGAGGTCTATTCACACCACTTACTTGCCTAGTCCCTTTAACTGAAGATGCTGGGGATTGAACCTGAGACATTCTGCAAACCAAGCAGATGCTCTACCACTGAGCCACGGCCCCTCCCCTAACCCTGCCCCCTCCTTCAACCTTACCCAGGGGGCTTAAAGCAGTTAACTTTGAGCCTGGCCAACGTCTGGTTTCAAAACCTTACAGATAGAGAGGGGGAAAAAATCTTCATGCATCAGAGTGGGAAGAAGGAAGGATTTAGCTCCCCACACCTCGTCCTCATTTAAAAATAGATCCCAACACCCTGCTTGCAAATCCCAGGAAAGAAGGAATCATTCACTCTTAATTTGCGCCTTCCCAAGCCCACAGTGAAAATGAGAATTTAATTGCATATAAAAGGAGGACACTTTCTCTTCTCTGTCTGAAACTTGGGAGTTAGGATCTCTTGCAGGAGGGGTGCAGTCCCTCTGTATTTCCTCCGACCGAGTGGGTGGGAGATGGGGGGGGGGGGAATTACAGCGGGAAAGATGTCTCTCAGTGAAACCAATGGAAACCCATCAAGAACGGACTAAAGAATCTGGTGCCGAAGGTCGGACCAGAACCAACAGGTTGAAATTAAATCAAAAGAGTTTCCTTCTAAACATTAGGAAGAATTTTCTAATAGTTAGAGCGGTTCCTCAGTGGAACAGGCTTCCTCGGGAGGTGGTGGGCTCTCCTTCCCTGGAGGTTTTCAAGCAGAGGCTAGATGGCCATCTGTCAGCAATGCTGATTCTATGACCTTAGGCAGATCACAAGAGGGAGGGCATCTTGGCCATCTTCTGGGCATGGAGTAAGGGCAACTGGGTGTGTGTGGGGGAGGTAGTTGTGAATTTCCTGCATTGTGCAGGGGGTTGGACTAGATGACCCTGGTGGTCCCTTCCAACGCTATGATTCTATGATTCATGGAAACTAGAGGAAGGATACTTGAAGGCTAAAGCCCCCAAAAGCAGGGGAGTGAAACAGTAGTCAGGGAGAATGGTAGATGCAAAAGACACAGACCTGACCGAATGGATTAGGGAACAGTGTGTTAGACAGTCAAAAGGACATAAGGCTCTAGCAGGGTTCCTACATCTTTCCATGAATTCTGCCATCACTAACCATCCTAAAGGCAGTGAGAGCCAAGAGACACTGAGATGGGGTGAGATACTAAACTTCACATATTGATTTAGAATCAAAGAATCAAAGAGTTGGCCATCTAGTCCAACCCCCTGCTTAATGCAGGATCAGTCTACAGCATCCCTGACAAGTGCTTGTCTAGCCTCTGCTTCAAGACTGCCAGTGAGGGGGAGCTCACCACCTCCCTACATGGCTGATTCCACTGTCGAACACCTCTTCCTGTAAACCCCCCCCCCAATATCCAGCTGGTACCTCTCCACCCATTATTGTGAGTCCTATCCTCTGCTGCCAACAGGAACAGCTCCCTGCCCTCCTCGAAGTGACACCTTCAGATACTTCAAGAGAGCAATCATGTCCCCCTGTCAACCTCCATCTTTTTCTCCAGACTGAACATTCCCAAGTCCCTCAGCCTTTCCTCGCAGGGCTTGGTCTGCAGGCCCCTGATCAACCTCGTCACTCTCCTCTGCACCCACTCCATTCTGTCCCCATCCTTTCTGAAGTGAGGATGCGGACAGAATCAAGTGAGTGCAGAGAAGAATCGGTAGTTTCTACTACCCGGCCTGTAGAGGGCTCCCTGCCCCCATTTAGCACTGTAATGCGCAAAGCCAGTTTCCAGTTTGGGTCTTATTTTCTAGATAAAGGACTGAGTCAGAACCGCATGGCTCAGGGATTCATGTATTGGAACCCAGGTTCTCCAGACTTATGGCCATCGCTAACCACACCACCACACTAAGTTCAAAACTAATTTTAAACCCGTCCGTGAACCAAATGGTTCTCTTCCCCCACTTCAGTCTCCTTCCTTCGCATGCCGATCTCCCCCGGTTGCAGCGTGTATATTTTTACGGTTCGTTTCCCCAGCATCGCTTAAAATAGTACCCATGGTGATAAGCGCAATGCAAATACTCCGACAGATGGATGCAGTTCCAGATTCTGCAAAAAGAGGGGTGGGGGTGCCCATAGAATCTCAAACTGAGTATTTTTTAAGAGGGAGAAGATTATTTTGACATCAAAATTCAGATGAATGAGAAATTCTCTGGTGAAAGTGGACACGTTAAGTGGGTGTATATGTCGATACGCGGCAATGCTAACCTGGGAGAGGGACATAGTTTAGTGACAGAGAACTACAAGGTTCCAGGTTCAATCTTTGGCGTCTCTAGTTAAAAAGAATCTCAAATAATTACCCTGGGACAAGCCAGTGTCTGAAAGCAAGAGAGATGTTGCCAGTTGAATTGGGAAAATGGACCAAAGGGGATGCAGTGATGGCTGCCAACGTGGAAGGCTTTAAGCGGGGAGTGGACATGTCCATGGAGGAGAGGGCTATCCATGGCTACTAGTCAAAATGGATACTAGTCATGATGAAGACCTATTCTCTCCAGGATCAGAGGAGCATGCCTATTATATTAGGAACAAAGGCAGGATGCTGCTGCTGCAGTCGAATTGTTTGTGGGTTTCCTAGAGGCACCTGGTTGGCCGCTGTGTGAACAGACTGCTGGACTTGATGGACCTCTGTCTGATCCAGCAGGGTTTTTCTTATGTTCTTATTTTCAAAGGTCTGACTCAGAAATAAGCCATATGTAGTATGGCGTAGGTGATAGGTCCCAGAAAAGTTCATTCCACTGGTACACCACTGATAGGGCAGTCCTGAGCAGAGTTAGTCCAGTCTAAGACCAATGAAATAGACTGAAATAACAGTGCCTGAGATTGCACTGCGGATAACTGGCTTTTTCACAGTATTTCCCAGAGGTGCCAATATAAACTTCACTCACATCTAATTTATGAGGTTGAAGCTATTTCAGTTTTGATTATTCCATTGAGATTTGGCACCCTGTTTGGCTGTTGCTGCTGTTGACATAAGAACCTAAGAAAAGCCCTGCTGGATCAGACCCAGGCCCTTCAAGCCCAGCAGTCTGTTCACCCAGTGGCCAACCAGGTGCCTCCAGGAAGCCCCCAAACAAGGTGACCGCAGCAGCACCATCCTGCCTGTGTTCCACAGCGCCTAATATAATGGGCCTGCTCCTCTCATCCTGGAGAGAATAGGTATGCATCATGGCTAGTATCCATTTTTACTAGTAGCCATGGTTAGCCCTCTCCTCCATGAACATGTCCACTCCCCTCTTAAAGCCTTCCAAGTTGGCAGCCATCACCACATCCTGGGGCAGGGAGTTCCACAATTTAACTATGCATTGTGTGAAGAAATACTTTCTTTTATCTGTTTTGAATCTCTCACCCTCCAGCTTCAGCAGAGGACCCTGCTTTCTGGTAGTATGAGAGAGGAAGAAAAACTTCTCCCAGTCCACTCTCTCCATACCATCCATAATTTTATAGACCTCTATCATGTCTCCTCTTAACCGCCTTCCGAGCTAAACAGCTCTAAGCATTTGATGATAGGACCTGCAGCAGGGATGAGTTCAGTCATTTTACCTCTATAGTATGTCAGCAAGTACTGACAGCATTTGCAAAGGCACACCAAGGAACGTGGCTTGTCCTTGCAATGCCAAAATTACACCTTTTGGACAGCTGGCGATCAAGGTATTAGACCAACAGGTGCTGTCTTTCCAAAGGGTCTTGATAAGTCAAAGTTTTGTAATATCCACGCCAATCTCCTCAGCTCGTTTCCGAACCCCCAGATGGGGAACAGCAGCCAGATAGACCAGACTAGCCCAGTTTCATCAGAGCTCAGAAGCTAAGCAGGGTCGGCCGTGCTCAGTCCTTGGATGGGAGACCACCAAGGAAGACTGGGGTCACCATGTAGAGACTGGCAATAACAAACTGCCTCTGCTCCTTTCTTAAAAATCCCATGGACCTGGGATCCACACGAGTCAGTTGCAACTTGACGGCATGCAATTATTTATTATTATAAATGGGATACAGGAAGAAAACCTGCCTGCTTTGAGGAGCAGGAAAAAAGAGACCCCAATAGAAGTGAGTTTAAACCTGCAGGCGGAGACGGTGCGAATCGGAACAAGGCTGCTTCAATGAAACAAAGAATCGCTCCCTGCCCCATTCTCTATCTTTTAAGGTTACGCAAGGGAGAATCTGAATAAACAGGGAGCAGTTCCAACTTCCTTTCTAAAAGTAAAGGTCAACAGCCCTGAAAGGAAAGGTCAGCACAAGGTGGGTAATAATTGCAGTACGGGATACCCCCCGCTGGTTCTTAAAGAAGCGCCCAGCAGGAGGAAGATCAGAGAGCATAGAATCGAACAAGTGCAGCACGCTTTTCTTCCAAGGCATGCTTTTGCTTCCGCTATCCAAGATGGGATGAGAAAGAATCTCCCACGTGAAGCAACAGCGTCCTTTGCCACTTTACAGATTAACCAATTTATTCAGGCTCAGGCTTTCTTGGATTTAAACTCATGTTTCCCAATGCACATGAAAAAAGGATGGATTGCTGCATCTGCTGGCCCACAGATGATCACAAACTGGCAAATGTCGATATTTGCACATTTGCTAATTTTTTAAAAAAGATGAAAGTAGGGAGTGTCCAGAAACAAATACACATTTCCACATTTTGCAGCTATGCTACAGTAAATGCTGACCATCACATTTCCACGAAGGGCAATATTTGGTGTCATATCTTGGAAAGTTCAGACGGTCGCAGCATTTGCCTGGGGTTGCTGACATTCCCTTGCGAATGCTGACATTGGCCAAGTTTTGGAAATGTACCCTAACGTCTGCAAATGGGACCAGAGGTGGGTGTGATAGGACTCTATGGTTTTTGCTGCAAGACAACAACCCAGCAATCCCTTTCGGAAATCATTTTAAAGTGGCTTTCAGAAGATCACTGAACAAGCTCTCCACTAGCTCTTGGATGACTTCATTAAACCACACATGCAAGTCACAGCTCACTGCATACAGACACCCGACAGAAGTCGCACGTACACCAGAGTTGCGAAAAACGCCAAATGCTTCTCGATGTAGCATCTTCCCTCGGCCGGCTCCCCACAGCTACCTCGCTCGCTCCTCTTCATAGCGAACACAAGCGATCGAAATGAGCCAGGGGGTCACGCGTCGGATGCGTTCCGGTTCCGACGACCAGCCCAAAACTTCAGCTAGCTCCGAAACCCTTGCAAAAAATTTCGGTGAAACATTGCAATGTGGCACCTCGCCCTTCTTCCCCCCACCATCCCCGGTCTCGTACGATGTGATTAAAAGAGAAGCATAGCAACGACGCACGGAGCCCCGTCGACCGGTATTTCTGCCAGAGAAGGCATTCAGAAGTGACGAGATGTGCCAGCACCTGTAATAAGCGAAAGCGCCTCACTCACCCCAAAGGCAGAATTCGGCAGCACAAAAGCAGAGAGGCGGAGAGGCGGAAAGCCCGATCAGCAGCAGCAGCAGCTGTTCAAGATGCTCCCGCAAGCCTCGGCTTAGTTCACCAGCTCGCCTTTCTAATTAAACCGATCAGCTCTGCTCAGTCACCGGAGCTGATGAATTATAAAACAGTTAGCTCCCAGACTCGCCGATTTTACATCACAGGGGGCAGGTCAACTACCAACATGCGCGCACGCACACACACACACACACTGCCTGTGTACATCTATGCTGTTATCCCTCATCCCACTAAACACATTAGGGCTGGCAGCGGGGATTCTAATTGGTGCTGGGGATGCACCGGCACGAGCCAATGGAATGCTGCGCCTCCCGCCCGCATCTCTGTGCAGCATCCCTGCCTGTCACTCACCGCACCTTGTTAAGGTGGAATCGTCCAGGTGGGCGGGAGGACTGAGCGGGATGCGAAAGAGACGGGGGGATGCGGCCAAAGAGGAGAGCCGAGGGACCATTTAAAATGAGCTGGGCTGGGTGTGTTTGAGGAGCCCTCTGAATATTCCCTTTCAGGTACGCGCCCTTAGGTTGGCTGCTGATGTGAGCAGCTCTGAGCATCTATAGGGTACCATTCTCCTGCCACTAAGGGCCATCACTGGCCTGTAGGTATAATATGGGGGTGCTATGTGATTCTTTACCTTTTAGTTCAGAAAAAAACAACTGGGGAGACACATGACAAAGGTTTAGAAAATAGGCAAAGTGTGGATAAGGTGGACACTTTATTTATGTATTTATTTATGTATTTATTGTATTTTAATTATGGCGCAGAGTGGTAAGCGGCAGTACTGCAGTCAAAAGCTCTGCTCATGACCTGAGTTCGATCCCAGTGGAAGTGGGTTTCCGGTAGCGGGCTCAAGGTTGACTCAGCCTTCCATCCTTCCGAGGTCGGTAAAACGAGTACCCAGCTTGCTGGGGTAAAGGGAAGAGGACTGGGGAAGGCACTGGCAAACCACCCCGTAAACAAAGTCTGCCTAGTAAACGTCGTGATATGACATCTCCCCATGGGTCAGGAATAACCCGGTGCTTGCACAGGGGACCTTTACCTTTACCTTTAATTATGATGTTAGCCGTCCTGAGCACGGCATCGCCAGAGGAGGGCAGGATATACATAAAAGTTTATTATCATTATCATGATTGTTATCATTATCATTATAGTTTGCCTCCCCCCCCCCCCCCACACACATACTGCTTCACTCCACTCGGGCTCCTCAGAGACCAGACCAGAAATAAACCCAGCCAGAAGAAAAACAAAGCAACCGCATATGAAACAACGTTAGCGGTGGCTAGTGGAGGATTCTGCTCCCCTCTCCTACCCGAACCCCACTTATATGCATTTTATTTTATTTGTTTTGTTTTATTCAATTTGTACCCCGCCCTTTCCCAACCTAAGTCGGGCTCAGGGCGGTTTCCAACATTATATATCGGACAATATAATTAAAACATGTTAAAAACAAAAATTACCGGTAAAACACCGTACAGATTAAAAGGAGGCCGTCTAATTCCCCCCCCCCCACACACTGCAATAAGCAATTTCCTAAAGGTGAGGAGAAAAGCAGGCCCGTAGCACGTGGCATAACTAGGGATGCCAGCCTCCAGGTGGGATCTGGGGATCCCCTGGAATTACAGCTCATCTCCAGACTACAGAGATCAGTTTCCCTGGAGAAAATGGATACTTTGGAGGGTGGTGGACTCTATGGCATTGTATCGCACTGAGGTCCCTGTCCTCCCCAGCCTCCATCCCCAAATCTCCAGGAGTTTCCCAACCTGGATCTGGCAATCCTTCCCCGCCCCCCATCTCTCGCCCATGAGTGGACTTGGCAACCCTAGACACAACTCCATTGGCCAAGCCACGATAACGTCAATTTCATCCCTGGGAGACAGCACAAACCAGGGGCAAAAATACAATCCTGCCTGCTATATCTTTTGTCTCCTTGGTTGCCTTAAAATTGTCTGCGGTGATCAGAGGTTCAACTGGCTGTTGCTCTCATTCATCCCACAGACTCCTGCACATTTTATTTATATATATCCTGCTTCCCCCCCACCCAGTGGGGACTCAAAGCGGCTTAGAACATTGTTCCTCCATTCTCCCACAACAACCCTGCGAGGTAGGCCAGGCTGAGAGTTTGCGACCGGCCAAAGGGCCCCTGGTAGAAGTGGGGATCCGAACCCAGGTTGCCCAGGGTCCCAGTCCGCCACTCTATCCACTACGCCCATACAGGCTGCCTGAGATGGTTTCCTCTGATGGCCGATTTGGGCAGGCAAACGTCCCACTCCACTCTCTGCCAGCCTCCCACCCACTGCCAGCCTGAAAGCTGTTTGTTGCACCCCCAAAATCAGCTGGAGGAGATAATTCTCCCAACTTCTTTGCTCCCCTCCCCATTAACTCTTGCGAGATCGCTTCTTACTGGAGTTTGGCCATTGCTTCTGGTTGCCCATTGCCACTACTGTAGAATTGCCAGGTCCCTCTTCGCCACCGGTGGGAGTTTTTTTGGGCGGAGCCTGAGGAGGGTGGGGTTTGGGGAGGGAAGGGACTTCAATGCCATAGAGTCCCATTGCCAAAGCAGCCATTTTCTCCAAGTGAACTGATCTCTGTTGGCTGGAGATCAGTTGTAATAGCAGGAGATCTCCAGCTAGTACCTGGAGGTTGACAACCCTACGCTACTGCCTTGGGCAGATCTTGAGCTGCCACCGTATGGGCACAGACACAAGAACCCTCTTTCCCCCCAAAAAAACTGTATTTAACTGAAGGAGCTGAATGGCTTCCTAGCCTAGGGGAAGGTAAATATGGGTGATCCCATGAACACATGGAGCTGCCAGACCATCGGTCCATCAGGGTCAGGATTGTCTACCTCGACTGGCCGCGGCTCTCCAGGGCCTTGGGTTGCGGTCTTTCACATCACCTAGTACCCAATCCTTTTAAATACAAATGCCGGGGCTTGAACCTGGGACCTTCTGCATGCCAAGCAGATGCTCTGCCACTGAGCCACAGCCCCACTTCAGGGCTCTCCAGGGTCTCTGGTGCAGGTCTTTCCCACCACCTAGTGCCTCATCCTTTAAACTGGAGATGTCAGGGATTGAACCTGATTGCTGGAAAGAATAAAATGGCTTTTTTCTCGTGTGAGAGAAGAAGGAACATGTGATTTCCCAAAGCAAACAGGCGGGGAGATGAAAACCAACATGAGAAAGCAGGCAGAAGCCCCCCCCCTCTTTTCATGCCATACAAGTCCCAACGTGGGATTTTGCCGTATCTCCATATCTAATTAAAACAAACAAACAACAAAACCCTGTTCCAGGCACAAATGAATCAAAGGTCATTGCTAATTTGCAAAGGGTACAGTGCTACATAGGCTTGGTGCCCAATGCGAAAGACCAATTATTAGAACAATAAATGTATCACACACACACACACACCTTGCATTGCTCGCACAATCTAACAGGTTAAAGAGCCACACTCTTCTCTCCTTGTGTCCCTGCCTCTGTTAATTGTGGTGCCTGCCAAGCTGCCCATGTTCTTCTTTAGAAAACTCCCCAGCAGTCCAAGGGAAGATGGTTGGTGGTATCGAGATAATAGGTTTCGGGTGGGGTGTGGGTCTCGTCCAGGAAATCAAGGGCAGTGAAAAGCAAGTGATCAACATAAGAACATAAGAAAGGCCCTGCTGGATCAGACCAAGATCCATCAAGTCCAGCAGTCTGTTCACACAGGGGGCAACCAGGTGCCTCTCGGAAGCCCACAAACAAGACCACTGCAGCAGCACCATCCTGCCTGTGTTCCACAGCACCTAATATAATGGGCATGCTGCTCTGATCCTGGAGAGAATAGGGACGCATCATGACTAGTATTCATTTTGACTAGTAGCCATGGATAGCCCTCTCCTCCATGAATATGTCCACTCCCCTCTTAAAGCCTTGCAAGTTGGGAGCCATCACATCCTGGGGCAGGGAGTTCCACAATTTAACTCTGTGTTGTGTGAAAAAATACTTCTTCTTATCTGTTTTGAATCTCTCAACCTCCAGCTTCAGCAGATCACCCCTGCATTCTGGTATTATGAGGGAGAAAAGCTTCACACTGTCCACTCTCTCCATACCATGCATAATTTTAAAGACCTCTATTATGATCTGCTTTAGCTGTTCATAAAAGAGACTTTAAAAGGGGGAGGGTCTTCATAGATTCGGGAATACGACTAGCTTGATTGGGAACATAGAACAGCTGATAGTGGAGTGATGACCCAACCAGGTTCCTTGGGGGCGGGGAGGGGACTGAATAATTGACAAGGTTTCTTGGATGTAGTCTGAATAGCAATTTATAATATTGACAGGCACCTCCGAGGATAGGAGCTCAGTCCCACTGAAGGACTGTTGTCAAGCAACAAGGACTCGGACAGGAGTGTAGAGTTTATCCCCACAAACAGGGAATGTATCCGCCAACCATAATAACATAAGAAAGGCCCTGCTGGTTCAGAGCAAGGTCCATCAAGTCCAGCAGTCTGTTCACGCAGCGGCCAACCAGGTGCCTTCAGGAAGCCCATGAACAAGACGACTGAGACAGCACCATCCTGCCTGTATTCCACAGCACCTCATATAATAGGCATGCTCCTCCGATCCTGGTGATGACAGTTTCTCCAGGAGAGATCCTTGAGAAAACACATTTGTTTTTCGGTGGGGCAGGCGAACCCCCCCAGGCAGACCACAGACAATTGAACAATCTCTCGTTTATACATAACGGATTAGGAATGGGACAAGAGATGGGGGGAGGGACTCGGCCTGTGACTGCTGTTTATAGAAGAAGAGTTGACTTTTATACCCCGATTTTCTCTACCTTAAGGAGTCAGTTCGGAGAGAACTGTGACTAGCCCAAGGTCACCCAGGAGGCTTCATGTGGAGGAGTGGGGAAACCAACTTCACCAGATTAGAGTCCGCCGCTCCTAACCACTACACCACGCTGGCTCTCGGCAGACATGTGTGTATCATGCATGACCTTAGGCGAATCTTTAGGGTACACAGTCCTTGTGTCTATTCATGGATGACACAAAGACTTTGTATCAGACCCACAATGGGAGTTGTGTGCATTTCAGAGGCACACTGGTCCTTTTCTGTTCCTAACCCCAGGCACAAGGATAATGATAATGATGATGGTGATAATAATAATAGTAATAAGAGTTGGTTTTTATATGCCGACTTAAGGAAGTATGCCGACTCTACCACTTAAGGAAGAATCAAACCGGCTTACAGTCACCTTCCCTTCCCCACAACAGACACCCTGTGAGGTAGGTGGGGCTGAGAGAGCTCTAAGAGAACTGTGAATAGTCCAAGGTCACCCAGCAGACTTCATGTGGAGGAGTGGGGAAACCAACCCAGTTCACCAGATTAGTGTCCGCCACTCATGTGGAGGAGTGGGGGATCAAACCCGGTTCTCCAGATCAGAGTCCACCACTCCAAACCACCACTCTTAACCACTACATCATGCTGGCTTTGGCTTTCTTGCTGCACCCTTTGGCATCCTCAGATTATTAGGGAGAGCCTTTCTTGGACAACAGTATGTGTGGCCACCTTAAGTTATATGATTTGTGGACAACAGCCATGAATGGCTCCATGGAGCAGTCCGAGGATGCGTTAACGGTGTCTCTGTGTGTGGTGGGGCCATTGAAGCTGCTTCTTCCCACAGTCCACCATCACAAGCAGAAAAGGGCTGGTGTGCATCTGGGAAGCATCATCCCATTGCACATTAGCTATAAAGCAGGGGTGTCAAACTCATTTCTTACGAGAGCTGGATATGACATAAATGTCACCTGGTCGGGATGGACCACACCTCGCCAGGCCAGATCCAGTGTGAGTGTGGGGGTGGCTACCTCGGCTGCCTCGTGGGCTAGATAAGAGCTCTCATAGGGCCACATCCGGGCTGCGGACCTTATGTTTGACACCCCTGCTATAAAGTCTTCATGTCACTCCCAACAAACATGAGGTCTTTGTGGTGTGGGCCTTGATCTGGATCTGCTGGATCAGATCAAGGCCCATCAAGTCCAGCAGACTGTTCACACAGGGCCAACCAGGTGCCTCTAGGAAGCCCACAAACAAGACAACTCCAGCAACATCCTGCCTGTGCTGCACAGCACCTAATAGAATAGGCATGCTCCTCTGATCCCGGAGAGAATAGGTCCAGGGCCAATCCGGACATTCGGTAGAATGGCATTTTTTCCTCAAGGCCGCAAGACATGATAGCTCCCAGTTCTGTATTTCTTTCTGAAAAGACTGCTTAGTTTTCTTTTTTTTGGGTAATTCCCTGCAAAGGATAACTGTCTGCTATGTCACCGAACCTAACATTAGACTGTTTAATGTTGGTTGCCCACTCAGCTCTTTTTACAACTCATTGCTCAAGTCGGCCTGGTGTAATTTGTCAGTTCCTCTGTATTTCAAGGCTTGGTGCCTCCAATGGTTTGGAAGCAGACGGAGACCCCATATGGTTAAATGGAGCCTCTTACCAACAGGGAGGGGGGGGGAACACTGAGAAAACATAACAGCACTTCAAAACCAAAAGTCGCCTAGGTGCTGCAAACTCTCAGATCCTGTAAGAGACAGAGCTGATCGATAAGGGTGGTGGAAACAGCCAAGTTGGGGGTATGAAACTGAGTTATTCCACCAGGCCTACAGTTGAGGGCAACGATGGTTTGCTAGAGAGCCAGCATGGTGTCATGGTTAAGAGCGGTGGTTTGAAGCAATGGACTCTAATCTGGAGAACCGGGTTTGATTCCCCACTCCTCCACCTGAGCATTGGTCGCTAAGCTCCTTTCCACAGGACCTGTACACATCAGTTAGGAATGATGGGCCCTTAACAGGATGCATATTTGTAACACTAAAACAAGCTTTCTTCCCTAGGTCGATCCCCCCCACCCCAAACCCTAACTAAAAGCCAAATAAAAACCAGGCTAAACTGATATTCCTTTCCAAAATATCTGTCCAAAGGAGAAAAAATTTCTTCACTCCCACTTAGGCTGAGGCTGGCTCAGTCCCTCCCATCTAGAGGGAATCTGTGGGCTCTGATTGGCTGACAATCACTTGGATTTGCGCGAAGGCAAAATCATAAGGATTGGTTCAGAGCCCTGGAGGAGAGGCGGGACTTTTGAGAGTGATTTCCACCAGGGCCATGAAAAACGGCACCGGAACAAGGACTGGGATGCATTCATGAATCCCGTTTGCAAACGGAAGAAAAAATGAAATGGGGATTTTTTGAAACAAAAGAGTAAAGCTGGGAAATTCGCGATCATTCTTGCCGAATGTCAGTAATTTCTCTATGTATGAGGAACCGCAGTTGAGCACTGAGAGAAATATAAGAGTGAAGAAACTGAATAATTTCATAGAATCATGGAAGAGTCCATAGAGGTCATCTAGTCCAACCCCCTGCTCAATGCAGGATCAGCCTAGAGCATCCCTGACAAGTGTTTGTCCAGCCTCTGCTTAAAGACTGCCAGTGAGTGGGAGCTCACCACCTCCCTAGGCCGCCGATTCCACTGCTCAGCTCCTCTTACTGTAAAAAATGTTTCCTAATATCCAGCCAGTACCTTTCCACCCATAATTTAAACCCATTATTGCGAGTCCTCTCCTCTGCTGTCAACAGGAACAGCTCTCTGCCCTCGCCTGACAACCCTTCCAATACTTCAAGAGAGCAATCATGTCTCCCCTCAACCCCCTCTTCTCCAGACTGAACATTCCCAACTCCCTCGGCCTTTCCTCATAGGGCTTGGTCTCCAGGCCTCCGATCCTCCTCATCGCTCTCCTCTGCACCTGCTCCATTCTGTCTCCATCCTTTTTGAAGTGAGGCCTCCAGAACTGCACACAAGACTCCAGGTGAGGCCTGACCAATGCAGTGTACAGCAGAATGATGACATCATGCAATTTGGATGTTATGACTCTCTTGGTTCACTCCAAGATTGCATTGGCCTTTTTTGCCGCTGCATCACACTGACTGCTCATATTTAGCTTACAGTCCACCCGTACCACAAGATCTTGTTCACACACACTGCTACCCAGACTTTTAGGATTTGTCCTCATGATAGCAACCTTCCCTGATTTTGGGAATGGCCTGATAAAACATGATCAGAGCCAAAGAAGGGAGTTTTTGAAAGAAAATTCATTTCGCCAAACTTCCTGTGGCATTTGCAGCTATTGTTGGGGCAGCTGCCACATGAATGCATTCAGTCAGTGAGAGAGATGGAGAACAGATGCAGAAACCAAAAAAGGTTTGGGTCGAGAGGGGCTGCAAATTAATGCCACGTATGTCACCGGCACAGATAAAAGGATTCAAAGAATTCATTACGTCCGCCCTGCCAATAATATATACTTTTTAAAAAACAAAAATGTAATTGAAAATGCCGCTTGGGAACGAAGCACACAAAACACAAAAATAAATGATATGAAATGACTCGGAGAGGAATTGTGTGAACAGCCGGCCGTTCTTTGTGCCTACCCTTGCAAAGGCTGGGTGGGCGGAGAGAGGAATATTCAGCAACAACAATGCATAAAAATGTAATAACATGGGCGAAAATTGGATTGCTGTGGGTGATGGAAGGAAAATGACCCCTCGGATGAAGAATGCATTATCTGCGGCTTGTACAGCCGGAGCGGCAACCTAATAATGGAAAATAGATCAACTGTGAAATTAACCATTTGGGTACTGCGTGGGTGATGTCCAGATGCCCATTTTGGGAAAATTATAGAATCTAAAATGGAGTTTTGAATGCTCTAAACTCTTTGCCTTCCAGTCTTGCTAATGAGAGCTGGGATGACGGTACTGTCAGGTTGAGCCTCACCCATCCAAGAGAAGAAGATGATGATGAAGAAGAAGAGTTGGTTTTTATATTCTGACTTTCTCTATCACTTAAGGAAGAATCAAACCAGCTTACAGTCACCTTCCCTTCCCCTCCCCACAACAGACACCCTGTGAGGAAGATGGGGCTGAGAGAGCCAGCGTGGTGTAGTGGTTAAGAGCAGTGGTTTGGAGGGGTGGACTCTGATCCGGAGAACTGGGTTTGATTCCCCACTCCTCCACATGAGCGGCAGACGCTAATCTGGTGAACCAGGTTGGTTTCCCCGCTCCTCCACATGAAGCCAGCTGGGAGACCTTGGGCAAGTCACAGTTTTCTTAGAGCTCTCTCAGCCTCACCTACCTTACAGGGTATCTGTTGTGCCGAGGGGAAGAGAAGGAAAAATGATTATAAGCCGGTTTGATTCTGCCTTAAGTGGTAGACAAAGTTGGCATATGAAATCCAACTCTCCTCCTCCTCCTCCTCTAAGGAGCTGTGACTAGCAGGAGTAGGGAAATCAACTCAGTTCACCTGATTAGAGTCTGTCACTCATGTGGAGGAGTGGGGAATCAAACCTGGTTCTCCAGATCAGAGTCCACCACTCCAAACCACTGCTCTTAACCACTACGCCATGCTGTAGGGGTGTGGGACTTATGGTTCAGTTCTTCGAACAGACGGTATCTCTGTCTTTTATTTTTCACGAGTTTCTTGGAAGAAGCATGCACATGCATCAGCCACTTTTCTGGGAATGCTGATGCATAGATACTCCAGAAATGTTTGGGCACCATTACATTTTAATAGCTTTGGATATGCTGAGAAGTTAGTTTACTTAACGGTAAGACTTACAAAAGCACCTTTTTCGTTTTATAGCCAAGGTTTACAAATGGTTCGGCAAGAGGCTTCCGTCTCAATCCACGGGGAAGGAGAAATCGATACCTGGGGGCCCAGTTCTAGCCATGGGTATGGGGTGGCACACTTGGAAGCATGTGAGATCCCAACGAGTGAGTTGCCTGGATCTCTCCCATCTGAGACGGTGAACAGTTAGAGCTGAACTTTCCACCACTAGTAGCTTGGAGGTGAAGTCCAATGCCCAAGCAAGCAGGGAGGGGAAAACTCAGCCTTGGGGACGGTGGGTGAAAAAACACACATGCACAGAAGTTGAACGCACATGAACACATGAAGCCGCCTTATACTGATTCAGACCCTTGGTCCATCAGAGTCAGTATTATCTACTCAGACTGGCAGCGGCTCTCCAGGGTCTCAGGCAGGGGTCTTTCACATCACCTACTTGCCTAGTCCCTTTAACTGGAGATGCCGGGGATTGAACCTGGGACCTTCTGCATGCCAAGCAGATGCTCTACCACTGAGCCACGTCTCCTCCCCCTACCACTCTTCCCTTTTATACTAGCTGAAAATTGGGTTGGATCCAAACTCTAAGCTTGTAGTTAATGTCTGAAGAACTTATTGTAGACTTCATTTTGCAGATTATACTGGCTGTTGGGTTTTTTTTTGGTATTGCTCTTTAATTTTGCAATGCAGTTTTATTACAGTTTATTGTACGTAATATTATGTTTTTCTGCAATGTTCTCTTCCCCTGCTATTCCTGCTTCACTGTCTGTGTTATACTATGTTTATGATTCAACGTCCTTTAATTTGGTTAGCTTTATGCATTATGCTGTTCTTACGGCAGTGTTTTTAGCCCTCGGTGAGGCAGGCAGACCAGACATGAATTAGAATAATTATACTAGAGAGGGATGCGCAGAACTACTTTATTTGCCGTCATACGACCCAAACCTGTTGCAGACATGAAAAACAACTTCTGATGGATATAAAGGTCATTGTCACATACGTACAGTCTACGTTCATGGGCAAGGCTTCCTTGAAATCCTGTCACTAGCATACGAGGTGTAGGCACATAACCTGGTCAAAAAATGGGTCGGGTGATATTGGTATGAGCATCCAACGACATCCAAAACCAACCAGCGGAACTGAACACATGAAGCTGCCTTATACTGAATCAGACCCTCAGTCCATCAAAGTCAGTATTCAGACCGGCAGTGGCTCTCCAGGGTCTCAGGCAGAGGTCTTTCACATCACCTAGTCTCTTTAACTGGAGATGCAGGGGATTGAACCTGGGACCTTCTGCATGCCAAGCAGATGCTCTACAATCTGAGCCACAGCCCTCCCCTAATTCCTCCAGTGAATTGTTCCATGAATGTAGACTAAGAATTCTTTTCACTTCCAGCTTGAGTGTTACGGATACCGAGGATGGCCAAAAACACACACAAATCAGTGGGTTCTAGATCAAATCAAGCCTGAACTGACCCTAGAAGCTAAAATGACTAAACTGAGGCTGTCGTATTTTGGTCACATTATGAGAAGACAAGAGTCACTGGAAAAGACAGTCATGCAAGGAAAAATTGAGGGCAGCAGGAAAAGAGGAAGACCCAACAAGAGATGGATTGACTCCATAAAGGAAGTCACAGCCCTCAGTTTGCAAGATTTGAGCAAGGCTGTCAAAGATAGGAGGTTTTGGAGGAAATTGATTCATAGGGTCTCCATGAGTCGGAAGAGACTTGACGGCACTTAACACACACACAATATGTACTAAACATGAGGAGATATTTAGATACATTTGTATGAGGTAGGGTTGCTGGGTCCCTCTTCGCCACCGGTGGGAGGTTTTTAGGGCAGAGCCTGAGGAGGGAAGGGTTTGGGGAGGGGACTTCAATGTCATAGAGTCCAATTGCCAAAGCGGCCGTTTTCTCCAGGGGAATTGATCTCTATCGGCTGGAGATCAGCTGTAATAGCAGGAGATCTCCAGCTACTACCTGGAAGTTGGCAACCCTAGTATGTGGAAATTACCTTTATATTCATCAGAAGTTGTTTTATTGCACCACCGAGGAAGGCAATTAGCCAAAACATGTCTGGGCTTATTTGCTGTAAAATATTCTTTGACAAACTGCATATGTATAGTAGAGCAATTTTTATGGTGTGTGTGTGTGTGTGTGTGACTTATGGATAATTTAAAACTCATTTTAAGTTTTTTAAAATATATATATTTATTTTGAGGTTTGCATAATTAGCCCCTTTGGGCTATTTGATCCCTAACACATACACCACACTGTCTTTCACGTGAACAGATGAACCCATGCCTTAAACTGAATCAGGCCTTTGGTCCTTCAAGGTCAGCATTGATTGCTCAGGCCGGCAGGAGCTCTCTGGGGGTCCTCCCTAGTGGTTTCTCATATCACCTACTACCTGATCTTTTTAACCAGAGAGGCTGGGGATGGAACCTGGGACCTTCCGCATCCAAAGGACAGGCTCCACCACTGAGCCAGAACTTCTGGATTCTCAAAACTGGGTGGTTGGAGATGTGCCAGTAAATATTGTAAACCAGCAAAAGGAAAGGTAGATTGAAACATGGCTGACACACTTCTGCCCTGAGCAAACCCAGCAAGAAAAGGGGCCGTCACGCAGAACAAAGATGCATTCTCGTAACCTAGCAATGTTCGCCTCACCCTGTTGCCTCCAATAGATAATAATTCACATCAGAACTCCATGGGGACGTAGGAGAAAATGTAAACTGGCGCACACTTACCTCCACTACCAAATGGAGTTAAATATTCACCAGAAGCAGGAAAAGCAATCTCGGTGTTCCATTTATATCTTTTCCTTCGCTCTGAACTTGGGCTACGCTTACCAGTTTCCCCCCAGCAGAAATTAACGCTGGAATTATCAGTCCCATTTTTCATCCTTTTCCTCCACCTTGGAATCGGCTGCCTAGGGAGGTGGTGAGCTCCCCCTCACCGGCAGTCTGGAAGCAGCAGCCGGACAAGCACTTCTCAGGGATGCTCTAGGCTGACCCTGCATTAAGCAGGGGGTTGGACTCCATGGCCTGTCTGGCCCCTTCCAACTCTGAGTCAATGGAGTACATAGAGTTTTCCTCTCTTCTCTATTATCAGCCCAACGACCCTGCAAGGTAGGTTAGGCTGAGAGTGAGGTCACCGAGAGGGTTTCATGGCCAGAGGGGATTTGAACCCCACTCTCATCTGTCCTTGTCTGACCATTTATTTATTTATTTGTTTGTTTGTTCGTTTATTCTTTCGACTTCTATGCCACCTTTTCCAGAACAAGTCTGGCTCAGGGCGGCTCACAGCAGATTCCAATAACAATTAAAAGAACACCAAATTACAATTAGAACCCCTCAGTATCGCTTAAAATCCCAATGGCGCCTTTAAACCATAACAATAGCGGGGAACCATTTAAAGAGGGGAAAGAATAAGGGAAGGGAGGAACGATAAGGTACCCTCAATGAGGGGAGGGGTGGGGAATAGAAGTAGGTGAAAGGGAGGGGAGGGGGCCAGGTGTGATGGAAACCGTCGCTGTCCTCAACCTAACAATCTAACCTATCTAACAATCCAACCCATCTAACAATCCAGTCCAAGGGCATGGAGTAATGGATTTAAACTAATAGAAAAGCGATTCCACCTAAACATTAGGGAGAATTTCCTGACGGTGAGGGCGGTTTGATGGTGGAATGCACTGCCTCGGAGGGTGGTGGAGTCCCCATCTTTGGAGGTCTTTAAGCAGAGGCTGGATGGCCATCTGTCGGGAGTGCTTTGATTGTGGGATCCTGCATGGTGGGGGGAGGGTTGGGGTCACTGGGGATGTGGAGGGGAGGTAGTTGTTAGTTTCCTGCATTAGGCAGGGAGTTGGACTAGATGATCCTGCTGGTCCCTTCCAACTTGCCTCGCTCTCCCCGCACATTTTGTCCGGGTTTTCCAGATGCTGTTTTAGCCAGAATCTGGAAAACGGATGCAAAATGCGTGGGGTGACCTCTGATGGGCAGAAAAGGCATGCATAATTAAAAACAACAACCCCGAAGCAGTTGGCGGGGATAACCGCAGGGAAACGCCCCTGCATAAAAGGCTGACGAATCTATATTTATCCACATTAGAAATTCATCTTCCATCTCTGCAATTATTCCATATTACAAACGCAAGGGGAGGGCCATAGAGTTCAGGCTCATTCTTGTCAAAAACAAATTGTGGTTTGCTTATGATCTGCCTTGGGACAGTCATTTTTTTGGGGGGGGACTTTGGGTCCCTTCCAGACACCTTGTGCTGATACAGGCTGCAGAATTTCCCAAGGGGAAAGCGATGATAACCGAAACACATCTACCGAGTAGAGTCCTGGTGCCTATGAGCTGGCTAGCAACGTGGTATGCAACGAATCAGGCCAACGATTAGTACTATCCTTCCTCCCACGTCACTCGTATGATTAATTTTGGAAATCTGAATGCATGGGTGGGCAAACGTCGAATTTGTATGTGGAAGTATCGAGGACTCACGGCGGTGACAAGAAGGAAGGAGAACTCGGGGAGAATAAACACACCCTGGTGACCCCTCTCGTCGCTCTCTGATGAGTAAGCCGAGCTCAAACACACACACATGCAAAAAGGGTGAAATGAATGAGAAAATCACCCAAAGGGAGAGAAAAACAACCAGGATGCCAGAAAGTGACTAATTAATTACAGTGATTAGAAGAACTTGATTATGGTGTCTATGCACCACGTACCGATCCCACGTCCCGCTGGCCCTCTGCCTACTGTTTACTACCAGCCTAAAGAACTGAGTCTTTGTGTCTTGTTTCACCATCAATCTCCATATAGGGCCCATTCATACAACCGCCTTTTGCTGCAGGAACCACCATTTTGAGTCAAAAAAGGTCGCCAGCTTCCAGGCGAGGTCTGGAGATCTCTTGGAATTACGAGTGATCTCCAGGCGACAGAGATCCGTTCCCCTGGAGAAAATGGTTGCTCTGGACTGTGGATTGCACGGCTTTGTACTAGGGTTGCCAGGTCCCTCTTTGCCACTGGCGGGGTTTTTTTTGGGTGGAGCCTGAGGAGGGCGGGGTTTGGGGAGGGACTTCAGTGCCATAGAGTCCAATTGCCAAAGCGGCCAGTTTCTCCAGGGGAACTGATCTCTATCGGCTGGAGATCAGTGGTAATAGCAGGAGATCTCTAGCTAGTACTTGGAGGATGGCAACTCTGTACCCTTCTGAGGTCAGTCCACTTGCCAAACTCTGCCCTCCCCCAGGCTCTACCCCCAAGTCGCCAGGGATTTTCCAACCCAGTTTTGGCAACCCTAGAGTAATCCGTGCTGGCTTTTCAGGAAGACATCCACAGCCTGAAGGTGGGTCAGGAGTAGTAGTCAAGTAATCAGGTTCTAAGCAGGGTACATAGAACTCTGCGGATTTCAGGCCAGGTTTACACCTGCCAAAGAATGAGGGGGTAGATTATTGAGGGGGTAGAACTGGTCGCCCACTGTGTGAGACAGGATCCTAGACTAGATGGACCACCACTCTGATCCAGCAGGGCTCTTCTCATGTTCCTCTCTGGTGAGACATAATCATCTTGATGCACCCAACCATTTTTTTGTGTCTTTCAGTTCTCTAAAGCCAACTTGTTTCTCACAGCCTCAAAGCACAAATCTTTGAAATCAGATTTGCTCGGTCGGGCAGCATGGGAAAGGTTTTGGATATGCTGGGGCATTTTCTGGGGCACTTCGTTACACCTACTGAGCATATGTTTTATACTTTAACAAACCAGAGTTCATAGGAGTTTGCTTTTGACCCACTAATTACTGACGCTACTAAAGTGACATTTGAGTTGGCCAATACTGCAGAAGGAATCTAGGCCTAGGCAAACCCATGGTCTAACTAGCAAGGAAGTCCTTATTATCTCACAAGGGAAATATGAAGGCTATTGCCAAGTTGAGAAATGTGGAAGGAATATAAGAACATTTTGCTGGATCGGCAGCAAATGAGCATGGCATGAAGACAACAGCCCTCTCTGGATGTTGCCACTTGCATTCAAAGGTATATTGCCTCTGAACATGGAAGTTCAACTGAGCCATCAAAGGTAATAGCTGCTTTGCTAAGGTACGTAATGAACTCCATCTGCTAATTATGCATTGAGTGAAGAAGCAATTTCTCCACTGTGGCCTAAATCTACTGTGTCCTAAATGACTCGGCATCTGACAATAAAAATACTAATTTATTGAAATCAGGAAACGAGTTTAACCCAGTTAATATGGTAATGAAGGAATTTTTCCCTAGGTATTGCATAAAGAGGACAAGCTAAAATATAATGGGAGAAATCCTCTACAGCAGAACCACAAATGCAAATACATTGTGCTAGTGGTACTTTATTATATCGTCCATCCAATATTGCAGTTTGCATTGTTTGAAAGCTCAGAGATGTGAAAGCCATTCTGAGCTTTTGGATTGAGATGTTAACTAGATATTTGATTCCAAAATGGCACTTCCCCTGGAGAAAATGGTTGCTTCGGAGGGTGGACACGATCACATTACCCTGCTGAAGTCCCTCCTCTCTGCAAACTCCACCCTTGCCATGCTTCACCACCAAAATCTCCAGAAATTTCCCAACCAAAATATGCAGCCCTACTCATAATCTCTGCCCTGACCTGGATGGCTCAGCCTAGCCTGATCTCAGAAGCTAAGCAGGGTCAGCCCTGGTTAGCATTTGGATGGGAGACCACCAAGGAAGTCCAGAGTTGCTGTGCAGAGGAAGGCACTGGCAAACCACCTCTGTTAGTCTCTTGCCTTGAAAACCCCATAAGGGGTCGCCATAAGTCGGCTGTGACTTGATGGCACTTTACTCTCTCTCTCTTACTCTCTCTCTCTCTCCCTCTCTCTCCCTCTCTCTCTCTCTCTCTCTCTCACACACACACACACACAAAATCTCCAGCCTGGACTTTCCCCCTGTTGCCACGTACTGAGTTGACGCTTGCATTAAGCTTAAGATCTCTTTCCTGGTTTGGTGCATCCTTTCCCTTTCTGAAGTGACAAGAAAAGTGAATGCGATCTTGGGGTGCATCAACAGAGGCATAACATCCAAATCGCAAGATGTCATAGTTTTGCTGTACACTGCATTGGTCAGGCCACACCTGGAGTCTTGTGTGCAATTCTGGAGGCCTCACTTCAAAAAGGATGGGGACAGAATGGAGCAGGTGCAGAGGAGAGCGACGAGGAGGATCGGGGCCTGGAGACCAAGCCCTACGAGGAAAGGCCGTGGGACTTGGGAATGTTCAGTCTGGAGAAGAGGAGGTTGAGAGGGGACATGATTGCTCTCTTGAAGTATCTGAAGGGCTGTCCCTTAGAGGAGGGCAGGGAGCTGTTCCTGTTGACAGCAGAGGATAGGACTACCAATAATGGGCTTAAATTGCGGGTGGAAAGGTACTGGCTGGATATTAGGAAACATTCTTTTACAGTAAGAGTAGTTTAGCAGTGGAATGGGCTGCCTAGGGAGGTGGTGAGCTCCCCTTCAATGGCAGTCTTTAAGCAGAGGCTGGACAAGCACTTCTCAGGGATGCTCTAGGCTGATCCTGCACTGAGCAGGGGGTTGGACTAGATAGCCCGTATGGCCCCTTTCCAGCTCTGTGTTTCTATAACCAGATCTGAATCCAGCAATGTTCCTGGGCTAGGGTTGTTGGTTCCCCCCACCCCCAAAATCTTAAAGGTAAAATGAAATAATGAAAATAATTTGTGAAATGTCTCGGGGAGGAGACAAACAGAGGGGTCGCCGCGTGAACATCCTTTTTATCTTTCGGCTCACGGATGTCTTCCCTTGCTCCCCCCCCCTTCGCAAAACATAGATCATCCACAGTAAGTCTATCAAATCCAATATTGCTGTCGCCATGGCAACATCTCACTTGCTTCTCTTGGTTTCCCCCCTCCCTTTATCAATCCGAGGTGGGCTTAATGTGAGGCCTGTTTCCCTTCAGAGGAGACGGGACACTTTTTTTTTGGTTCTTAAATGCTTTTTCCATCATTGCCGTCTCCAGCTTTACAAACGGACGGATGGAATAAACTTGTTATTTTCTTGGCGATCGAATCCAAGACTGACTAGAGGGGGGAAAAACAACCGCCTTGCACCACTTTGTTACTTAGGAGCATTAATTATGAACATAACTTCAATGCCATATGAACATTTCCATATCTCAGGGCCCGTGGAGTAAGCAGCTGTATTCAGATTTCATCCTTCTATTGAGTCTCAAAACAAAGGTGATCCATGAACGGATCTTCTTTGCATTTTTTAATTTTTTTAAAATAGACAACTACAGCTGTGTAGGACCCTGAGTCACATGGGGGGTGATCTGGGGGAAGGAGGGGGATTAACCCCCCTCCATACTGTCAAAGTACCAACCTAGAGGATCATGGGACTAGAGCAACTGCCCTATGAGGAGCGGTTAAAACGCTTAGGACTGTTTAGCTTGGAACGAAGGCGGTCAAGGGGAGACATGATAGAGGGCTATAAAAGTATGAATGGTTTGGAGAGAGTGGACAGGGAGAAGCTTTTCTCCCTCTCTCATACTACCAGAAAGCAGGGTCCTCTGCTGAAGCTGGAGGGTGAGAGATTCAAAACAGATAAAAGGAAGTATTTCTTCCCACAATGCATAGTTAAATTGTGGCACTCCCTGCCCCAGTAGGTGGTGATGGCTGCCAACTTGGAAGGCTTGAAGAGGGGAGTGGACATGTTCATGGAGGAGAGGGCTATCCATAGCTACTAGTCAAAATGGATACTATGTCATGATGCACACCTATTCTCTCCAGGATCAGAGGAGCATGCCTAATACATTAGTTGCTTTGGAACATAGGCAACTGTCAGCTGGAGGTCAGTTGTAATAGTGGGAGATCTCCAGCTAATACCTGGAGGTTGGCAACCCTACCTTCACTGCAACAACCAAAGTGCTGTCTGGCTGCTCTATCACCAAGCCTGCATCAGGGGAGCCAGCAGGGAAACAGAGCTTTGGGCCTACGAGAAAGACAGGCTATCAAGATTTCAGCGAGTAACTAGAGAACCCTGCAGCTGAGTGCTTTCTTTCTCTAATGTCCCCAATGTCTCACCTATTACATCTGCCTGCTTGGCTCAACTAGGGTTGCCAAGTCCCCCCTCTCCATCAGTGGGAGGTTTTTGGGGGCAGAGCTGGGGCGACTACAGGCGCACGGGGCCACAATTGCAATCCCCACTCCGGAGAAGCCTTGTGGATTGGTGGGCAATTGCTTGTCGAAACCACCCACCTGCCAACCCTAGGCTCAACGCTGCCTTCCATCAAGCAGTTGGGGTGGGCTATGTTACTAGGGCTGCCAACCTATGTTACTAGGGCTGCCAAGCAGATACTCTGCCCCTGAGCCACGGCCCCTCCCCTAACACATGAAGCTGCCTTATACCGAATCAGACCCTTGGTCAATCAAAGTCAGTATTGTCTACTCAGACCGGCAGCGGCTCTCCAGGGTCTCAGGCAGAGGTCTTTCACATCACCTACCTGCCTAGTCCCTTTAAGTGGAGATGCTGGGGATTGAACCTGGGACCATCTGCATGCAAAGCAGATGCTCTACCACTGAGCAACAGCCCCTCCCCATTGTCAGGCCGATGCTGCTTCAGGCAGCGATATCGTGTGCCCAGGGTCCCGGTGGAGTGTTTTCTTTCAGCGAGATGACCTTCAAGTCATTTGCATACCTCCCAAGAGGGTCCCATGGGACCGCCGAGAACACTAGAACAATCAGACGCTCAGTAAACACGAATGCCATTTGCAAAAGGTTATTCTGACATCAGGTTTACATAAGAAAGAGAGGACCATCCGGCCGACTCGGTTCTGCACAGCTATCGTTTGATCTGGGTATCAAAATTCTGGCTCAAAATAACATCACCAAACAAAACTGCTCAAAGATAATAAGGAAGCGAGCCACCTTTTCTTGTTCGCATGAAGCGGGATTCGCAACTTTTAAGCCACGCACGCTAGAAGCCTAAGCAGAGTTACTCCAATATGTGGTGGAAAGTCCCATCAAGTCGCGGTTGACTTATGGTGACCCCTCGTGGGGTTTTCAAGGCAAGAGACTAACAGAGGTGGTTCACCATTGCCTGCCTCTGCGTAGCAACCCTGGACTTCCTTGGTGGTCTCCCATCCAAGTATTAACCAGGGCCAACCCTGCTTAGCTTCTGAGATCTGAGGAGATTGGGCTAGCCTGGGCCATCCAGGTCAGGGCAGATGAACACAGGAGTTTGCCATTGCCATTCATATCCTTTTGCATTGTCCTTACGTGTACTAACTTTGGCTAAAATGGATTATACCATGTTTTAACAAATGGTCTGCATTCTTTGGTTCTTGTAGGTTATCCGGGCTGTGTAACCGTGGTCTTGGAATTTTCTTTCCTGACGTTTCGCCAGCAACTGTGGCAGGCATCTTCAGAGTAGTAACACTGAAGGACAGTGTCTCTCAGTGTCAAGGGTGTAGGAAGAGTAATATATAGTCAGAAAGGGGTTGGGTTTGAGCTGAGTATTGTCCTGCAAAAGTATTGTCCTGTAAGTATCAAGATAATGTGCTAATGAGGGTATGGTATGTTAATATGGAACCATTGTATCCTGAAGTGATCTGTTAATGTGTGTAATCCAAAGCTAATCTGTATGGCTATTGTTGAATGTTGTCTTTGTCTGGAGGTTTTTCAGGGCAGGAAGCCAAGCCTTATTCATTCTTAAACTCTCCTCTTTTCTGTTAAAGTTGTGCTGATGTTTATGAATTTCAATGGCTTCTCTGTGCAATCTGGCCATTGCACAGAGAAGCTATTGAAATTCATAAACATCAGCACAACTTTAACAGAAAAGAGGAGAGTTTAAGAATGAATAAGGCTTGGCTTCCTGCCCTGAAAAACCTCCAGACAAAGACAACATTCAACAATAGCCATACAGATTAGCTTTGGATTACACACATTAACAGATCACTTCAGGATACAATGGTTCCATATTAACATACCATACCCTCATTAGCACATTATCTTGATACTTACAGGACAATACTTTTGCAGGACAATACTCAGCTCAAACCCAACCCCTTTCTGACTATATATTACTCTTCCTACACCCTTGACACTGAGAGACACTGTCCTTCAGTGTTACTACTCTGAAGATGCCTGCCACAGTTGCTGGCGAAACGTCAGGAAAGAAAATTCCAAGACCACGGTTACACAGCCCGGATAACCTACAAGAACCAATGAACTCTGACCGTGAAAGCCTTCGACAATATTTTGGTCTGCATTCTCTTGAGCAACTTTGGAGCAAAGGTTCAGTTCCTCTTAGAGGATTCTGACCCTCAGTGTACTTATTTTGTTGCTCGTTTTTTGGAGGCTGCAGAGAAGAGTCGGAGGTGTTTTTAGAGATGGATCTTATGGTTTTATTGTTCAAGACCTTGGTCTAAGAACAGGGGGAAAGAGAGAGAGGAGTCTGCCATTGCCTGCCTCTGCGTAGCAACCCTGGACTTCCTTGGGGGTCTCCCATCCAAATACTAACCAGTGCCAACCCTGCTTAGCTTCTGAGATTGGACAAGGTTGGGATAGCCTGGGCCATCCAGGTCAGAGCAGATGAACAGAAGTGGTTTGCCATTGCCTGCCTCTGCGTACCAACCCTGGACTTCTTGGGTGGTCTCCCATCCAAGTAATAACCGGGGCCGACCCTGCTTAGCTTGTGAGATGCAATGAGATTGGGCTAGCCTGGGCCATCCAGTTCAGGGTTACTCCAGTATAAGCTCATTTAAATCAATGGCTTTTGTCATGGTAACTCTGCAGAGGATGCTTTGGCTAGTTAGATCCAAAACACATTTAGCTGAATTCCAGATTAGACATAGTTTTGTTCTGCATGGTTTTCCCCTCGCTCAGAACATCCATAACACTTAGGGGGTGATTACTGTCCATTCCCCTTTTTGTGTGTAGTCTGCACTATGTATTTTTAGTTTATCTAAGTATCTCTCTTTGCTGTGTTTTTTCTGAGTTGTTTTCGTTCCCAATCTTGAATAGCCTTGGCTGCATTTGTAGATATTCCTTTTCGATGCGGTCGCTTTTTGCTTCTAATTGATATTTTCCTGTGGTTTGGATTTGGCCTGGTTGCCGGGCAGAAACTAAATGGCTGAAATAAAACACAGCATAGGCTCTGCAATTTTGTACGGTGGACTATACATTTTCAGTGCATGTGATCTGGGCTGTAGAAAAAGCCAGTGGTGCAGGGGTTAGAGCAGGGGTCCCCAACCTTTTTGAGCCTGTGTGCGCCTTTGTAATTCTGACACAGCATGTTGGTTGTTCCGGGACACACGTAAGGCATAATGTACCTTCCTGACTTTTACTAATACATAGTATATAGGCCTGCCAGGTAGGGTTGCCAGGTCCCTCTTCACCACCAGCAGGAGGTTTTTGGGGTGGAGCCTGAGGAGGGGAGGGTTTTGGGAGGGACTTCAATGCCATAGAGTCCAATAGCCAAAGTGGCCATTTTCTCCAGGTGAACTGATCTCTATTGGCTGGAGATCAGTTGTAATAGCAAAAGATCTCCAGCTAGTACCTTGAAGTTGGCAACCCTACTGCCAGGTCCCTGCTGGGAGCAGGGGGTAAGTTGGGCAGCGGGAGAAAAATAAAGGAAAAAATAGGGAGGGGGTGATGGACTACATCCTGTTGTCACTTCCCATGTGGCCAGAAGCAATGTCTGCATGTAGCTGAGCAGCCTTGTGAGAGAGAGGATTCTCTAGCATTGGGGCAAAACTCCAAGGTTAAACCATAGAGTTTTGCCCGAATGCTATAGTGTTCCCAACAAGACGCGGATGTCACTTCTGGTCACACAGGAAGTGATGTCAGCACATTGTCAGCAATACCGAGGGTTGTCAGGTCCCTCTTCATAACTGGCGGGAGGTTTTTGGGGCAGGGCCTGAGGAGGGCGGGGTTTGGGGAGGGGAGGGACATCAATGCCACAGAGTCCAATTGGCAAAGCGGCCATTTTCTCCAGGGGAACTGATCTCTATCGGCTGGAGATCAGTTGTAATAGCAGGAGACCTCCACCTAGTACCTGGAGGTTGGCAACCCTAGCAATGCCATTACGTCGCCAGCAAGAGCACAATTGTCTTGGTGAGTTTCCCGCCAGCCATGTGCCGACAACCCTAACCATACAAGCTGTTTGGAATGCATTTATCCTTCTTTTCAGGAAACAAAAAAGATCCGGTGGGGAGGAAAGGGGGAGAGTTATCTGGGAATGCAGTTCCTATTGCTATGCAACCATGAATGCGGCAGCTCAGGTGGGGGACCCAGACCCTAAATATTTGCCAGCTCTCTCTCTCTCTCATCTGTGCATGTGTAAAGTAACTGACTAAGGAGGATGAGGGACCCATTCACCAAGGATGCTGATGGAGCAGCCGATGAACAACAGGAGGACGTCTCCAACTTAGCAACAAAGGCAGAAGAGCGCTCTGTGTTTTGACGTTATTGTCTGTCTGCTGATTGAGGTTGGTGACACAAAGAGCTCGCAATCAAAACGTCTGTTTTCTCTTGAAAGAATCCCATTTTGCCATTCATGAGGCTGAGACGTTTGCTACCAAGGCCCATGGAAAGTTTGCTGCCAGCCCGACCCTAGGCTCAGTGACTCAGAAGCACATCGAACTACATTCAGCTGGGCTTACTGTTGGGGGAAAGCATCCATATGACTGAGGTTTAAGGGCAGGACGAGCTTGGGTTGATCTGAATCCATTGACAGAGACTGCCGGAAACCTGGCTGATCAATACTGAATTTATGCATTAAACACACAAACACATGAAGCTGCCTTATACTGAATCAGACCCTTTGTTCATCAGAGTCAGTATTGTCTACTCAGACCAGCAGCGGCTCTCCAGGGTCTCAGGCGGGGGTCTTTCACATCACCTACCTGCCTAGTCCCTTTCACTGGAGATGCTAGGGATTGTACCTGGGACCTGCTGCATGCCAAGCAGATGCTCTACCACTGAGCCACAGCCCTCTCCACAGCTCTCCAGGGTCTCAGGCAGGGGTCTTTCACATCACCTACTTGCCTAGTCCCTTTAACTGGAGATGCCCGGGATTGAACCTGGGACCTTCTGCGTGCCAAGCAGAGGCTCTACAAACTGAGCCAAGGCTCCTCCCCTAAAGAGAAGAGTTCTCTTATGAAAGGAGGATGATCTGGACAGGACTGTGCTTTGGGGGTCCCAGGAATGACCAGAAATTCTCTTTGATGCCCGCCAGTGCCCTGAGCAATGGCAGGAGGAATTGGAGAGGTGGAAACAAAAACAGACTTAGGGCAGTTCCCCTTATGGAAGGTCTTCCGCAACACCTAGTGTTTCCCTCCCTATATATGACAGTGAATGTAGTTTGGTGTACTTCTGAATCACCGAGCATGGGATGTTGCCAGTGCGCCCATGTCACGTCTGGTTTAAACTGACATGGGACGCTCTATCATTCTGCAAAAACTTTATGGTCAAACCATAATTTTTTTTGCGAAATGCTAGTGCAACCACCTGTGTCACTTCCTGTTTAAACCAGAAGCGACGTAGGCATGCTGGTATGCTACTGACAGACCAGCCCCCACCACCAATTGCCCCGGGGGGGGGGGTCCCACAAGGCTGCCAAGTGTGGCAGCTGTTGATTCTTTAGCCAGGGCGTCATTTCAATTAAAATAATAATTAGTTAACCCAATGACAACCATATTTCCCCTTTGCTCTCTGCTATGTGACTAATCAGGGGATCTAATCACAGATTCCGCAACTCTGTGAGTTGGATCCAGTGCAAAAATCAAACTTCTCGTATTCCCACTCATGTTTCCACTCGCGCAAGATCTTGCGCAACCAATTTGGGGGCTCTATAATATATAGGGAGGAAAACGCTCGGTGTTGCAGAAAATCTTCCACAGGCGGAACTGCGCTAAGTCTGTTTCTGTTTCCACTTGCGCACCGCTGGATCCGAGCCATCACGTCAGTCCAGGGTCAAATAGAAACGTTCGGTAAAACAGAATCTTGCACAAGAGCTCTGTTGGGATATATTTTGTCTTTATAAAATGTATGTCAATATATGAGGGGCTGTGGCTCAGGGGTAGAGCATCTGCTTGGCATGCAGAAGGTCCCAGGTTCAATCCCTGGCATCTCCAGTTAAAGAGATCAGGTAGTAGGTGATGTGAAAGTCCTTTACCTGAGACCCCAGAGAGCCGCTGCCGGTCTGAGTAGACAATACTGACTTTGATGGACCAAGGGTCTGATTCAGTATAAAGCAGCTTCAATGATTATTGAAAAATAAATAAAACGACCAGTTTAATGACAGCTTTGAGCCACAGTTTGCTGAACGCACGGTCCTCCAAATGCATTTGTTCTCTTTCTCCTCTAACCCATAGAGGACACAGCTTTTGGGTTTCAAATGGAAATTATGGAAGCACAGCACCGAATGCCTCTCTCTCTTCAGCCCAAGACAGGAAAAGTGTGTACAAGCACAGAATTTCAATGTCGGACAGGCTTGGTTCCATCACTTTTACATGGCCCAGAATATGCTCGAGTCAATAACTATGTGCGGCTTTGAATTCATGAAAAGCACCCCCTGGGAAATAGGAATTGTAAAGGTCCGCCTTTAAGATGAATATTGATCATCGGTATATTTTAGCCGTCAAGAAAATGTCAGGCTTAATCATCGTGAAACCCGCTCAGAGAAACATGCCCCAGTATGCCATTTTGCCTTCCTGCTGATAGCCCCAGGGACATGCTTTTGTCTGAATTCGAATTGGAGGCACGTCTCACTCGTAAGCCCCAAAAGATTTACTTTGAGAGCATGGAAATGAAAGAATTATCCATCCACAGAGGAACTGAACCCCTGTGTATCTCTCCGTATGAATTTTTTAATGTGTAACTTAATTCAAAGGAAGAAAGACCAGAACAGTGACTCATGCAGAGATTTAAGTGGTTAGCCTACTCTGAGGACTGGTAATTCCACCACATCTTGGCACCCTAAACGATTCCAATCACACCCAGGACAGAGAGAGTTGATTGATCTGCCCATAGCAGAGGATGACTTGAAGAAGAGCAAGACTGGAGCAGTAAATCATGCAGAGATGCAATGAAAAGACTCCTTGATGGTCGAATACTTTGGAAACTGTACTTGAATCCACTGCCAGTCAGTTTTTATAGGGTGATCACAAGTCATAACAATACGGGAGTTGGAGGAACGTTTCTCTTTATCCACTTTCTGTAGACCTCCACCATGTCGATTTGTATTTATTTTAGCAATATTCTCCCCAGTGGAGTCACAAAATACAAAAATGCAATTTTATAAAAATAATATTTAAACAATCAAAAAGAGAACAATAAGTAGGGTTGCCAGGTCCAGGTTGGGAAATACCTGGAGATTTTGGGGGTGGAGCACAGTAACACCTCTCAGTACCTGTATTTCGAAACTACAAAAGTCAACTAAATTGGTCAAAAATGCAAATATTTCCCCAAAATGAACAGATATGGTTGAAAAGGGCCATGCTGAAGAGACCAACTCTTGATGACTGCAAAAGGAAGTGCTACTTCTGAGGTATCACAAGGTCCCTTAATGTCTTCTTGCCCAACAGGCTAATAATACCATTCTTCTACTTGACAAGACTCTTTAATCCAGAAGAAGACTTCCTGATAACCTTCCAGCTAGGTCTATGACCTCACATAGGGTTGCCAAGTCCAGATTGGGAAATACTTGGAGATTTTGAGAGGTGGAGCTTGAAGAGGGCGAGGTTTGGGGAGGGGAGGGACGTCAATGGTGTATAATGCCATAGAGTTAGGGATTGCCAGTAGGGTTGCCAGGGAGGTTCACCACCAGCGGGAGGTTTTTGGGGCGGAGCCTGAGGCAGCCGGGGCTTGGGGAAGGAACTTCAATGCCATAGAGTCCAATTGCCAAAGTGGCCATTTTGTCCAGGTGAAGTGCTCTCTATTGGCTGGAGATCAGTTGTAATAGCAGTTCTACAGCTATTACCTGGAGGTTGGCAGCCCTAGATGCCAGCTCCAGGTTGGGAAATACCTGGAGATATTGGGAGTGGAGCCTGAGGAGGGCAGGGTTTGGAGAGGGTAGGGACTTCAATGCCATAGAATCCAATTGCCAGCGGCCATTTTCTCCAGGTGAACTGATCAGTTCACTGGTGATCAGTTGTAATAGCAGGAGATCTCCGGCCACCACCTGTACTGAATTCACTATTTGTACTGAACCATGTATTAACAGTTACTAAGAAAACCTTGGAAGGAAAAGAAGCAGCCCAACTTGCGGCGCCTTTGAACTTCATTATTACAGGTATCATTGTATAGCCTATGTCAATTACATGCCTGCAAGTTAACTATGATGCTGTTGCATGCGCCTCTTATTTATATAACCAATATTGTCAAACAACACTCTGTAAATAGAAGCTTATATTCATTTATTGTCAGGCTGAAGAAGCAGAACCCCGCGAAAAACGTTTGCAAATTCCGGAAGACGTTTCCATCTCATCTATAACATCAAACATCTTATCAAAAAAACTGGGATTTTTTTCCTTTTGAAAGCGCCAAGATGCAACTCAGTCTTTTCAGACATTTTTTAAGACCTTCTTATGTGTAACCTTACAAGTCTTTGTTTGGACTCACTAAGAAGAGTTACCAACATTGTGTGTATATAGAATTAATGTTTAGTTGTGGTTAAGTTTCTGTTTGCACTTCTCTATTGTCTTCACTTTATTGTAATACACTGTTTTGATACATTTGCATACAGAGCTACGTGCTGTCTTTTCTTTAGCATTACCACCTGGAGGTTGGCAACCCTGCATAGAGTCCACCTTCCGGAGTAGTCATTTTATCCAGGTGAACTGATCTCTGTTGCCTGGAGATGAGTGGTAATAGTGGGAGCTCTTCAGCCACCACCTGGAGGTTGGCAACCCTAACCTCACATCAGTTTTAGTATCCTACAGACTCCAGAGGAATCTGGGACTTACCATCACTTAAGCCTGCAAGTTCATCCTCCCTGGTGTCAGCAGCCCATCAAGAGAGACCTGAAGTCAGAAGAGATTTGACTCTGCCAGGAAGCACCTAAGCTGGGTTCCTTTTGAAGTAGCCCCACCCAGACTCTAGCCAGACTCCTTCCCTGCCTCTAGTTATCTGCACATTTTATGCAGGTGAGGCAATAACCCAGCCCAGCTTCCGCAGCTCCCAGGAGACGACAACAGCAGATCTTCACAACCTATGAAGTTGCCAACCTCCAGGTAGTAGCTGGAGATCTCCTGCTATTACTACTGACCTCCAGCCGACAGAGATCAGTTCACCTGGAGAAAATAGCCGCTTTGGCAACTGGACTCTATGGCATTGAGGTCCCTCCCTCCCAAACCCCGCCCTCCTCAGGGTCCACCCCAAAAACCTCCCGCCGGTGGCGAGGAGGGACCTGGCAACCCTAACAACCTATGATCTCGGTTCTGCGGATTGTGGGATGGGATCTCGACCTATGATTGAAAGGCAGGCATAGCTAGCACCAGGCATTTGATTCCCTGACTAGGGCTGCCTGGCAACTGGCAACTGGTAACCGGTGGGAGGGTTGTGGGTGGGGGGGAAGCGCCCTGGAAGACTCAACTTTCATGGGTGGAAGTCTCTACTCTCACCCAGCTCAACTTTCGTGCTGTTCCCAGAGCCTCCCCATATGCCCCTTGAAAATGCTGCTCCTGAGCATCATGGGACCCCCCCCCCCGGAGCAGAATTTTGGGGGGAAATTTGAAGGGGCTGGGGCGGGGGGAGGCAAGAAATCCTTCTGCCCATGGAAGGAGTCCTTTGGATTCAAGTCGGAATCTTTGTCTGGAAGTCTATGATGGCACAGAGGGGGAAGGGAAGGTTCCACAAGGACCTTTATCCAAGAAGGCTTACAATCACCTTCCCTTCCCCTCCCCACAACAGTCACCCTGTGAGGTAGGTGTGGCTGAGAGAGCTCTAAGAGAGCTGTGACTAGCCCAAGGTCACTCAGCTGGCTTCATGTGGAGGAGTGGGGAATCAAACCCGGTTCTCCAGATCAGAGTCCACTGGTCCAAACCACCGCGCTTAACCACTACACCACGCTGGCTCTTAGCACATGTGTCTTCTTTCTTTCCATTTCCCCCCACCCTGAAGCATCTAGCTGGTCCCCTGGGACCTCCTTCTGCAATGCCTTATTGCTTCATCAGTCTTGGAGGAAAGATATCTGCCCAGACTTAAGCTTTCCATTTTCCATTCCTGTTCCCTGCCCCACAAAAAAAGGCCTCTCCTGCTGATCAAGATACCCTCCTTATCTTATCTCCTGCTTCCAGACAGGCCCTCGAGCCGATTAAAAACAACCTGCCAACATTTCATTCACCAGTATTCTGCTCTGATAAATACTGTCATGCTACAAAGTTATCCCAATTGCCAAACGGCGTTTGCCAGCTTAATTTTTTGTGCCGTTTAATGTGATGTATTTTAAGCGCCATCTATTTCAATGATGAATGAGATTTTTACAACTCGCTGAGCTCCCCCATCGAAATCGACGGGATTTAGAAGTGGGTAACTTCAGCTTTGCTATGCCCAGTCCCAGGATCACCTTCTTAAATATATGGCATCTTAGATTCAGAAAGCTAACATGCTTCCCTTCACTGATTCCTTTTACTTGACTATCCAGAGTGAACACATGAAGCTGCCTTCTACTGAATCAGACCCTTGTCCATCAAAATCAGTTTCTACTCAGACTGGCAGTGGCTCTCCAGGGTCTCAGGCAGAGAGGTCTTTCACATCACCTACTTGCCTAGTCCCTTTAACTGGAGATGCCGGGGATTGAACCTGGGACCTTCTGCATGCCAAGCAGATGCTCTACCACTAAGCCACGGCCCCTCCCCTAAAGAAAGAAACTTGGCAAAATAAGAGAGGCCCACCCCTAGTTTATCACATTGTCCATGCCCAGATTGAAGCATGGTGGTATTTGTTTATCTCTTGAACTTCCACAATCACTCTTCAGTGGCAAAGTGGGGAATCAAACCCAGTTCTCCAGATTAGAGCCCACCGCTCCAAACCACCGCTGTTAAACACTACACCACGCTGGCTAATAATACCAGTTTTCTACTTGACAAAACCCTTTAATCCAGAAGAAGGCTTTCTGATACCCTTCCAACTAGGGTTCAATGGCCAAAGCGGCCATTTTCTCCAGGGGAACGGATCTCTATCGGCTGGAGATCAGTTGTAATAGCAGGAGATCTCCAGCCAGCACCTAGAGGGTGGCAACCCTACTAATAGCCCCTTTGGGGAGGGGCACAATTGAGATCGGGGAAACCTTGCAATGGGATGGAAAAAGATTAAAATCTCCCCTCCCCAACACAACTGCTCCTATCAATTCTATATGGACAGGGAGGCAGAATACAAACTGTTTCAGGAAAGTTCAAGATGTGTTTTATTTTTTTAACAACCCCCCCCCTCACCAAGAGATCTGTAGATGGCTTCCGTCATCACTACTCCTTCATCGCCTAGCCCTGAACTACAAAGACGCACCCCGCCATTTGGACTACTGTCTCTGCCCTGCCGTCATCAGGATGTTTGTCGTCGCTGGAAATCAATTAAGGAACTTAGAAGAGCCTTTGCTCATTAAAGCTTACAAACATCTTTCTTTGCCAACGGACATAATTTAGCCACGTTTCAGGGTTGTTTGCCATCTGCTGACAAATTGTTTCAGCTTCCATGCTTGATTTCCCCCCCTCGGTTAAATAACTCGATCCATGCCTGAGTGCAGGAAAGGAAGCTCTTTGGACAGAGAAGCTGGAATGGGTTGAAATCCTCCCTCTAATAAAACTCCAGTGGATATCATTTAAAGAATTAAAAAAGCCATCTAATTTTTAAAATTGCATAAATGCATTCGACTCTGACTTTTAAAAAGCCGTTTCCTCTCTTGTTTGCTTATTAAGCATCCACTGAACGGTATTTTTGGCTTTAGAGCATGCAAAGAACAGATTCCGGCCCCGTCGGATGTGAAGTGGACAGTCTGTGGTCAAGTTGTCTGACATTCTGTTTAGCTTTAGAAAGGTGCTGAAGAGATCCCCTGACAGGGATCAGAATTAGCCCACAAGTTACAGCGAACACTTTGTACGTGCACTGAGTAATTCTCTTTGTACGTGCACTGAGTAATTCTCATGTTCCATTCAACTAGGGTAGCCAGGTACCTCCTGGTAACTGGCGGGGGTGGGACTTATGGGCAGTAAACTTACACCAAGATCTCCGGCGTCTGAAACACAGTGACATCATTTCCTGCATGCACTGGAAGTGATGTCATTGAATCCCTGATGATGACAGGGATACTCTGGTATTTGGGCAAAACTCTATGGTAGAAGCTGTTTTTGCTATAGAGTTTTGCAAAAATACCAGTGTCCCAGCGGCCGCCCGTGATTCAATGACATAACTTCCGGTCCACGCTGGAAATGACGTCACCGTGTTTCAGACGCTGGAGGATTCGGAATAAGTTTACTACCCTAAGTTCCCTCGCTGGCTGGCCGAACAGCACCAGGGACGAGGCACAAAAGGAGGGGATTCCCACTACTAGTAGGGGGCCGTGGCTCAGTGGTAGAGCATCTGCTTGGCATGCAGAAGGTCCCAGGTTCAATCCCCGGCATCTCCAGTTAAAGGGACTAGGCAGGTAGGTGATGTGAGAGACCCTGCCTGAGACCCTGGAGAGCCGCTGCTGGTCTGAGTAGACAATACCGACTTTGATGGACCAAGGGTCTGATTCAGCATAAGGCAGCTTCAGGTGTTCAGGTGTTCAACCCTACATTCAATCCACATACAGCCAAACGTGCACCTGAAACCCCACATTCAGCCAGGCATTGGTGCCCAGTTCTAATTGAAAGTTGAACAGGCTTTTGAAGAAGAAGAGGAAGAAGAAGAAGATTTGGTTTTTATATGCCAGCTTTCCCTACCACTTAAGGAAGAATCAAACCAGTTTACAATCACCTTCCCTTCCCCTCCCCACCACAGACACCCTGTGAGGTAGGTGGGGCTGAAAGAGCTCGAAGAGAGCTGTGACTAGCCCAAGGTCACCCAGATGGCTTCATGGGGAGTAGAGGGGAAACAAATCCAGCTCACCGAGATAAGGTCCGCCGCTGATGTGGAGGAGCAGGGAATCAAACCCGGTTCTCCAGATTATAATCCACTGCTCCAAACCACCGCTCCTAACCACTACACCATGCTGGCTCTCTTTTGTACAAACATTTACTGGTATGTGAATTCCCCAGAACATGTGAAAAAGGCTAGAATGATGCTGTGTGGAGGTGGGGATAACTAATCCTTCCAAGCTATTTCCTCAGTAATCACCATCCCCACTGACGAATGTTAGTGATGATGAGGAAAAAGACAGGGGACCTCTGCTTGCCTGTCTTTCCCCTCCTACTGGTGCTATTAGCAGCCTCAGGCAGCTGGTTGGTTTTGATTTAAGGAAACAACACAGGGAAAAGTTAACCCCTATCTCACCCCCCACCCAACAGCACATTGCCTTAATCCAAATTAGGATCTCTTGCAGCTGCTTTTCATAACTAAGCTACCCATTTGGGGACCCGATGTCAGACTCACAATGCTGTTTGACGGTGAGGGTTGACCTCGTAGAACTGTCGTACTTCCCTGCATTATGACAAAAGATTGGTTTTTATCTGCCGACTTTCTCTACCACTTTAGGAAGAATCAAATAGGCTTACAATCACCTTCCCTTCCCCATAACAGACACCCTGTGAGGTAGGTGGGGCTGAGAGCGTGTGACTAGCCCAAGGTCACCCAGCGGGCTTAGTGTAGGAGTGGGGAAACAAATCCAGTTCACCAGATTAGCCTCCGCCGCTCATGTGGAGGGGTGGGGAATCGAACCTGGTTCTCCATATGAGAGTCCACCTCAAAGTGTCTCTAATCGCAGGTGAGGTTCTTTAACAAAGGGCTCGGTTGAAAGGTGACCCTGGCTGTTTCTCCTTTTACAGAGTATGAAGAAAACTGATCTGGACGGCCCAGGCTAGCCCGATCTCATCAGATCTCAGAAGCTTAGCAGAGTCATCCCTTGTTAGTACTTGGATGGGAAACCACCAAGGAAGTCCAGGGTTGCCACGCAGAGGCAGGCAATGGCAAACCACCTCTGTTCGTCTCTTGCCTTGAAACCCAACAGGGTTACCATAAGTTGCCTGCGACTTGACAGCTCTTTACACTCACAAGAAGAAAACGCCCTCCTGATTATCCCAGACAGGTAACCCAAAGCGCTAAACAAGGTGAATGAGGGGGAAACATGTTTCTCCATAAATAACCTGTCTTTCAGACTCTGTTGCATTCATATTGAAATTGTTCAAGTTCCGTTTGCTTTTATTGCCAGCCACAATCGTTTGTTTGACTGAGAGGGCAGCAGAGCGTACCGGAATGGATTTTCAACCAGCTGGAATCTCCTGCTCCAGCGGATGTTGTAGAAATCCATT
This sequence comes from Euleptes europaea, assembly GCF_029931775.1. Classification (NCBI taxonomy): domain Eukaryota; kingdom Metazoa; phylum Chordata; class Lepidosauria; order Squamata; family Sphaerodactylidae; genus Euleptes; species Euleptes europaea. The sequence continues at coordinate 8,218,875 of NC_079323.1, forward strand.
TGGCCTTCTGCAGTGGAGGTAGGGATTTTCTTGTCCATATGGAGATGTATGTGTGTGTACATGCGTGAGGCTACATAATGCACTCGGTACAGAAATAGATCTATTTTGCTTTTGAAATATAGGATGGACAGACATTTAATAACATCACATAAGAACATAAGAAAAGCCATGCTGGATCAGACCAAGGCCCATCGAGTCCAGCAGTCTGTTCACACAGTGGCCAACCAGATGTCTCTAGGAAACCCACAAACAAGAACATAAGAACATAAGAAAGGCTATTGTTGCTGGATCAGACCAAGGCCCATCGAGTCCAGCAGTCTGTTCACACAGTGGCCAACCAGATGTCTCTAGGAAACCCACAAACAAGAACATAAGAACATAAGAAAAGCCCTGCCGGATCAGACCAAGGCCCATCAAGTCCAGCAGTCTGTTCACACAGTGGCCAACTAGGTGCCTCTAGGAAGCCCACATACAAGACTACTGCAGCAGCATTGTCCTGCCTGTGTTCCACAACACCTAATAGAATAGGCATGCTCATCTCATCCTGGAGAGAATAGGTATGTATCATGATGGGGTAGTCGTGTTAGTCTGTCTGCAGCGGTAGAAAAGAGCAAGAGTCCAGTCGCACCTTAAAGACTAGCAAAATTTCTGGCAGGGTATGAGCTTTCATGAGTCACAGCTCACTTCTTCAGAAAGCTCATACCCTGCCAAATAATTTGTTAGTCTTTAAGGTGCGTCTGGACTCTTGCTCTTTTCTACTTTAATAAGATGTTAGCAATGAATAGGTTCCACCCCCATCAGGAGCTCAATGATGGGGGAAAGGGCCTTGATGGTTAATAGTCATTTCTCTTTTAAATTGTATTTTATTTTTTGCCATTAAGTCACAGCTTATGGAAGTCAGCTAGGCTGCTGGATCTTGGGGACACTAGCAAAGATGAAAAGTGGTGGGGGACTTGAAATTGAAGCTTGACATGCAGAAGGCAAAAGAATGTACACTTAGAGCGGTTCTTCAGTGGAACAGGCTTCCTTGGGAGGTGGTGAGTGCTCCTTCACTGGAGGTTTTTAAGCAGAAGCTAG